>NC_056725.1:1719847660-1720192536 GCF_019279795.1 Protopterus annectens
CCCCCCTTCCCACTCCCCTTCTTATTTATGTTTTAAATCAGTATATGAAATAATACCTGACATATATGATTAAAATATTAGTAAAAAGCAGTGAAATGGCCTATGTATCAGTGAACACAATATATATATGTTTAAAGGATCCTGATATATTATTGCCCGCAGTTAAGCAGCGCTTTACCCAGCACAATAGAGTTGCCCATAGTTAAATAGCGCTTTACCCAGCGCAATAGAGTTGCCCATAGTTAAATAGCACTGTACCCAGCACAGTAGAGGTGCTCATAGGTAAAGAGTGCTTTAACCAGCGCAATCTGTTTGCGTGGATGTGCGCGCCACGCCAACCAGGGCACCATAGGGCAACGTGGAGCAACGTAGAGCAAAGTTGCTTAAACACAGCCACACCCCCTAGCCTGTCTGGACAGTATTAAAATAAAATTAATGACAAGGTTCGAACCCAGGACTCTGTGCACCATAATCAAAATACTAAACCACTAATCCATGACAGCTTATGAGAAACAGCCACTGTTAACATACATATACTTAGAAATGGTAGATTAACCATTACTAAGCAGGTCTGCAGTCAGCCGAGAATTTTCAAAAATGGCCAATCACAAAAAAGTGTGGGAAATGCGGCATACTTAAGCCCCATAGGCAGGAATACTCACCTTAAGTGATTGTAGCTCACATCTGCAGTTAGAATGGCTGGTGCTGGAGAGGGTACACGCTTCCGAGTGCAACGTTGGGGCATCAAGGAGTCGAAATACATGGTTTGGCTCCTTGTCCACCGTCATGAGTCAAGAGTCCTGCAGGGCCAGTTCCAGGGGACGGAGTACAAGGCAGAGGCTTGGAACCGGTTAGTTCATGACCTCACCAGTGTCACAAGCATTCCTCGGACTGGTGAGCAGGTCCATCACCACCATGCTGACCTGATGAGATGGAAGCAGGACTGCCTGAACCAATGGATACAGGAGGCCCATGGGATGCAAGATGCCCCACAACTGAGTAGGTAGCCATGGAATGCAGTAAGTAAGAATTGATAATTGATTCTGTATAATGGATAGGTATGTCTCAATATCCCTTCTTTTACTTCACAGCTGCAGGGGACCGTGCTGCGAATCAGCAAGCCTATGCAGATAGGCTGCTAAGGCTGCGCCACCAGGCAGGTTAGTGATTATTTTGCATGTATTGTTGTATAAAATAGGGGAGAGAGCATGAGAGAAAGTGTTGTAGTCCAATAATACAGCCAAAAAATGCATAGAATAAGTCCTCTGCATGTACTATCATATAAAAAAGTCAGAGAGCCAGAAAAAGAGTGTAGTAACCCATTAAGAAAGGTAAAATATGTCCGGAATAATATCTCTGCAGGTACTATCATATAAAATAAGTGAGCGAGCCTGAAAAAGTGTGTTCTAACCTATTAATAAAGGTATAATATGTCTTGAATATGTCTTCCATATGCACTGTTATATCAAATAAAGGAGCGAGCCTGTGGAAAAGTGTGCAATGTAATTAATAAAGGTATAAAACCTGGAGTGTGTCTGTGTCACTTACTTTGAAATGTTGTACCCTTGCATTATACAAATAGTACTGTTTTAATAAGTTCTGGCAACCCAGAGTTGTACAGTCCCATCTAAAGTGGGTGATGGAAGTGCTAGTAGCTGTGAAGCATATATACAGTCCTCAACAATCAGTTACTGGCTGGCATGCATAAGTAAATCTGGTACACAAGTAGCATATTCATTTGTTCCCCAGAAATGTGAGTGTGCTTCAAGAAATGCAGGGTTCTGTACAAATTGAAGTGAAAATGTCATGTGAAAACATCCAGATATGTAGATAAAGAAATATAAATGAAATCAAGAAATATGTAGCAGTAACATCTGCATCTTGGACAGTTAATATGCCAGATATAGGTCAGGTATATATTGAACTAGCCAAACCCATTATACAACCTAATGCATGTTGGCAAGTGTAATAATACATGTAGGGGATATACACTTGCAGTCACTAGGAATGTAGTGTAGACTAAAAGTACTTAGAAGATGTTAACTGAGGTTTCTTTCTACACCCTACTGTATGTGCATAAACCATGCAATTCCACACCTCAATGGGTATGTGTAATCTCAAATATTTGTTGGGACATATGTCCTATTGTTCTATAAATATTTCCATTCACTTTGATGCATGTGCCCTGTTCAAACACCACAATCATGGTGGCCTGTTGCTACCAATCATCCCTGCATGTTGTTGGAATATCCACTGTCGTTCAATATATGCATGTGTTATGCTTGCTGTTCAACTGTTGGAACCTTGGTGTGTTGGGATAATGGGAATATTACTGCATGCTCTTACAACTAATCTGGAATGCTGTTGTTTATTTTATAATTAAACACACCTAATCACAGAACGTATGGGAAGGCCAGTCACAGCGGACCCACCTGTCCCTCCTCAGCTGGCGAGTGCACCTGGTACCGGCAGGTCTAGTGCCCAGCCCGGGCTCACCTCCTCCATTGGTCCTGTGCCAACTTTGGGTGGAAGTGCTGCAGGGGATGGGGCTCATCCCCCAGTGCAAGCGTGGGCAGAGAAGTGCTACCTGTCACCCTTCGAAGGGTCCGAGCTGTGGTGCATAGAGAGATCCAGCGTTCAGTCGCTGATCCCCTACGCCAGCTCAAGGCGAGAGTGACACTTCTCACGGGTGAGCCTGCCCATCCTGCGCAGCCCCCAGCACAGCCACCCTCGGGGCTGTGAAGGTGCAGTGGTGACTGCTCATGGGGGGAGATCTCAGTTCCACTGTTACCATCTGTGGGCTCATGGGCTTGCAATTTCCAAACATCCGTCCCCATCAATTGTGTTCACCCACCCCAGGTGTCATACACCGCCCCTGTATGAGTCTTGTTTGTCTTGTCTGTTAACCTCCCCAACCTACCTCCCCAAACATACCTACTTCCTCTACCTCACTTTCCACTCTCACCTGAAAAAAAAAATGGCAATCTGTACTCACAAAAAAATTACGCCCCATACATAGCTGCCCATTTCGCACACATGTCCGCTGGACATGTAAACTGATAATTATAATTGGCAGTACAACATACTTTGTTGTTCTCACCCCTTTCCCAGGGGTGGAAGGTTTCAAATATCACTCCAAATTTACTGCATATGCACAGCTGTTGCTGGTAAAGAAATGGGCAGCTATGGACCTTCCCTACACCTGTCCTGCACATCCCGAGCTTGTTTACCTACTGTCTGTCTCTCTTTGTGCCCCCTTTTTCACCAATTTCCTATATCACCATTTTCTTTTCTTTAAAAGAAATTAGCGCGGGGGTAGCGGAAGTAAGCACTTTTAAGCGGCAGTAACCGGGTTTAAGCGAGTGTGCGCATGTGTGCGCTTAGCTTAGTATTGCTAAGCGTCGCTCAAACCCACGCAAACCCGCTTACAACTGCTTAAAAGTGCCTTAGTCACTCTATGTCAGGGCCCTTGTTCTGCTCAACAGCAAAAGAAAAAACCTCTGCCAGTCCAGAACCCCAGACCATTGACACAATAGACTGCATGAATTACCACCAAGCCACAGCAGATATACAAATAACTTGGTGCTGAAATAAATATATCATGCATTACAATGAGGGAATGTAAATGGAAATTAGGAATGGCATAACACAAATCCTGTTCTGTTGGCCTTTACCAGCAGTTGTTGTGGAATTGCATGACATGACTGTGAAAAGAGAACCAGCCATTCTAGCAGGGAATAATGTTACAGTAGCACCTTACAAACACCACACAGTATCAGACCAGGATAAACACTGGCAAAGTTGAATAGGGCAGAGGTCAGACTCTCCAACTGTGGCTGCTTTACAGGGATGTCCCTGATTTGTAAACAAATGTTAGCTGTGCCCCGCTGAATTACTCTGAAAAGTACTAACATTAGGCAGAAAAGTGGGGAATCACACTTAATGAATAATGTCAATAGGTGAGAGTAGACACTGCTTGCACGTCAGAAAAGATGTAGTAATACATATGCTCCGATTCCCAAGAAAGTCTCAACTGCAATATGTCTGTAATATATTGCAGGTGTATCTCACTTATATGTACCTTTCACTGAGGCCATGCAAATATATACCTGAGAGTATCTGAGGCCTGGCAGAGGCAGAAACACACAGGCATATCAGCATTCCTGCTGTTACACACTCTGCTAATAGCTTTAGAAGGAGTTCCACAAGCATGCCCTTATGTAGGAGTACAACACAGAAATATCACCGGATGTAGCCATGTACTGCTAGCAACCAACTGTGACAATGCCATTGTGCCAGTGATGAACAGACTGGTGTGGTGCACAGACAAAGAATAATAGGCTAACCTCTAGCAACCATCTGGATATGTCCACAGGTGGGAGCTACGCAGACAGACTACTTGCCTTGATAGACTAACAAGTACACAGCAACCCTGTATGTTCAGCAAGACAAACCTCACATGATAATAAAAAATGCTCTTTGCAGTTCTGCACCCCTACCCAAAGGTATGACATACCTGTGTATTCAGACAAAAACAAGGGTGTAGGAAGGCATACTCAGTACTGAAATATGTCCA
This sequence comes from Protopterus annectens, assembly GCF_019279795.1. NCBI lineage: Eukaryota > Metazoa > Chordata > Ceratodontiformes > Protopteridae > Protopterus > Protopterus annectens. Next base: position 1,719,852,237 of record NC_056725.1, read on the forward strand.
GTTGTGTTGAGCAGCCTGCGCTAATGTCAACACAAAACAAACCACAAACTGTTCAGAAGTGAGTAACTTAATAATTACAGTATAGCAGTTCACAAACAGTGCATGTGCCACAAGAATACATTGCAATAACCACATTTGTATGGCAGTTAATAGTCCAATTCAGAAAGAAAGTACATACTCCCATGTATCCTGTGTAAGCATTTGGAGGGGTGAGTACATGTCTACACTGAGAAGTGTGTACTGGAAGCAGCAACATTCAGGTTTGAGTACAACATGCATATCACTGGCTACAACCCTAGCTTCAGATAAGAGACATATACCAACCTTCTGATTGACACAACGGTGTCCAGAACAAACAAGCATGGGCCCCACCTTGGAAAGCTGAAAGGGCTACACCTACCTAACCTAGCATTTTATGGAAGTGGGCTGCAATCACAGTAAGTACTGCAATCACCACACAGTAGGCTGCATGCAATTACTGAATGGTGGGCAGCAACTGGTGCAGAGGCTGTCACATGCACATGTGCTGATACGTAGAAAAGCAGGCTGTACCTGCTGTCCACACATGCAATAATATCATTGCTGGAACAGGGAGATAGAGAGCGAGAGAGAGACAGAGACACAGACAAAAGAGACAGAAACAGAGACAGAAACAGAAACAGACAGAGAAAACCCAAAACAAACAACCAAAAAAAAAACAAAAAACAACAAAAAAAAAAAACAGTAACAACAGACGGAGCAGGGAAAACAAAGGTAAGGTATGTAACTCATATGTATGTGCCGGCATGTAGTAGATGTTCCTGAAGAGTACTCTACACACTGCAAATCATCCACATGTGGCAGCAGTACGTATCTATCTGTATCTGCACATGTGTATAGGGCAAGGGACATACTGCAACTGTTAGTGAAGGGTGGACACATATATGTCGCTGAAGGTTGTTATGTGCATATATCTATGTAGGTCATAGTGTGAGGCATACAAAACAGCATGCAGTGCTAATATATGTCATGTGGTGGTTAAATGCTGTGGGACTGATTTGTCAGATCTGCTGTGTGCCAGTGATGCCTGCTAAAGCTACATGGGCTGAGGACACCAAAATGCATTCTGCACAACACTGTGCAATATAATCACATAACTGTACATCCACAACTGTCGCATACGTGATATCCCCACCATGAAAGGTGGACTGTACATGTGCCTATATGTACATCTATATGTACAGCAATGGATGTGTACATGTATGTGTATAGATATGTATATTTATATATATATATATATATATATATATATATATATATATATACACACACCCATATAGAGAGAAAGAGAGACACGGGGTCATTTGTACTGCAACAGGTGTGTGGTGACCAAGGCATGGACTGTAGACAAGTGTCGATACTGCAGTGCCATTCCTCCTTTCCAAAACACTATACCCATTAACTACCATATAGGTAGAAATCTATCTAACACTGAAGGTGTGATAAGGAAACATGGGACACAGCTGGACAGTAGCCTCCCCTTTGATAAAGACAGTGCCACACTAGACTTGTAATCTGTCTATGTGGTATGTGTCATGACAACAGGTGTGTCATCTAGGGAAATATAGGTCAGTGTTCCCCTCTACTCATCACAATGCCCCATGTGGTATGTACCTCACATGACAACTACAGCAAGTGGAAAGGCCACAGACGTACCTCACAAAGGGTAATACTGGCCTCAAACAGATGCCCTATGCAGACTGACTCACAAAACCACAGCTAGACTGTATTGCATAACGCCCACACACACAGGTGACCTCTGCCGAACATACAGAGGTATGTCAGACCCATAGCTGTGTGACAACCATCATGGCAACATATCACAATCCCTCCGGGCTACACCCTCTAGGGCCCTAACCCTCGTCAGCTCACTAAACAGCACATGCTGGGGGGATAGGTTCCTATCTCAGAGATATGCCATACTCTGGAATAGACCACCTAGCAATAGCAAACAAGGCTCCTCATTAGCAGTTGTCATAAATACCCCTGATGATTGTTTGGGAGATTGGTAATACACCCCAGGAATCTCCTCTGTGGTTCTGGTTGACAGGGGCAAGTGAAATCAAAGTACATTTGTGGCAAAGGCCAGGGTAGCATATGGCTAGGCTGCTGTAGGCCCTAGAGCCAATAGCATATCACCTACCTATGACACTATGCACTCACACATGTACTCAATGCAATACCCGCTATGTGAGGTTGAATAAGTGTAACGCTGAATATGTGCAAGGTCTGTAAAGGTGTGATAGTGTAGTGTGAAGTTGTATCTGACATGGTAGTGTCTATCCTAGCTGTGAGGCCAGCAAAAGATGTGTATGTTATTGTTAGGCAGACATAGTAGTATGGCATATGATGTGACGTACATCCTTGTTGACAGCTGTGGTGTCCCATTGTAGGCTAAAGCAATACATGTACGCTTAGTGAGTGGTACTGCTGGTGAATCCGACTCCCATATGAACTGTAGTACTACCTGAAGCTGTAGGCCTACACAGCACAGCATGGTGTGTGTTCACATTGCTTGGAAACACTGTATTGTGTGTTACCTGTAGTCTGCACTGAGGACATAACTCAGGCATAAGGGTTTGTAAGTATTGCCACACAGTACTGTATGGTACACAGGTAAAGCTCATCTGTGTTGGCATACAGTGGTGTTTGCATGTTTGTCTGATGTGTGTGTAATTATGCCTGTACCATGGCCACAATCATATGTGTGTTACAGGGTATACGTGTGTATCTAGCAACATATATACTCTGTTACAGCAGTATGCCACCTATATTAACAACTGTGGACGTATGTTAGGCAGGGCTATGGCATCAATGACTAGGGTGGTTTACTGGTACTACTGTAACTGTACTTTACATTCATTGCAATGGATGACATCTTTGTTCGTGCATTAGCGTGATATATACCCCTGTGGCGAGGTTGCGCATTGTGTCACAAACAGTGTGCCGGGAACTGTTGTGTAGTGGTTTGATATATAGAGTGTGCCAGGCACTTTTAGTCAGTTGTGGCCTGAGAACCAATATGTGTTATTGAACGTGTGTATCCTCTGACAGACAAATGGATGTTATATATGGCAGTGAAGTGATATCTGTGGTTAAGGGTGTAAAGTGTGCCACAGGACTCGCTCACACATATTGCTCATTTCTCTTTCAGCCTGATGGCCCACCAATGTAACCCTTGTTACACAGCAGCAGAGGAAGAGGAGATCCAGCAAAGCCTGGTGTAGCACTACACACTGCTGTTTTCCAGAAGCAGCCAGCACCAGCATGAGCGGACTGCACTGTGGCAAGATCTTGTTCGTCGGGTAAATGACATAGGCATGCATAACCGAACATATGAGCAGGTACGCCATCACTGCAGTGATTTAATTAGACATGTCAGGCAGCATGAGTCTGATATACATAGACAACAGCTTGCCACAGGTGGTGGGGTGGCCATTCACCCCCCCCCTCACCAGAGTGGAGGAGCTGCTCCTAAGCATGCTGGCTCCTGGACAACAACAGCAACTCCCACAGACATGTGTTGTCATGGAGGCCGGAGCCACCCAGCATGTTCACATGGAGCGTGCAGGTAGCATTCCCTATCTGTAGACTACAGTTGCCTGTATTGTTAGATTATGTCTACGTGAGATGTGTACTGTGTGTTTAGCAGTTGTGCTGCCTAGTGTTGTGCAATACTGATATCTGGAATATTATATGTACACCTGTGACTGTCGACTTTTGTTCTACTGTAGTTTAGTAAACCCACAGTAGCAATGCCACAGTTGTGGCCACTGACGAACTCTCTCATATTCTCGTAGGTCCCTCTAGTGTGACAGCAGGACAGATGATCCATGCTGGTGAGTGTGGTATAACTGCAATGTTGGTAATGAAATGTGCATGTCATAGGTGAGGTGTAGGCCATGTACACGCAACACACCTACACATAATGCATGCTGTGCATGTTTGCTGTAAGACGTTGCACAGCTCAGTAATGTCAGTAGCTACCTCAATGACATGCAATACACAAGGCATCAGACACAGTTGTGGCAACACCGTACTGCACATTGGATAGGCATAGTTGCTACAGCTGTACACAACATAACATGTTTATCATACGCAGTACACCTCAACATGCTACATATGGCGTTACCACACTCCTGCTGTAAGGTCACACTTCAGTATCCCACATGTCATCCACACACACATGATATACCTCAGGGGTAGAGGCCTATCATGGGAATGTGCAACACTCTTCAACACATAACACAGTCATGTTAGGCAATTCTCCCTATTGGGAACCTCACACACCCATGTACAAAGTGGCTGTGTAATGCACTGCAGTTCAGGTACAGCATGCTAGGCGGTGGTCTGTCACACATTAGTAGCTGTGAGTGACCACATGATGCATGATGATGATGGCTCATGGTACTACATCCCATCCAGTTACTGTGACCACAGTACTACACATAGTAGTCATTGCTTTGCACCTCAATGTTGTTGTGTGCAAACATATGCACCTATACACAATATGCATAGCATGTTGTGTGTGTGCTTACATATGCCAGTATACACAATATGCATAGCAATCGCCATCTGTACAAAGTGACACATATATGTCCTGAGATGCTATTGGGTGTATAGGTCACATGACACACATTGGGTATGTGTGGTGTTTAATGTTGCAGTTGTGTAGCATGCCATGTCATGGCTGGCACCGACATATCTGCAATATGTCCCACACTCACCATAACCACTGTACAATGGCCATGTCGAGCATTTGGATTCCTTCACGTCTACATACACCACTCATCCCGTATGTGTACATAGCATGCATGTGCTACACCTGTGCCCACTATTATCTGCTGTGGACACAGACACTGTAATCAGACATGGAAATTTATGTGTCACACAGATAACACATGCAGCCATGGTATGTATACCTGTAAGTGATGGTGCACATGACATTGCAGAGCTGATAATACTTGCACAGCAATGTTCTGTCCATGCACACATTGTGTTCCAGGGTGTAGCCAATCACTGAACAACTACACACATTCATCAAAGCCATGTATACTGTCATTAAATAGGTCCGTCTACACTCGCACTGCATGGTCTTGAGCAACACATATTCTGCATGCTGACACATGTGAGGTGACTGTTTGCCTTGTGATACTGTCACCCACCTTCACCCACTATTGATTATGTGTTGGATTGCTGGTGTGTGTGTGTGCATGTGTGTGTGTGTGTGTGTGTGTGTGTGTGTGTGTGTGTGTGTGTGTATCTGCTGTAGTGAGGAGTGCATTTGTGTGCATGTGTGCATGTGTGCATGTGTTCATGTGTGCATGTGTGCATGTGTTCATGTGTTCATGTGTGCATGTGTTCATGTGTGCATGTGTGCTAACATCATATACAGATTGTAAAGTGTGTTTCCTGTCTTCCTCTCACAGGTGCTGAGGTTGGGGTGGCTGAATGTAACAGGGTACCTGAAGTCACTGCCACAAACAGTGGAGATGATGAGACATGTATTGTGGCACAGGCAGGTTTGACAGGGTCTGTTGTTGGTCCGCCAATCGACAGTACACAGAGTTCCACCCCTTCTATGCACACATTCATACTCCCAATACAGCCCTCATCACCAATGGCCTTAGCCGAGGGACAGCATACAACTGGCATTAACTAGGATAGTGTTGTACCCATGGCACTTGCATCCACTCACAGCAGCCATACCCAGATTCCTGGAACGGTACCACATAGGCAGATGTCCAGGGGTTGTCAGGGGTATTGCCCCTGGCAGACGTGCCCTCACAGGTCTTACAACCTCGAGTATGCTCCGGCCTGTAATGCAGGCACAGGCACATATGGAACGGTACACCAGACAGGGACTAAGGGTGCAGAGGGCCCATTACACCATTATCAATGACAGCATCCGTGACCTTGCTGGTGCCATCCGGAATTACATCGAGGTCACTGATAGACATTGGGGGGAGACATTAGATGCCCTCCACAATGTGTTTTCCATGAGCCAGGACCATGCCGGACAGCTGAGATGACGCGGACGCATGCCAGCAACATCAACAACTGGCAGTCATCGCGGACGGCCCACAGATCACAGCCACTCCCGTAGTGGCAGTACCAGCCCCAGCAATGCTGGGGCTGGCCTGTCGATTGACCGTCCTAGTAGACCACGTGCACGTGGCTCTGGCCAGTCCCAGCAGGGACATGGGTCCACTTGACATACCTCTGCCTCTGACGATAGTACCCAGTCAGGGTTGGTACCCGATACTGTCTGTAGCACCCCTGCCAGGCACAGGTACCATGTCCCTGGCCGGAGACAGTGATCTGTACAGCTTGGCAGGTACAGTCTGTGGCTGTCACACAACCTCCCGTATATGGCAGCCACATGGTGGAGCTGTGTGCATGCAGACACACACACATTAACCAAACAACTAGGGCTCACACATACACACACACATTACATCAACATTGGCCCATGCTGTACTGTTGTCCCTCACACACACACACACACACACACACACACACACACACACACACACGTCGATTGGCTGGATCAGTGTCAGGCTCTGGCAAACCAACAACACACTATGTACATATGATGACACCTGTGCCACCTCCTGTCATCTGTAACATTGATGTGGGAACAGGCTAACATGGTGCTGATGCACAGGGTGACATTATAGCAATGTAGCAATATTAGCAAGTTGTCAACAGGAAAGTGTAATGATATCCTTGTAAGTGTATCTGAGCAGGCATGATGCATCAAAGCTCTGATTGTCAATGTAGCATTGTTTACACCAGTGTTATGTCTGAGTATGTATTGTCCACCCATGTGCCACTTGGCTGAAGTGTATAGTGTTGTCAGCATGTGTTAGTGAGTGGACAGTATGTGTGTGATGTGTGCAGTACAGATTAGCAGGTGTACATCTGTGAACATGGTGGGTGTGCACTGTCTGCATGTACGTGCATAGTGGACACATGGGACGTGTGACATACCCTGTTTTACACATTAACATCTCATAGTATCTCTCGATGGCCAGTATGCATTCTACTACAGATATGTACTAACATGGGTACACGTGTGTATGACATGGGTTGACACTATGCTGTGGGTGATACTGTTAATATCTGTCAATGTTTTGCATTCTGGTAGTATACACAACCTCAACAGCATGACTATAACCAATCATTAGATGATGTCCTGACAACTGACACACAGTTGTAGGGAACTCAGTAACAGCTGGATCCTTCCGGTACTATACTATAACAGTAACCAGTGGTATTGACCGCCACCCGTTCCTGGGACCACACCTGTTTGGCATATAGGCCTCTTAGGTACATGCAAACACACTAGGGATATGTCCATCCACATCTAGAAATGCATGCATTGGCCTACAATGCATTCTCTGGATGAGACACATATCCTACACAAGGGTATCATACAGACAGATACCTGTTGTCCGACCCATGCTGTATAGCACTAAGCCGACTATGGCATAGTTATCCACATTTACTATACAGACTATCCCGACAGTACCACATAGGTGGTAGCCCCCAACATGTATGTTGGGTAACCATGTGTACATACAGCCATGTGTTATGTCAACTGTCCCTTGGTATCCACATATCCAGAGGTATTGTGGAGTCCCTCGGTGTATCACATAAGACATTAGGGGCCTGAATGCATATCCATAAGGCTGTTGTATACCTATAATGACTGTCCATTATTGCCAGTCGTTGTTGTGTATGAACGCCTGACATATACCCCAGGCATGTACCCTCACTCACACTACTCTATAGTAACTGTCATGGGTGTGTGTGGCACAGATTACCTTGGCCACAGATCACCACAATGGCCAGCCTTGTCACATACATACATATGTGACCTACGATCTGAGAAGCAGCAGCACAATCTGTCAAAGGAAACAAATGTATTCATATAGTATGCAGGCTTCACACCTATGTACTAATTGAGGTCACATGTACATATATTTATTAGCCACATGGATACCTGATGTGTGCAATGCACATACTGTTTTAATCCTGATATGTCATACCATAGTAAAAGCAAAAACCACACCCCATTGACCAACAGTGTCACACACACAGTCAGCAATTACAGGTTTCAAACCCCTACCTAACTATGTTATGATACTAGAAAGATATGTATTAACACAGCGTGCTATATGCTTTACTGGGTGGCTTCTTTTCTCCTGCTATATTTGTAGGATGCTGACATCATGACTTTCCAAAGAGGAATGTACCTCTTTTAATGTGTTTTCCCAGTCTCCAAAAAGGGCACTCTTCTCAAAGAAAGTCACACACATACATCCCCACAGCCAAACACTCACTGTCAGCATTTGCAGGATTCAAACCCCTGCCTATGTTATGATACTAGAGAAATACGCATTAACACGGCACACTATATGCTTTACTGGGTGTTTTCTTTTCTCCTGCTATAGTTGTAGGATGCTGACATCATCAGACTTTCCAAAGAGGAATGTACCTCTTTTAATGTGTTTTCCCAGTCTCCAAAAAGGGCACTCCTCTCAAAGGAAATCACACACATACATACACACCCCACACAGTCAGCAATTACAGGATTTAAATCCCTACCTAACTATGTTATGATACTAGAGAGATACGCATTAACATGATGCACTATATGCCTTATGGAGTGGTTTCTTTTCTCCTGCTATATTTGTAAGATGCTGACATCATCAGACTTTCCAAAGAGGAATGCACCTCTTTTAATGTGTTTTCCCAGTCTCCAAAATGGGCACTCCTCTCAAAGGAAATCACATACATACATCCCAACACACACTGTCAGCGTTTGCAGGATTCAAACCCCTACCTATGTTCTGAGACAAGAGAGATACACATTAACATAGCACGCTATATGCTTTAGTGGGTGTTTTGTTTTCTCTTGCTATATTTGTAGGATGCTGACATCATCAGACTTTCCAAAGAGGAATGTACCTCTTTTAATGTATTTTCTCAGTCTCCAAAAAGGGCACTCTTCTCAAAGGAAATCACACACATACATCCCCACCCCCAAACACACACTATCCGTGTTGGCAGGATTCAAACTCCTATATATGTTAAGATACTAGAGAGATACGCATTAACACGGCACGCTATTTGCTTTAGTGGGTGTTTTGTTTTCTCCTGCTATATTTGTAGGATGCTGACATCAAGAGACTTTCCAAAGAGGAATGTACCTCTTTTAATGTGTTTTCCCAATCTCCAAAAAGGGCACTCCTCTAAAGGAAATCACACACATGCACCCCCACAATCAGTGTTTGTAGGATTCAACCCCCTACCTAACTATGTTATGATACTTGAGAAATATGCATTAACACAGTGCATTATATGCTTTACTTGGTGTTTTGTTTTCTCCTGCTATATTTGTAGGATGCTGACATCATCAGACTTTCCAAAGAGGTATGTACCTCTTTTAATGTGTTTTCTCAGTCTCCAAAAAGGGAACTCCTCTCAAAGGAAATCACACACATACACCCCTGCACCCAAACACACACTGTCAGCATTTGCAGGATTCAAACCCCTATCTATGCTATGACACTAGAGAACTGTGCATTAACATGGCACGCTACATGCTTTATTGGGTGTTGTGTTTTCTCCTGCTATACTTGTAGGATGCTGACATCATCAGACTTTCCAAAGAGCAATGTACCTCTTTTAATGTGTTTTCTCAGTCTCCAAAAAGGGCACTCCTCTCAAAGGAAATCACACACATACACCCCCACACCCAAACACACACTGTCAGCATTTGCAGGATTCAAACCCCTACTTATGTTATGATACCAGAAAGATACGCATTAACACGGCACGCATATGCTTTACTGGGTGTTTTGTTTTCTCCTGCTATAGTTGTAGGATGCTGACATCATCAGACTTTCCAAAGAGGGATGTACCTCCTTTAATGTGTTTTCCCAGTCTCCAAAAAGGGCACTCTTCTCAAAGGAAATCACTCATACACCCCCACACCCAAACACACACTGTCAATGTTTCCAAGATTCAAACTCCTACACCCAAACACACACTGTCAGTGTTTGCTGGATTCCAATTTCTACCTAACTATGTTATGATACTAGAAAGATACACATTAACACAGTGTGCTATATGCTTTACTGGGTGTTTGGTTTTCTCCTGCTGTATTTGTAGGATGCTGACATCATCAGACTTTGCAAAGAGGAATGTACCTCTTTTAATGTGTTTTCGCAGTCTCCAAAAAGGGAACTCCTCTCAAAGGAAATCACACACATACACCCCTGCATCCAAACACACACTGTCAGCATTTGCAGGATTCAAATCCCTATCTATGCTATGATACTAGAGAAATGCGCATTAACATGGCACGCTACATGCTTTATTTGGTGTTTTATTTTCTCCTGCTATAGTTGTAGGATGCTGACATCATCAGACTTTCCAAAGAGGAATGTATCTCTTTTAATGTGTTTTCTCAGTCTCCAAAAAGGGAACTCCTCTCAAAGGAAATCACACAAATACACCCCTGCACCCAAACACACACTGTCAGCATTTGCAGGATTCAAACCCCTATCTATGCTATGATACTAGAGAAATGCGCATTAACATGGCACGCTACATGCTTTATTGGGTGTTTTGTTTTCTCCTGCTATAGTTGTAGGATGCTGACATCATCAGACTTTCCAAAGGGGAATGCACCTCTTTTAAGGTGTTTTCTCAGTCTCCAAAAAGGGCACTCCTCTCAAAGGAAATCACACACATACATTCCCACACCCAAACACACAGTATCCGTGTTGGCAGGATTCAAACTCCTATCTATGTTATGATACTAGAGAGATACGCATTAACACGGCACGCTATTTGCTTTTGTGGGTGTTATGTTTTCTCCTGCTATATTTGTAGGATGCTGACATCATCAGACTTTCCAAAGAGGAATGCACCTCTTTTAATGTGTTTTCCCAGTCTCCAAAAAGGGCACTCTTCTCAAGGGAAATCACACACATGCACCCCCACAATCAGTGTTTGTAGGATTCAAGCCCCTACCTAACTATGTTATGATACTTGAGAAATATGCATTAACACAGTGCACTATATGCTTTACTTGGTGTTTTGTTTTCTCCTGCTATATTTGTAGGATGCTGACATCATCAGACTTTCCAGAGAGGAATGTACCTCTTTTAATGTGTTTTCTCAGTCTCCAAAAAGGGCACTCTTCTCAAAGGAAATCACACACATACACCCCCGCACCCAAACACACACTATCCGCATTTGCAGGATTCAAACCCCTATCTATGCTATGATACTAGAGAAATGCGCATTAACACGGCACTCTCCATGCTTTACTGGGTGTTTTGTTTTCTCCTGCTATAGTTGTAGGATGCTGACATCATCAGACTTTCCAAAGAGGAATGTACCTTTTTCAATGTGTTTTCCCAGTCTCCAAAAAGGGCACTCCTCTTAAAGGAAATCATACACATACACCCCTGAACCCAAACACACACTGTCAGCATTTGCAGGATTCAAACCTCTATCGATGCTATGATACTAGAGAAATGCACATTAACATGGCACGCTACATGCTTTATTGGGTGTTTTGTTTTCTCCTGCTATAGTTTTAGGATGCTGACATCATCAGACTTTCCAAAGAGGAATGTACCTCTTTTAATGTGTTTTCCCAGTCTCCGAAAAGAGCATTCCTCTCAAAGGAAATTACACACATACACCCCCACACACACTGTCAGTAGGATTCAAACCCCTACCTAACTATGTTATGATATTAAAGAAATGCGCATTAACATGACGCGCTACATGCTTTATTGGGTGTTGTGTTTTCTCCTGCTATACTTGTAGGATGCTGACATCATCAGACTTTCCAAAGAGGAATGTACCTCTTTTAATGTGTTTTCTCAGTCTCCAAAAAGGGCACTCCTCTCAAAGGAAATCACACACATACACCCCCACACCCAAACACACACTGTCAGCATTTGCAGGATTCAAACCCCTACTTATGTTATGATACTAGAAATATACGCATTAACACGGCACGCATATGCTTTACTGGGTGTTTTGTTTTCTCCTGCTATAGTTGTAGGATGCTGACATCATCAGACTTTCCAAAGAGGGATGTACCTCCTTTAATGTGTTTTCCCAGTCTCCAAAAAGGGCACTCTTCTCAAAGGAAATTACTCATACACCCCTACACCCAAACACACACTGTCAATGTTTCCAAGATTCAAACTCCTACACCCAAACACACACTGTCAGTGTTTGCAGGATTCAAACCCCTACTTATGTTATGATACTAGAAAGATACACATTAACACAGTGCGCTATATGCTTTACTGGGTGTTTGGTTTTCTCCTGCTGTATTTGTAGGATGCTGACATCATCAGACTTTGCAAAGAGGAATGTACCTCTTGTAATGTGTTTTCGCAGTCTCCAGAAAGGGCACTCTTCTCAAAGGAAATCGCACACATACACCCCCACCAGAATTCAAACCCCTACCTATGTTATGATGCTAGAGACATACACATTAACACAGCACGCTACATGCTTTACTGGGTGTTTTGTTTTCCCCTGCTATATTTGTAGGATGCTGACATCATCAGACTTTCCAAAGAGGAATGTGCCTCTTTTAATGTGTTTTCCCATTTTCCAAAAAAGGCACTCCTTTCAAAGGAAATCACACACATCCACGCCCACACAGTCAGCTATTGCAGGATTCAAACCCCTATCTAACTATGTTATAATACCAGAAAGATACACATTAACATGACACGCTATATGCCTTACTGGGTTGTTTTTTTTCTCCTGCTATATTTGTAGGATGCTGACATCATCAGACTTTCCAAAGAGTAATATACCTCTTATAATGTGTTTCCTCAGTCTCCAAAAAGGGCACTCCTTTCAAAGGAAATCACACACATACACCCCCACACCCAAACACACACTATCAGCGTTTGCAGGATTCAAACCCCTATCTATAGCTATGATACTAGAGAGATATGCATTAACACAGCACGCTATATGCTTTATTGGGTGTTTTGTTTTCTCCTGCTATATTTGTAGGATGTTGACATCATCAGACTTTCCAAAGAGGAATGTACCTCTTTTAATGTGTTTTCCCAGTCTCCAAAAAGGGCACTCTTCTCAAAGGAAATTACACACATACATACACACACCCCCCACACACATACAGTTAGCAATATGCAGGATTCAACCCCTACCTAACTATGTTATGATACTAGAGAGATACGCATTAACATGACGTGCTATATGCCTTACTGGGTGGTTTCTTTTCTCCTGCTATATTTGTAGGATGCTGACATCATCAGACTTTCCAAAGAGGAATGTACCTCTTTTAATATGTTTTCCCAGTCTCCAAAAAGGGCACTCCTCTCAAAAGAAATCACCCACATACACTGTCAGTGGTTTGCAGGATTCAAACCCCTACCTATGTTATGATACTAGAAAGATACACATTAACACGGCGCGCTATATACTTGATTCGGTGTTTTGTTTTCTCCTGCTATATTTGTAGGATGCTGACATCATCAGACTTTCCAAAGAGGAATTTACCTCTTTTAATGTGTTTCCTCAGTCTCCAAAAAGGGCACTCCTCTCAAAGAGAATTCACACACATACACCCCCACACCCAAACACACACTGTCAGCATTTTCAGCATTCAAACCCCTACCTATGCTATGATACTAGAGAAATACGCATTAACACAGCACACTATATGCTTTATTGGTGCTTTGTTTTCTCCTGCTATATTTGTAGGATGCTGACATCATCAGACTTTCCAAAGAGGAATGTACCTCAACTCATTACAGCCAAGTGATGTCTCCATTCATTTCTGCAGTTACACCCTACTGCTCCTCTAAGCATCAAATATTGCCTGTTCATATTTGCATTAATAATTCCAAAACCATGTTACATACAAGGTATCAGAAAATTTTATCTTGAAGCATACATGATAGCAAACACAATTGTATTGACATATGACCTCTGTCAACGGGTATTTGTTAAAAATGTAAGGTGATAACTTCAATTTTTAAATGCTGAAGCCACGCCCACTAGGAGTTAAAGGTACAAGCTCAAAAGGGCTCTACTGGAGGGAATGAGTTAATGTGTTTCCCCAGTCTCCAAAAAGGGCATTCCTCTCAAAGGAAATCACACACATCCATACAAACACCCCCTGTCAGCAATTGCAGGATTCAAACCCCTACCTAATTATGTTATGATACTAGAAAGATATGCATTAACATGATACGCTATATGCCTTACTGGGTGGTTTCCTTTCTCCTGCTATATTTGTAGGATGCTGACATCATCAGACTTTCCAAAGAGGAATGTACCTCTTTTAATGTGTTTTCCCAGTCTTCAAAAAAGGTATTCCTCTCAAAAGAAACCACACACATACACCCCAACACACACTGTCAGCATTTGTAGGATTCAAACCCCTATCTAACTATATTATGATACAAGAGAGATATGCATTAACATGGCATGCTATATGCTATATTGTGTGTTTTGCTTTCTCCTGCTATATTTGTAGGATGCTGACATCATCAGACTTTCCAAAGAGGAATGTATCTCTTTTAATGTGTTTTCTTAGTCTCCAAAAAGTTCACTCCTCTCAAAGGAAATCACACACATACACCCCCCCCACACACACACAAAGTCAGCAATTGCAGGATTCAAACTCCTATTTAACTATGTTATGATACTAGAAAGATACGCATCAACATGACGCACTACATACTTTATGGGGTGGCTCCTTTTCTCCTGCTATATCTGTAGGATGCTGACATCATCAGACTTTCCAAAGAAGAATGTACCTCTTTTAATGTGTTTTCCCAGTCTCCAAAAAGGGCACTCCTCTCAAAGGAAATTATACACATATACCCCAACACACACTGTCAGCGTTTGCAGGATTTAAACCCCTACCTATGTTATGATACTAGAAAGATACACATTAACATGTTGTGCTATATGCTTTTTTTGGGTGTTTGGTTTTCTCCTGCTATATTTGTAGGATGCTGACATTATCAGACTTTCCAAAGAGGAATGTACCTCTTTTAATGTGTTTTCCCAGTCTCCAAAAAGGGAACTCCTCTCAAAGGAAATCACACACATGCACTCCTAAATGCACACTGTCAGTGTTTGCAGGATTCAAACCCCTATCTATGGTATGATACTAGAGAGATACGCATTAACACAGCACGCTATATGCTTTAGGGGGTGCTTTGTTTTCTCCTGCTATATTTGTAGGATGCTGACATCATCAGACTTTCCAAAGAGGAATGTACCTCTTTTAATGTGTTTTCCCAATCTCCAAAAAGGGCACTCCTCTCAAAGGAAATCACACACATACACCCCCACACCCAAACTGTCAGTGTTTGCAGGATTCAAACCCCTACCTATGTTATGATACTAGACAAATATGCATTAATACAGCACACTATATGCTTTACTGAGTGTTTTGTTTTCTCCTGCTATATTTGTAGGATGCTGACATCATCAGACTTTCCAAAGAGGAATGTACCTCTTTTAATGTGTTTTCCCAGTCTCCAAAAAGGGCACTCCTCTCATAGGAAATCACACACATACACCCCAACACACACTGTCAGCGTTTGTAGGATTCAAACCCCTACCTAACTGCTAAGATATTAGAAAGATACTCATTAACATGGCGCACTATATGCTTTAATGGGTGTTTTGTTTTCTCCCGCTATATTTGTAGGATGCTGACATCATCAGACTTTCCAAAGAGGAATGTACCTCTTTTAATGTGTTTCGTCAGTCTCCAAAAAGGGCACTTCTCTCAAAGGAAATCACACACATATACCCCCACACCCAAACACACATTGTCAGCATTTGCAGGATTCAAATCCCTACCTAACTATGTTATAATACTAGAGAGATACACATTAACATGACATGCTATATGCCTTACTGGGTGGTTTCTTTTCTCCTGCTATATTTGTAGGATGCTGACATCATCAAACTGGACATGGTAATGCGTGTACACTTTGTTTTATGCAATCCCAGGAATGAGCTTGTGTGATCTATCTGTGGACAAATTGACATTCTTTCATATGTCAACACATATTTATGCACAGATTGTTGGTTTTGTGGATACAACATGTGTCTGGGATGTTGATAAAGGGCTATTCAAAGTCTATGTGAGACATGTGTAGCTCCATTCAGTGATGTATGTCCTGGGTGGCTGCCTTGCAAACAGTCTAGCATGTTTGGGAAGCATGATCTGCACATGAACATACCACAGTTGGTAGGGTTGTGTGTTTGTCAGTTTCCAATAGCCCTGTTTATGACTTCAACCATGATGGACTCCATGGCCTTGCAGATCAGACTTCATAGGCTTACTGGACTATACTTCCCATGGTGTGTTGTGCACCAACACTTGTGGGGAGTGCCATATGTTGCTGTAACACATTCAATGGTTCCAGATCCTGTGGAGAGGGTGAGGCTCAACAGACTGTTCAGGTGCAGGGTCTGTTTGTTCTGTAGTTCATTCATGACACATATAGAGAAACAATGTAATCCAATTGCTGCCATGCTTTCGGCTTTGGGGGGAGCTGTTCACCCATTCTACATGTGATATCTCCTGGTATGATGATAGGGACTTTCGTCAGTTGGGAAGTGGGTATGCATATATGGGCCTGTCTGACAGGATGTCGGCATTGTCAGTGAGGTGCAGTTGGCCCTGACTCAGAACATATATGAGTGTACATTGCTATTTATGACATAGCTGAAGGAGGTGTCATGATTCCATCTGGACTCCTTCGCAGCTACTCTTTACAAAACACCGACAAACCTGAGCACTAATCCCTGTTATACTCTTTTACACACTTAACACCCTACTGATCCTTTGTGATCAGTCTACAGAGTATGTCATCATAATATCCTGGCATGTCCAGGGGTCGGTTTTGTGTGTACTCTCCAGTCCAGCTGGTGAATAGTGTGATTTTGACACAATGTCACAACTGCCTCATGTACACAGACAACCCTCTCCTCCTCCCAACAAACTCAGATATATGTGAGAGATGCAACTATATAGACATACAGGAGGCTGAGCTCTCTCAACCCATGACTGGCACAGTCTATCAGGTGGTGAAGGTAACCACACACACCACATATCAGTCTCACATAAACCTATAGCGACAGCAATCAAACCACATTATCACATATAAACATACTCGGAGGCTCTAAATAAACTCTGCCTAAGCAGCAGAGACCTCCAAAGCAGACACACAAACAACTGCTACCCCACTACAATACCCACATATCACATAGTTCACAATGTCAGTGTGCCACATAGTCACTGCCCTTCGGGCTAAACAACACACCTAATACACTTGTAATAGGTGACACTTATTGTCAGACACACTGACGTCCCACTCACCAGGCCGAACAAGGGGATGGTCACTTTGAGCTGTCTGTCAGGTGCCAGGATCCGCCACATAACACATGCACTCAGGTCACTCCAAAGCAAGTACAGAAATGGCTCCATCATTGTCCGTGCTGGTGCGTAAAACCTCAGATGTTCCTCCCTGGACCACATGACATGATACATAGAGGAACTCTCTGATCATGTAGTCCAGGCCAGTATGACCCTGACCTTGTGTAGCATCTTACACTCACCAAGTGTGATGTCACAGTATACAGACAAACTGATCACATTTAACAGTTGGCTAACGTACTGGTGTCATTCAAAGGGGATCCAGTGTCTGTCAGCCTAGGGTGACATGCTCGACATGCCACGTAGCTTCGCTATGGACAGCTTGCACCTGTCACCCTTGGACCTTTGAATACTGGCTAAGGCTCTTGCTACCACCATAGTGCCTTTTTTAAGCGGGGCTCAAAAGACAAACCCACCTCCATAGACATTACAGAGTAAATGAAACTAAGGGTAATGCTGCTCAACACCAGATGTGTTACCCTCAAATTGCGCCCACTCAGGACTCTCCTCAGTATGGAGAATAGCGATATCTGTGCACTAACAAGACACCTGGTTCAGGCTCACAAATGCACACCAGCACTAACAGGTTATATTTCATACCATGCTTTCTGACCACAAGACTCGGAACGGCCAACACAAATAGGGGGAGTATCCATATACATCACAGATACACACACCTCCGGGTTAGTAGCACTGCACGAAGCATCGCAGACCATACATATGCAACTAACATTGTGCAAAACTGCCTTTCAGTTTATTGCCTGCTACAGACCACCCTCCCAAGGAACCACACTCGGCTTTCCTGGGAACACTGGAGAATATGAAGGTCTCCCCAAACACCATTATATTGGGTAACTTCAAATACCCAAACATTGACTGGGGATACTATTCAAGCCCCAACACCCTCGCCCAACAGTTGCTACTATTTGTAAACTCATATGCTATGGCACAACCGGTCACCACACCCACAAGAGGGGAAAACATATTGGACCTGATCATCACCAACATGGGGACTCTATGTTCCACACCAGCGATATACCCCTCATTGGTAAGGTCAGAACATACATTTATCTCACTGGACATCCATATCCCATCCCCACACCCATCCTGGGTAATCTTGGTGAACTTCTCAAAAGCAAATGTCTCACTTCTCCAAACCAAGGTGGTATCCTTCAGAGACCCTGAGACAGTGTTAAATATGGCTCAGACTGCTGAATCCTTTATATGCACATTCTATAGACACCTAGTGGACTACATGGATCGTGCTATCGCAAATAACAACAAGACTCACTCCTCCAATGGCAGGGGACCTGTCTGGTAGACCCCGGCCATTAATAAGCTATACAACGAAAGGAGGAAGCTACTACATGATAGAGCACAATCCCAGACAGGGAAGGCATCTGTGATCTGCACTAGCAGACAGCTACGATCACTCATGAATTTATCTAAGGCCCGCTTCTAATGGACAATTGCACCAGACATGTAGGACAATCACAAGGCCTTCTTCAGTTATGTCAGGAACGTGGGTGGACACTCACTGATATGTTGTGAGTTACTGCATGCTGACTAAACATACCCTGAACCCACTGACATTGCCAACATCCTGGCAAACAGGTTCAGTGCAGATGTCTCCACCCCATCCCCCTAAGGTGCAACTGTCCATCCCAATAGAGTGTAACCTCCCTGACATCACAAATAAACAGGTGAGTGCTGCCCTCCCCAAAGCGTCAACACAGCATCAGTGGGACCAGACGGTGTCCTGGCCTGCATCTTACATGAGCTTCATGACAGACGTAACCCTTACATTAAGTCACTTTTCAATATCAGAGTTACTACAGGATATGTACCCAAGGAATGGCATACAGCGACAGTGGTCCTGCTCCACAGAGTTGGTGCCACAATGGACCACAGACAATATCGCCCTATAAGCCTAACTAGCCTGTTCTACAAAGCTATGGAGCGTATTGTCATGGGACTCATACACATAGACATCAGGAACCTACAGACACTGTGTCCTACACATTTCAGCATTGTTGTGGGCAGATCTTGCCTCTTGAACCTGTTCGTAATCTTTAAACAGTTACCAGGTCCATCGACGTAGGGACAGTTGTCCACACAGCCTACCTGGACCTTGCAAAACCCTTCAACACAATACCCCACTCTGCCATTATGCATAGGCTCACCAGTGTCGATATCAACACATATCTCACACGATGGATTGCTACCTGGATCAGGGATAGCACCCACATGGTCAGTATTGCAGGTGCCATGTCTGACTATACACCAGTTACACATGGCATCCCACAAGGCTCAGTCCTGGGACCTCTCTTGTTCAGTATATATTTGTCTGACGTACAGGCTAACACAGGAGGAATATGGATGACCATGTTCACAGATTACTGCAAACTGGGTGCCATAATCAACTCTCCAGCTGGCACATGCATACTCAAACAGGGTCTCACAGAGGTGGATGACTGGTGCCTGAGCCATGGCCTACAGCTAAATGCCATTAGTTGCATAGTCATCCCCTTTGGGAATAACAACATGCCCACACATTACCACATAGGTAGTAATCCATTACATATGGTAGGAGTTGTTAGGGGTTTGGGGACACGACTTGTTCATACTCTCACCTTTGACAATCACGACCTTCTATATAGCCCACCTTATTCCATATGGTTTCACATCTAGATCAAGTGAGGTCATTGTGCCCCTATACTCATCACGACCATGCTTGGTTACAATGCCACATTTGGGATGTACCTTACCCGACACTTGCAGCAACTGTAATGGCCACAAAAGTTCCTCAACAAGCAAATCTAGGGACTCACATGGATGCCCTGCACAGTTCGGATACAGTAACTCCAGCTCTACTCAGTCACTTACCACCTACTTGGATGTGATGTGTGCCTGTTGTTTACAGAAATATCCAACCCAGAATTAATGGACATGCTCCACCTCAGGATATCCGACTCTCTTGGAGCTACACACTCCAAGGACATATAACTCAGCACAGATGTTAATAGCACATGCTGGAGGGACAGATTCTTATCCCAGAGGCTCCACTCACTCCGGATTGTAATCCTGGTTTCGCATAGGCAAAGCCACCCACTGATCACCTACAGGAGACATCTTGACAAGTGGATGGGTGATCGTATGTTTACCCCTGGGATATCTTCTGGGTCCCTGCTAGACAGAGGCACAATAGACTAAATGTAAATGGGCTATCTTGTGTGACCTACTATTCACAGGCACAGTGTAGTAATCTGACAGGGTTGCGAAAGCCAAACACACTCTGGCTAGGCTTGTACATGCCCTAGGGCAGATAACCTAGTATCAACCTCTGAACCTATGATAATGTTCGGGATGCACAATGTTTATTGATGATATTATTTGCAGGTTTTTATCATCTTTGCTTTCCCACTTTCTATGAACAACTTGGGTATCTGCAGAACATATTTGATTATGACAGGGTTCCACTATATTATATATGTGTTTGTTGTCATATAACTGTGTGCATAGGGCGGATTGCTGGATAATGCGAGGTTCCTGGGTTAACACATGCAACTGCCAGAGATGCGTGGCCCACTGCTGTACTCAGACATGGCCTAAGTGTGTGAGCATGCCCAGTTCAGACTTTCAGTGTTTTGTTACCTGGCATTTGTCTCATTTATTCAAGTGTGTGAGCATGCCCAGTGTGACCTTTCAGTATGTTGCTGTCTGAGGTCCACTACATTTGTTGATGTGTGTGAACATGACCAATATTAACATTTATACTGTGTGTGTTGAAAGTCAGGTTCTATTCTTACTGCAGGACTCACCTTTGTGTCATAACTCGACAGGGATTATGCTGTGCCTGCAGGGTTTCCATGAGATACTTTGCATAGACTTATCAACATTTATTCATACAGGCTGACCACTGCAATACTGTCATGGTTTAGTGGTTCAGTACTATGACTACAATATCCCGGGTTTGAGGCCCATTACTGCTTTATATTTTCATACTGAGCAGACCAGACTGCCTAAGGGCCAGTAGAGCAAATATGAGCATGTTGGATTTTGTTCAGCTATGCCGTACTTAGACCAAGCTTGTCCGACATTGCTCAATATTAACCAACATTGCTGGACGTTGCCCACTATTACTCAACATTGACCACAGTTGTGCTAGTTGGTGTGTGCGATTTTGTTTACATATACTACATGGTGGTAAATGCTGTTTAGCACTGCTTTATATTGCTTAACACATGGCAATCATGCCTCAGGTGGTGCTGCAGGGCTGCCTATTTCGGATGCACATACTACACTCCCTATACATGTTTGAAAGCAGGTAGTGTCAACTTAGGCATCCCTTTTACTATATGTGCGAGTCAGAGGGAGGTATCATTTCCAGAGTTCCTACTGAGCCAGTGTATGTGCTATGCGTTGCCTCTTTGCCAAGACCAAACCATACTGGGCACGCCTCCTTCTGCCTACTGGGGCAGGCTCAGGTTGTTCCTCCTCCGAGTCACACTCTGCGTGTGATGGCCTTGGCAATGGTAGGGGGCTGCTTGGCCCGTGCCTATGCTGGTCCTGCTGCAGCTGTTTTCGCAGGATCATATTATGTAGCATGGCACATACCATGACAATTTGGGTACATGTAGTTGGTGAGTACTGCAAGCCTCCACGAGATGTGTCCAGGCACCGGAACCGTGACTTGAGCAGCCCAAACACACCCTTGATTACATTTTGTGTTTGTGCATGTGCCTCATTATGGCGTTCCTGTTTAGGTGTGTGTGCGTTTCTGATGGGTGTCATCAGCCACGGCTCCAGTGCATAGCCAGCATCCCCACTAGGTGACCATGTGGGATGTCCCCATTGGTAAATGTCTGGTACAGCTGCGTCAGATGCCAGACATGGGAATCATGGTAGCTTCCAGGGCAGCCAGCACACACATTCAGTATTATGCCCTGGGCATCACACACGACCTGGCAGTTGATGGAGGGGAAGCCCTTGCAGTTGAAGTAGACCCTACCCCGCTCACCAGCTGGTGCTTTGATGCATATGTGCGTGCAGTCTATTGCACCCACTACCTCAGGTATTCCACTATTTGCTGGAAGAGACGCATATTGCTGGCCAATACCTCACAGGAATTGGGGAAATATACATGATCACTGACATGTGCTGACATGGCATCCAGGAACTGGTGCAGTACCCTAGATGCTGATGCCTGTGATATCCCCATCATATCACCAGTTGGTCTCTGGAAGGTACTTGTTGCTAATATTCTTAGGCCAACACATACCTTGGTTTCCACTGGGATGGAATCCCCTCTGTTCGTTTTGTGTGTGAGGCGTGGCCTGCACAGCTCAATAATTTGCTGGAAGAGGTCTCTGTCCACTCTATAGCACTCCACTATCTCCAGCTCATGTAGCCCCTGGTAGGTTACCATAGGCCTGTACACTCTTCTCCGTCTCCTCACTGTGGGTTGTCCAGCAGCATTTGCATTGTCACCACCCTCAGCATGTTGCATATGTCGCCTTATAACAGCAATGGCAGCCCCTAACATTTCTTTATCTCAGTAAAGCTTTTCAGTTTTCACTTCTATTAGTTTACTGCAGTGTTGCTGTGTCTCTTGAGAGAAACATAATGGACTGTTGTTTGCAGATTTTTAAGTGCTGGGCTGGGCTGGGCTGGGCTAGTGTACTGCCTGTGTAATTGCCTGATTCTGATTGTTTTCACCTGCTAGCTCTGCTAGTACTCCCTGGTAGCTTCCTACTATTTGTTGTGCTTCCTTTTTCCTTTCTGTTTCCTGGGGGGGGGGGGGGCAGCACTGCGCACACAAGTGCAAACATGCTCACACCAGCTCACACGCGCACACACATGCTTACACGGACTAAAACTTGCTCATTCTTGTTAAAACGCGTACACACCAGTACAAACGCACCTACAACTCTTTAAACAGCCTTATACATGCTTACTCCGGTTTAAACAGTGCACTCACGCTTACACGCATGCACACTGTCTTACTCGGGTTTACAGGCGCACGCATACACGCTCAGCAAGAAACTTTGGTGTTATCCACGGCATACACCTTCAATTTCTTGCCTTTACCTAGCTTACCTGTTGACACACTTCTTTCAATGATGTGTAAATGACAGCTAACACATGCCACTCTGCTCCAATGAGCTTCACTTCTTTCATACATACCCCCCTCGTGATGTCACCTATCTTCTACTCTGTTACTCCCCTTATCCTACTCCTACACTCCACTGACTGTGCTCATTTGCTATGTAAACTTGTGATTCACTATCCTAACCCTCATTTGCATAGTATTGCCTACTAATGCTTGGTTACATCTCTTAGACTGAGCTTCCCCCCTTACCAACCTCTACTCGTTGGCCATGTTGTCTTCAGCCTGCCATTCACTTGCATTGTAAATTCATATTAGCATTAAAATCAACATTTGTGGATCTTCATTACTGATTTTCTGGTTTTTAGGGCACAGTGCGTTTGTGCGGCGATGCGCTATGCTTAAACCCCGGAGATCGGGATGAAAAAAAAAAAGTTATTTTATTTTTATTTTGCATCACTTAACGTTGCCAATGGCCATATTTTTGGCCATTGGCATGCTTCCTCATGTAAATGCATCCTTTTTTTGGAGCTGTCACGGCCTGTTTTGCTATTTGCAGAACCGTACTCGGTTGTCAACTGAGTACATTTCTGCAAATAACACTACTCCTACTTGGATAGGTTTGGGTTTCCTGGATCGCATATTTACCTCATTTGCATAGCTTTCGCCTGCAATTGAGGTAATTTGCATATCCAAGCCCTGTCCGTGTGGGACTCATTTTGAAAGCTCTGTTGCACGCCCCTACCGGCTGTTCCTGGATCGCTCGGTGGACATGTTGGCTGCATGGAGTCTTACTCTACTCTTAGACTCCGTGCAAACCTTCGTGAATCTGGCCCATTGTTTTTAAACACCTTCTTACCAGCATTTGCTAAGTGTTTATTTTGTTTCTTTCCAAAGTTGGATGAGAAAGCAGAAAATCCCTTGTAAATACAATTTAGAGAAGTAGGGCTTAAAATCTGAGAGATTCCCTATATCAGTTTACCTGTCTCATCACATAATCTCTGTAGCAGAGGGTCTAAAAACTAAATATCTATCCAAGGAAGAATTCAAAGTTTCATTTTCTATATCTTTTGGGAGGTTCTGAGAATGCAGCCAGGCAGACTTCCTCAAAATAGTAGCAGTGCAACAGCCCTGGATGCAGTATCTACATATACACACTTTAAACAAGGAGCAGTGACCTGAGAAATGGAAGAACCTAATGCACTCAAAGCCGTTTTTTCCTCACAAGATGGAACTGCAGATAAAACTTTCCTCATACTCTCACAATTACTCAGAATAATGTTTAACACCTGAGCCTAACATTCAAAATTCAAAAAAAATCAAGGCTGTAGAAGTGTGTACTTTTCCCCCAAACATATTACCATCCTTGTCTGAAGGGTAAAGACTTAAATTACCAAATTGCTTGTCTTCAGCTGGAAAAACTAAATCGCTGCTGGGTCAAGTCTGGGATGAGTATATAAAAACCCGAAAGACTGAGGCATTTTATACATTCTGTCTGCTTTCTTGGGTGGAGCTGGTGGGCAACTAGTGAAATCGCAGGCTGTGACAAATACATAGTCCAAAGGAATTCCAGTTATATCAGCTCATAGAATTTTCTGAGGATCTGGGACACCTCAGTGTTCTCCCAATGAAAAAAACTGGCACACTCTTCAGTCTCCAAGAAAGAGAATCCCTCTCAGGGAGATTCAAATACAATGCTACCCTCTGAATCTAAACCCAAAATTTGAAGAAAAGAAAAATCCATCTATCCCTTCACATTCCTGCATATATTCAGAATCTTGAATCTCTTCAGAAAAAGAGGAATCCCTTTTTCTTTTACCAGAAACCACCTTACAAAAACAGTCAACAGCCTGTGCAGGATCCTGAGCCAAACCTAATAAAGTACTCCTGCACAGTGGGAGTGGTGCAAGAGAAGATAAATGCTTAGTTTTCTGTTTGACAGGACAAAATGGGACAAGAAGTTTTACCAATGGCAGTAGCAGCTTTCCCATGGTTGACTAAGCAGGGGCACTGTCCCTGCCCTTTCTTCCAAGACCGACAAAAGTGGCTCTACATTGCTCACTGAGGATACACCAAAACCTACAGAGGACATGGCTAACCCTGGGTCCATAGTGATCATATGTGCTACATCAGAGGGATCCAGGTAAAAAGATGAGTAGTTTAAGGAACCAGCTTCTGCCACAGCAGAATTGCCCACTTACAGCTGTGGCAAACTGCTAGCCTTCTGTGGTGGCAAAGGTTGTTTTATTAAGTTTTTATTTTTCTTTTGTGACTGGAAGAAGAGCCAGCCTGGGAATGGTAGAATGTTCCACAGTCAAGCCAAAAATGGTGCCGCTTTCCCAAGGATGGTAAGCAGCACAAGTACGTAAAAAAAGTCTCTTTGCTTCATTTGAAGCACAGCAAAAGGCTCTGTAGTACACCTTGCCAGTCCCCAAAAGGAAAGTAAACACAATTTTTTTTCCACAGAAAAAGTAGTTTTAGAATGTTTTTAACAACTTTTAAACTAACAGAAACAAAACATTACTCCCATTTAAAAATCCAATTAAGCCTTGTGACAGTCATTGAAAACAAAAACTCCCAACTCAAAAAAATACTTTCTTAATCAGGAAAGTAAATTGAAACAATAAATATTAAATGTGGAAAGCTTTTCCTTAAAGGTAACATATGCTCAGCAATGGAACAGCACAAGCTGACCATCGATCCTTGAAAGCCTCGGGGGGGGGGTGGCTAAACATATCTTTTAGTCAGCTCAGCTCAAGCTGCCTAATGGTTTAGGTGCATGGAAAGTGCCCATAAGCTTTATAAGCTGGCCAGCTGTTACATCCTTGGCAGAATATAGCCCATACAACTTAAGCTGCTGAATTACTGATTAATTTGATGAATATCCTCTGTTGTTTATGAGTATGCTTATTCACCTTTGTTGGCATAATTTAGAAAAAACTCGCAAATGAATTCGTTGTTTCATGTACACCTTGGAAGCCATTTTGGGAAGAAGGGCTAGATTGGTTCAAAGGAATACTCTCCCCGGGATTCATGAAGCTTGCGCCAGGCGCAGGCATAGCGTAGGCGGTATAATGCCAAATATGGCCGTCGAGCGATTCAGGTACGATCCAATTCCATGTGCACTACCAGCGTCCGCCAGAACTGCGCAGCCCCCGGCATAGGTATGCTAATCACCCCATGTGCAGTGTCGCACCATGCAAATGAAGGCATATAGTGATTCATGAAGTGGTGCAGGCGTAGAGTAAGCCCACGGAAATGTAAACTAAAAAACACGGTTTACATTTTCCCAAACAGAACATCGGAGCTATGGAAGAGGGCCAGACCCAGGTATCACAACGTTAACATATGCCAATGGCGAAATACACAGCCATTGGCATAAGAAAAGATGCACAACACGTAAATAACATTTAATGTCATGTCCACAGTAACACACAGCACAACCGCAGGGCATGTGTGTGGAAGCTGTAACATAAAGAAATAATATAAAACTGTCATAAAATCACAACATAATAGAAATCAGGTTTACAGCATAATACACAATGGTAGGCATGGAGCACCACAACCAAGGTGCAAGGGTTGCTAAGGGCCTGCAATAGTGTTTGGCGCGGTAACTATGAATTAGTAGCAAATGCCATGCAAATGAGGCAGATAATACTGAATCGCAAATGTCCCGCCGGATGAAGGTTGTACCATACGGCACAGTGGTATAACACCGAGGAGTGGCTCAGAGGAGATACATGACATCAGCAGAGGGGTGTGCCACCGTAGCAGTAAGCACATTGGAGCATTGCAAATCTGGCCTGTCCGTTGCTAAGCAAAGCTGCAGGACAGGGGTGGGAAGAAATCATTTAGCTGAGAGCACACATGGTGCCCAAAAGCACATGTGTACGAGGATGAAAACGTGCCCGAAACCCAGTAATCGGACGCACGCGCCGCAAACAATAGTAGAAACAGGAAGGTCAGGGGAAGAAAAGAAGGAAATGCGGAAGTAGGGTAATTGGAGTACTAATGAGCAATCAACACCAATCAACCCACAAAGGCCAATCGATGGCAGCTGACAAGTCTGCTTGCAGAAACCTGCAAAACAGGATAGGGGAGGCATTGGAATGCAAAGAAAAAAAGGGGTGGTATTGGATTGCAAAGATAGGAGACCTGACACAGCAGAGCAAAGCAAACCGACAGCAGACCGGCAGTAGCACACATAACGCAAGATACGCCAGGTCCAGGAAAGTACAAATGAAAGTAGGCTGCAGGATGCACGCCAGAATATGGTAGGTGCAATGTGCAGAAATGTAAAGGGAAGGTCAAGAGGTAATCCACAGCAGGCAAATGTAATTCAACACCAAAGGCACCACAATAGTAGTTCCGGCAGTAAAACACACAAGATAACCTGTAGCTACAATCGTACATACACACCGTATGACATCATCGGTGTTCACAGCACAATAGTATAAAGTGTGAAAGCACCCAACACACACCTGTGTATTCCCAAACACCGCACCATAGGTGTAAACAGACGGGGAACTTTTAAAATGTACATGTTGGGAGCTGCCATAGCTGTGATTCATCAGCATGTGTTAGAGACTGACGGTGTTATGGAGGATGATGCCGACAACCACCGCAGGCCTCGGAGGAGAAGGAGAGTGTTCAGACCAAGGGTAACCTACCAGGGGCTACATGACCTGGAGATAGTAGAGCGTTACAGGGTGGACAGGGACATCTTACAGCAAATAGTGGAGCTGTGCCGGCCACACCTGAGAACCAGAAACAACAGAGGGGAACCCATCCCAGTGGACACGAAGGTATGTGTAAGCCTGCAAATACTGGCCACAGGTACCTTTCAAAGGCCAACTGGAGATATAATGGGTATCTCACAGGCATCAGCATCCAGAGTACTACACCAGTTCCTGGATGCCATGTTACCACATGCCAATGAGCAGATATACTTCCCCAGAACTCAGGAGGGGTTGGCCAGCAATATGCGCCACTTCCACCATGTGGCACAATACCCGGAGGTACTGGGTGCGATAGACTGCACGTACATACAAATCAAGTACCACCCGGTGAGCAGGGTAGGCGCTACATAAACCGCAAGGGATTCCACTCCATCAACTGCCAGGTCGTGTGCAATGCCCAGGGCATTATCACGGATGTGTGTGCTGGCAGCCCTGGAAGCTACCATGACTCCTATATCTGGCATGCCTCACAGCTGTATCAGGTATTTATCAGGGAGGACATCCCACATGGCCATCTCATGGGGGATGCTGGCTATGCAATGGCGCCATGGATGATGACTCCCATCAGAAATGCACACACACCCATGCAAGAACACCATAATGAGGCACACGCACAAACCAGAATCATCACAGAGCATGTGTTCGGGATGCTGAAATCATGGTTCCGGTGCTTGGATACATCTGGTGGAGCCTTGCAGTACTCTCCAGGCACGTGTGCCCACATTGTCATAGTATGTGCCATGCTACATAATATGATCCTGCGGAAGCAGCTGCAGCAGGGACAAAATGGTGAAGGCCCTCATAGCCCACCACAATTGCCAAGGCCATTACAGGCACAGAGGGATTCAGACCATGAACACACTGTGCCAGCCCCAGTAGGCAGACAGAGGCATGCCCAATATGCCTACGCCTTGGCAAAGAGGGAACGTATAGCACATACTCTGACAGTGTAGGCCCCTACGGACTAACACCTCTCCACCTGCACACACAGTAAAATGGAGGTACAAATAAATAGGATACCGCCAACCATGGAATGTGTAACATACCAACATGCGTAACCACAAAGCTGAAAGACCGATAGAACACAGTACCGGAACAGTACATCCGTGAGTAATAGTATGATGATATGAAGGAACAGTTAGTCACCGCTGCCGGTGTCTCAGTCCATGGTAGGTACTGTGTTTAACTGTGTCTGTGAGTGCCGTAGTCTGTGTAAGTGTGCATTGAGGGTGCCGTGTGCATCCCTGTGTGACTGTAATGTGTGTGTGTGCCCGCAGCATGTGTTTGTTAGTGCCAAGTCAGAGGCAGATCAGTACGGTAGGTGTGGGTATAGCTAGCCGTAGGCATACGGCTACTACCTGTCCCACAGTTGGAGGGACAGCCCCACCCTGGGAAGGTGTGTCCACACATAAAACAGTACAAAGGGCAAATGTCCGAGATGGTAGGACATAAATATGTCCCATATATAATGTAACAGTCGTATGTAATAGTTATGCCTGTATGTAAGAAACATAAATGTTACATGCAATATGATAAGTAGCCAAAGTCACACAACAATAGGTATGTAGTGAGGATAAAAGTATGTGCTAACCTGTGTACTGGCGGTGGCTACGTGTAGGCCTGTAAACACCGCTGTGTGTCCCGCAGGTGTCCAACAATGACCATATGAAAAGGTGGCAACCCATGGCAAACAGGCTCTTTTAACAACACAACCACAATGACTGCAAATATCTGGGACAGAAATATAAGGGATAGCTGTCACTTACACATATCCCTTGATATATCTCCGCAATTACGGAGGTATACAAGTAGCAAGCTCACCTGCAGACGATATAGAAACCAATTAACAATGGCCCAACGTACAATCCCGTAACATAAGTCTACTAACTGTTAGCTCTCTAATTAGGGACGGAGCCCACAAACATATATACGGATTATGTAGAAATGCAAGGCCCACAAACCTGTATATGCTACGTACACCCACCGACATCTCCCACACTAGAAACGAAAGCAATACAGACTGTAATAGCAGCACAAATATCCAGTCAGTCAATTACATCTGCAGAACCCTCAACATACCGTGTGAGAGACACAATTAAAGGCGTCATGCAAAATTGCAGGTGTTGTATAATGGAACAAACAGCCATGTTACATGTTTTGTTTGCAATACTCCGTTATCACACTTTGGGATGGCAGGTACACCCACATGTTGAACCAAATACTCTACCTGTCACACACAATCCACAGGGGACATGAATCCAAACTATACTTGTCTCCATGCATAGCAGTTGCAGTTACACATAACAAAACACAATACAGACCGTCTCCCCGAAGGTAGGGCAAATAGGCAATGCCCAAGTGGACAATCCAATTATACCCCACTGTTGCCACGTAACTGGCGAATGGAGTAGCTGCACAGCTGATATGCAAGTAATTAGTCACTCAGGAACACCAATTGGCGGGATGAATCCACACGTTACAGGTATCGACGTATATAAGGATGACTTGCCAGACATTCAAACCGTATGCTCATACCGAATACCAGTTGAAACACTGTGAGAGAGATAGAAACAAAATGCCGTAAGGACAACAAGGTATGTAGAATGCCCGATATGTAAGGTTATGTATAGCATGATCTGTATTAATTAGTTTTACTGTATGTATAGCCTGGTTTGCATTAATTAAACGTGTCCGCAATGCATAAAGTGGGGAAAGGTATTTATGTACTGATGTCTTGCTGAGCATACTAACACTTGTAGAAACTGTGCGTCCAGCAGTGGGACACAAGGTACACAGCACAGACACCACAAGGGATGCTACATGAGGGCGCTAAACAGAACAATTCCATACAACCCACCGTCAGTGGTAGGGTATGTCCAACAAGGACATGAGATAGCAGGGGATAGTATATGTTGATATACTGTCACAGCACGCATGTGTATGGGCATATAACATTAATGACATATGTAAGGTGGTCCCGCTGTGCAAGTATGCTTTGCATTATGGGATACTATGTGAAATATGTGTAATGTATAGTATTATAGGTAGATATGACAGATATTCTACACAGCATAACAGGCATATCATGCATACCACAGGTATCGTCTATTGGTATGTACAATAACAGGATACATATGGCCTGTAGGTATGGGACATAGTAATAGCATGATAGCTAATCTAAATGGAAGGGCTACCAAGTAACCATGCACAAAGGACATGTAATAGCTTCACAGGTGCATAGTGGGGTACTATGCAGTCTGGAAAGTCCATGTGTAAGCACAACTACAGTGTTCACACTAGTGGCACCTCTCTAGGGTAGTGTCCTGTGAACAGCAGAGCCAGGTGTCACCTGCACCTCTGCACAGTACAGCCACTGCAGTGATCCCAGGCCTACATTTGTCTCCCAACCACCAAGGGAGGTATCACATGAACAGTGCTACTGAGTGTCCCTGCGTGATGTACATAGGACTTATGTTCCAAAGCATGGACAGTGTCCGGTTTGGGAATGTAACCCACAAGCACATCCCACTCATTGTGGCGTGTGTGCACATATCCATGAGCATGTTGCTCACAGTGGCCTCTGCTTATGTCGCGTATGAGGAGTATATCCATTAATAATGTTGTGGACATGGGCCCTGTCTGATCAGCAGAGGTCACCCCTGAGTATGTAGTATGCAAATGTGTACACATGTGGTGTCCGTAGTGCAGCCGCATATTTAAACTGTCGTAGCTCAGTAAATGTCATGGCATGTTAATGTTGTGGCATGTAAAGCTGTAGCTGTTGTGTAAGGTACACCCTAAATGGGGTGGTGTACCCTTGAATGTGTGTAGATGTCTTGAGTTCAGAGGGACAATGGGTGACTATGTACCAGCTACACACCCAGTACAGATAGGTGTGGCCACGTAGAAGGATATCCACGCCACAGTGGCAATACAGTAATCACAGGAGTGGGTGCGACATGTGTGTACTGCAAACATGTACAATGTGATATGTATGTAGGGGACTACCATCCATGTGATAGTCAGTGGGTGAATGGTGTAATGCAAAGGTGATGTGCATGCACCTTGTGTCATGCAGCTTGATGCCATGATAGTCATATTATGTATCTGTCACAGCAACACCCGTATGGTTGGAGTCAGTATCAGCTGGGGGAGCAATCATGGTGCTTGGTATGCAGGGGTTTGAAAGCTAGGCAGGGAAAGTCCCATGTGCTAGCCTGTTCCGCAGGGAAGCATATACTGAACATGAGGGGCCCTATGACTAAGGACCGTGGTATGCCAAATGTACCTGACATGTAGTAGGTACTATGGTATGCTGGCCTCACTGTGTGTCCTCTCCATGAGCCACATAGCATAACATCCTGAGACACAGGGTACGATGTGCAGGTGGATGTGTATGTTGTCAATACCAGAATGGGGAATGGTGCTGAAAGGCAATGAGAGGACAATGTAGGATGTGTGGACTCCCGTATCATCAGCAACTGCCCTGGTAACTGTATGAAAGGAGTCCACCATGTGTAGGGGCCATGCTCTGGCCCTAACAAGCCCAACCCGGGTGGCAGCAAAGGACGGGAGCCCAACAATGTCTCTGTGAATGACGTCCTTGATGATGTGTCCCATAGCCTTGCAGAACAGTCCAGTCAGGTGTGTAGGACTATAGTCCCACTCGTGCAATGTGGTGCCACCTGTGTGTAGTGTGATAAATGCTGCTGTGTGCCATTCGGGGGCTACAATGTCTGAAACAAGGCTATTACTGAATATGGTGGCCTAGTGGGGAGACATGTAATTCAGAGGTTGGTGGACATTGGAAGGTGACATGGGGCCAGTGTCCCAGGACATATAGAGTGTAGGTCAGTACTGTGTAGGTGTGACCACAGGGACACCACAATGTTCATGTATGGATTGCGGCCCTGTAGTGAGTGAGAGGGTGTAATGTCAGCATTGAATTCATCCTCCAGCATGTTGGCAACAGCACCTGGGTCTGCAATGTTGTATGTGACAGCAGATGTGGGTGTTGCCATTGACTACTGATATACCACTATAATGCCTGGTGGTACACCCCAGAATGTGTGGCAGTCATGTTTACGTAGCTAGTCTTGGAGTATGTGATGAGGGACCCTGTGGCCCCACCACGGCTGTCCAGTGAGCCACCCCACACATGGGAATGTACACCACTGTGCAACAGCCTACACCTGTTGTTGTACATCATATGTCCATGGAACATGACCACCAGAGTGGCGTCTGTTATCTGGTGTGTACCATCATGGCTCTGTGTGGAATAGCATGATCCATGCAGTTGTGTACATGCTAATGAAGTGCACTGGGGTATGTGTCAGCATTTGTATGTGCATTGTCCATCTGCATGGGTGTCATGATGTTAACAACCGCTGTCAGCAGACGTCTGTAGTAGGTGTTGTAGTACTCATATACTGTGTATGCTGTGATGGGTGTGTTGCTGGGATGTGGCTAACAAGGTCGATTAGCATATGTTCGGAATACACCAATGAGGGGATAACCCCAGGTGAGTAACACCAGTCACATGGTGGTAGTGTTCATGCCAAGGGTAATGTAGGTGTTGCAGGTGGTGTGTATGGGTTGACCCAGCAGAGCGGAGGGTATGACTCATGGATGTGTCGGTACATGAGTGGCTATCCCAGTGAAGTGTGGGGTAGTGTCAGTCACACATCAGTAGTAGCTGTCTGAGGCCCACTGTCCACTATACCAACATAAAAGGTATGTTACCTGTGGGGTATGATGTTGACTCTGTCGCTTGTTACAATGTATATAGTGGTCCCGGACACAGTTAGTTGCACGTGGAGCACTACTGATGCATTGTGCTAAGTAACTTGCCAGGATGTGTGCAAAACATAGTGGGATATGGGAACCCCTCAGCTGTGGGTGTGCAGGTCCAGGTATGTGCCTGAAAGGTATGGTCTGTCTATAACCTGTCATTGCAGGTGTGCTCTGCAGAGCCTAGAGACAGGTCCCAGTCACTGCAGAGATGTTTGAGTGGTGCATTATAAGGTGTGCCTTGCCTGCGTGCATCACAGAGGAAGATGCAAGCATTGTGTCACATGACCCCATGTCGTGCCTGCCAGTTACCGCCCTGCTGGTGACAGTTATTGGAAACTGTGCAAGACAGGCAGTATAGAAGCAGCAAGTGCCTTACATGTGAGCTGTACTCCCAGGGCTGACAGGTGCAAGTCATCTGTGCCACAGCATTGTGTTTGACCAGGTCAGTCATAGCGGACAGATACCAGATGCCTGTGGAATGACAATAGGAGCATAGGCAACTGTTGAAGTGACACAGTCAGTCACTGTACAGTGGTATCGTGTCTGGATGAATGCAAAATGCTCCCCAGGGCTTGGCCCACACCCTCAGGGCTATAAGACTGGTGAGCTATTGCATGTCCCTGCACACGTAGTCTGTGAAGTGGCATCACAGGGCAGTCACATTAACATGGAGAATGACAGTCATATCGTACCTGGTGAGGTGTGGCATGGGTGCATAGGTTATGTTGCAGAAGCAGTTACCCAACAGCAAGATGTAAGCAACTAACGCCTTGTGTAGCCTGCTGTGTGGAACTGCAGTGTGACTCCCTACAGAGTCATCTATGACTGGTGTGTTGTGAATGTTATAACTCACTATTGGCTGTATGTGATGGGCACACATGAGTCTGTGGGCTATAAGCTGGTGATGTTGTCTTCCATGATGGGGGCTACCTCTGGTGCCTACAGTGAGTATGGAGACGTACTGCACAATTTGTCCTCGTAGGTGTGGCCAGTGGTGTAGATCATGTGAGACTATGTGATGGGTGGGGTGTGTTGCGAATGTTACACATCCCCAAATGACTGTCAGGTGCAGTCAGGGTTGGTGACAGCATTACCCCAGCCATAGCTGTCAACCTCCTGTCCCCAAACTGAGGAACATTAGCCCTCATACTGTGTGACAAATGGGCAAAACGTGGAACACTTACAACTGGCTTACTAACAGCTTCAACTAGGAAGGGCATATGATGGCTAAAATAGGCTGGTTTTACGTATAAAAAAGATATTCTAATGAATTAATATGATTCCCATCTATTTAGCCATGGCTAGCAGTTAAATAATTTACAACAATGAATGTGTGACAGACCCTTCCAATGTGGAACCTTGAGGAACATGCACCTTTTAGAACCCCATATGAGGTAAGTTCCTCGTAATGAGGTACACCTGCGAGCTATGCCCCCAGCACGGCTGCAGAAGTGCATCCCTCACAGACTGTAGTGCCGTATGTTGGGAGGTGAGCATTGAATGTGTACATGAGACAATTGCTCTATTGCCACATGTACGACATATCCCTCATATAGACAGGCAGTAGCACTGGTACGTGATAGTTGGACATGCCTGTATATACAACCATGTCCCACAGGATATGTGTGTTACGTGTGTACAACAGCTGTTGTACCATAAGCAAGCTGGGAAGTGTAGGACAGCCAGTGTACCTGTGGGAAATGGTGTGAAATGGGTGCTATAGTAATCAGTAGCTCATGACATGCTCACAAGTTCTGAACAAGTGCCTAGCATGACCATACAATACAGATAGGGTGTTGGATAATATCAACCCACTAGTGGTGATGACAGTCAATTAGTGTGGCACCGCACTATAACCCTGCTGAGTATGGTGTGCATGTCCATGAACCATTAGCACTGTAGATGTTAGCAGTACAGATGTACAAGACAGCATGGATATTTGATTACAAATACCTTTGCATATCACAGGAGTGCTCCACCAGTGGCCTGTTGACAGACTCACAACTACAAAAGGTGCAAGAGTGACATGTGCACAGCACACCAGTGTCAGCTACAGTAGAACAGGGTTAATGTGTTGTACCCCACCCTCATTGTAGCCCATACCACACAGACAAATGTTAGGCATCTGTGTATGTAAGGCTGTGAATGGCCAAGACCTATCAGTATAGCTGTGTCAGTGTTGTGAACAACAGACAGAATGGGCTGTGTGGGTGAGGTGTGTGACATATGTGCACAGTCTGATGGATGATACCAGCAGTGTCACCGCTAGGTGAACATCCCTGTACCAATAAACTACTACCTAGGCTGTGGTCAACATTATGGACACTGTGTAAGGGATGGTGCTGTGCAGTGCACCCCCCAACATGGTGACGTCTCCAGGCCCCTTAGGTAGTCATATGAGGTACCCATTTCATGTCAGGGTGCCATCCATGAGCACAGAGATCACTGGACAGGCATATACAGCACTGTGGTGACCAATATTGGATCACATACCACCTGTAAGGGGTAATGGCTATGCATGGATGTGCGATACCAGCCTTCACAATCCTCACCTCCACTATGCAGCATGCTGTCTATCTTGCAGAAGGACATTTGCTACATACATCTTTGACCTAGCACTCTTGTGTGGGGTCATTTACTGCACTGTTATAACTTGATATTACTTGTGAACCTCTGCTATCTCTGAAAAAACAAAAAAAAATCTTGCATTTTTCCCACTTTTCTGAGATTTAAAAAAGTTCAAGTTACAGGCTTGCTGTTCTTGAACTGTTTTGTACGTTTCTGTGAGGCCATTTTTGCTTGGGCTAAAGGAAAGTCTCTCTGTTGATCAGTGGCAGTGATAAACATTGAGCTGCTTCCCTGCCCCCGTGGGAGTGGTTACTGACTTGAAACTGTAGTTTTATTGGCTGTTTTGGGTCAATTCCTGGCTCTTTCCAGCCCCTGCTATCAAGCACGCTTTAGAGTGCTTTAGCACGGAGTTGCCACTAGAGCAGCATCGGGCAGCACCGGTTTAACAAGGTTAAACTTTTTCTGGCTCCATAAAGTCTGTTCTTCATTTTTTCCCTTAGGACTGCTCTACTAGTAATCTAAACAGTATATCCCTTAACTAAAAAGTGCAGCACTTGTTCCTAAAAGCTTTTACTTGTCTTAAAAGCATCTTCTTTTCAGGTTTAGCACTTCTGTATTATACAAAGTCCCTCACTAGCAAAACCCCTCCAGGAGTACACACTTCCTTACTAAGTCCTCTCTTATTCAGTTACACCCCTAATTTCTAAATTTCTCTAGCATGTCGAAGGGCCAGATGCTGGCGTCCTCTCCTGTCCAGTTGGTGAATTTGGGAATATTGAGGCAATGTTACAATTGCCTCATGTACACTGACAACCCTCTCCTCCTCCCACATAACACAAATACTTGCGAGAGATGCAGCTATTTAGCCAAACTGGAGGCTGAGCTCTCTCAACTCAGGACTGGCAAGACCAGACAGGAGGAGAAGGCAACTACACACACCACAAAACCAGTCTCACATAAAGCTATCACAACAATGAATCAAACACATAAACACACAAAGTCATACTCGGAGGCTCTGAGCAAAACTTTACCTAAACAGCAGAGGCCTCCAAAGCAGACATCCAAGCAACTGCCACCTCATGACACACCACAGGCAACACATAAACCACAAAATCAGTGTGCAATGCAGTCACAGCCCTTAAGGCCAAATACAACACCAAACATACTTGTCATAGGTGACTCCATAGTCAGACACACTGATGTCCCACTCACCAGGCTGAACAAGGAGAGGGTCACAGTAAGCTGCCTATCGGGCGCTAGAATCCGCCACATAACACAAGTATTCGGGTCACTCCACAGCAAGTACAAATATGACACAGTCATTGTCCATGCTGGTGTGAATGACCTGAGACGTACCTCCCTGGACTACATGAAAAGAGACATAGAGGAGCTATCTGATTATGTAGCCCAGGCAGGTATGACCCTGACCCTGAGCAGTATCCTTCCTTCACCAAGAATGATGCCACAACAGATGATCAGCTTTAACAATTGGCTTAATTTCTGGTGTCATTCAAAGGGGATCCAGTGTCTGTCTGCCTGGGATGACATGCTTGACAAGCCACGCTGCTGCAAGGACGGCTTGCACCTGTCACCCCTGGGATTCTGGATATTGGCTAAGGCTCTTGCCACCCCCATAGTGCCTTTTTTAGGCAAGGCTCAAATTCTAAACCTACCACCCTAGAAAACAAAAATGGGAAGAAACTAAGGGTAATGCTGCTCAATGCCAGAAGTCTAAATCTCAAAATGCACGCTCTTGAGGCCCTTCTCAGTATGGAGAACAACGATGTCTGTGCTGTGACTGAAACCTGGTTCAAGGCTCCTGAGAGCACCCCGGCACTATTAGGTTTTACCTCATATCATGCGTTCCGGCCCCAAAACCCGGACCACACCACAAAAGGAGGGGGTGTATCCATATTCATCAAGGATACCCACACCTCCAGGTTGGTGGCAACGCACGAAGCATCGAAAACCATCCAGGTGCAATTAACCATAGGCAAAACTGCTCTACAATTTGTAGCATGCTACAGGCCACCATCTCAAACTCAGGAACCCCACACAGCCTTCCTGAAGACACTGGAGGGTATAAATGTATCTCCAAACACCATTATATTGGGTGACTTCAACTACCCGAATATAGACTGGGAACATTACTCAAGCCCCA
Source organism: Protopterus annectens (assembly GCF_019279795.1). Classification (NCBI taxonomy): domain Eukaryota; kingdom Metazoa; phylum Chordata; order Ceratodontiformes; family Protopteridae; genus Protopterus; species Protopterus annectens. Next base: position 1,719,891,140 of record NC_056725.1, read on the forward strand.
ACTTTCTAGCCCAAAGGTTCCTGGAGTTCATAAATTCAAATGCCATGGAACAACTAGTCACCGTTCCCACAAAAGGGGAAAATATACTAGATCTCATCATCACAAACATGGGGACAAAATGCTCCACACCGGAAGTATATCCCTCATTGGTGAGATCAGATCACAAACTTATCTCACTGTAAATCCACATCCCGCCCCCACCCCAAACAAAAAAGACCACAGTGAAGAACTTCTCTAAAGCAAACTTCACACTACTCAAGACTGGTGTGGTATCCTTCAAGGCCCCCGAGCCAGTGGAAACCACAACCCAAGCTGCGGAAGCCCTTACAAATGCCTTCTATGAACACCTCCACGACTGCATGGATCAGGCAATCCCTAATAAAACCAAGACTCTTTCCACCAAGGGCAAACGTCCAGTCTGGTGGACCCCAGCCATAAACAAGCTTTACAATAAGAGGAGAAAGCTGTTACATGATAGAGCAAAATCATAAAAGAGAAGACACCCTTGATCATTATTAGTAAAAAAATACGAGCACTCATAAAATCATCCAAGGCCAAATTTGAGAGAAAAATTTGCAATAGATTCAAAAGACAATGATAAGGCCTTCTTCAGCTATGTTAGAAACCTGGGTGGAAAATCCCAGATATGCGCAGAATTAGTTCAAAATGATACAAAAATCACTGAACCCACAGACATTGCCAACATACTGGCAGACAGGTTCAGTGCAAACTTCACCCCCCTCTCCCCCCCAAAAGGAGAGATAACTATCCCAGCGGAGTGTTGCCTCCCAGACATCTCTAATGCGCAGGTGAAAGCTGCTCTCTCTAAAGATAAAAACACAGCATCAATGGGACCGGATGGTGTCCCCGGCTGTGTGCTACACGAACTCAACGAGGAACTAAACCCGCATATAAGGCAGCTGTTTAATCTTAGCCTTACCACAGGATATGTGCCCAAGGAGTGGCGTACGGCAACTGTGGTCCCACTCCACAAAGGCGGTACCTCTACGGACCCTGGAAATTACTGCCCCATAAGCTTAACAAGCCTGGTGTGCAAAGCTATGGAGAGGATCATAATGGAACTCATAAACAAAGACATAGGGGATTTGCAGACATTGGACCCGACCCAGTTTGGCTTTGTCAAGGGCAGATCATGCCTTTTGAACTTGGTCGACTTCTTCGAAACAGTCACCAAGGCCATTGATGAGGGAAAGGCAGTCCATACAGCCTACCTCGACCTTGCAAAAGCTTTCGACACAATATCCCACTCGGGTATTATAGAGAAACTTACCAGCTTAAATGTAAACCCATATGTCACAAGATGGGTTGCAAACTGGCTAAAGGACAGAACCCACAGGGTTAGAGTTGCTGGCGCCATGTCAGACTCCAAGCCGGTCACAAGTGGTGTCCCACAGGGCTCAGTCCTTGGCCCCTGTTGTTCGGCATCTACTTCAGAAGTACAGGCAAACAAAGTAGGACTATGGCTGACAAAGTTTGCAGATGGCTGCAAGCTGGGCACCATAGTGGAAAGTACATCGACACAGATATCCTTCAGAGGGGTCTCACGAAACTGATAACTGGTGCCAGAGCCATGGCCTGAAGTTAAATGCCAAAATGTATAGTCATACCCTTCGGGAAAAACAAGGTAACCCCAAGCTACCATATAGGTGGCAATCCATTAAGCACAGAAGAGGTTATCAGGGACCTGGGGACCCAGGTTGACAGTGCCCTTTTTTTCACCCTCACATTGCTAAAGTGGTTAGAAAGACCTTCTACATTGCCCACCTGATCATGAAGGGATTCACATCCAGATCAAGTGAGGTCATTGTTCCCCTGTACTCTTCACTTATCAGACCAATGATCGAGTACAATGCCCCATTCGGGATGTATCTCACCCGACACCTGCAGCAATTGGAGAGACCCCAAAAGTTCCTCACCAAAAGGATAAAGGGACTCCAAAATCTGTCATATGCTGCCAGACTGAAGAAACTCCAGCTCTATTCAGTCGCATACCGCCTGCTCAGAGGTGACCTGTGCCTGACATACAAGGCCATGTCCAACCCAGAATTAATGGACATGCTCCACCTCAAAAAATCCAAATCTACCAGATCCACTAGAGCAAGTGACTTAAACCTTAGCACGGATATAAATAGGACATGCTGGAGGGATAGATTTGTCACCCAGAGACTCCCTATGCTGTGGAATAAAATCCCAGTCCATGTGAGGCAGAGCACCTCGCTGGCTCTGTTCAAGAGAAATCTTGACCGGTGGATGGGAGATCGTAGGTTTACCCCGGGAATCATCTCTGTGTCACTGCTGGACAGAGGCACAACAAACTAATGGGCACAGTATTTTTTAACATAAGGGGTGGCGTAAGCCACAAAACTTTGGGCTAGGCTTATAAATGCCTTAGGGCAGATAGCCTAGTATAAACCTATGAACCTATGAACCATGATGATGGACATGCTACATGTCCATATCCTGATCTATAAGACATATGTCATGGACAGCCACCGTCCTAATACTAGGATCGCCACAGGCTGGACAGATTTCTGTGCAATATATGTGACATACTCCCGCCATACCATGCAACCATGTCCATCAAAGCTGCACATGTCATCCCAGTCATACATGGTGAGATGGCCGCATGGTAGATGTACTATCAACTGACTGGATCAGTAATGTGGCACTGATGCACCTTGCGGTGGCACAATGGCTGTCTTGTACAACTTGGAAACCATGCCCGCACATGCTATGGTTGATAACCATCCCTGCGAATGTCGTCTGACTAGCCATTGTCCCATGTCTATCACATGTGCAATACAGGCGATCCATGGCAGGGTGGTGAACAATTGTACAGTGCTGTGTAGATATATATGGCAAAACACATGCATGTACAGGTGTCCATGCGTATGTGTGCATTGTCACTGCTCAAGTCCATTACGGCTGTGTCTGTGTTGATATGTGACATATACACAGGATCCAGGTCAACAGTAGTATCGTGGACACATCCAGGCATGTGCAGATAGGTAAGAACACAAGTGCAGGCAAATAGGCATGCCCACAGCAAGACAGCATTTACATGGAGTATGAACACTGTAATGAGGTGACACACATATATGGTGATGATATCCAATGCATAATGGGTGTGACATGTGTGACACAAACACGTCAGTCGTGTCAGTGTCATGATGCTTTGCAAAGATAACTGTGCAGATGTAGTAGATGTCATAGAAATGTATGTGCAGCAGTATCTCTGTACATCTCTGAAACTGTGACCTGTCACCATCATTATGTCTTACAGATAATGCCCCGTACACGCCTCCCAGCATACACCCGCCAGGAGGATGATGTCCTCATCCCACAGCTCCATGACAACTATGACTTGTTGTTCAGCCATGTGCCACAGCATGCCCAGCAGCGGGATGACCTGTGGCAGGATCTACGCAGGAGGGTGAACAATGTGGGTGGCAATAACCGCACCTACCAGCAGGTGCGCAGACACTGCACGGACTTGACATGACATGCAAAACAGCGTGCCACTGCAATCACCAGGGAACAAGGTGGAACAGGTGGTGGGCCACCAACCCAGCCCCCACTCACACACACCAAGGAGCTACTGGCCAGTCTGGGGACACCCAGGGAACAGCATCCAGAAACACTAGCTGCCATTCTGGAGGTGGGTGTCTCCCAACCAATGAGCCTGGGGTTGCCTGGTAAGTCAGTACTGCACATATGGCTATTATATCCCATGTAGTTGCATGTGTCACTGTACATTATGTGAAGTAACAACATATGCAAGGTATGCGGACACACATGCTGCATACTACAGTATGCTATGTTGTGTATGCACACATGTGCATACTATATGCTATTACACAGGTGAATGTGTTCACATGCACAGTGTAACCTGTGGCTGTCATACAGTCATGGATAATGTTCATACTGGTGTGTCACCCCTATACAGGTACCTCTGGCGTGTCGCACAGATATGAGTCCATTGCAGGTGAGACTGTCATCAGTATCAGGCATGTTACAGTGTAGATCTATTTGCCATGTGGCCAGTTAACACTTGCACACTTGATGTTTGTTCCAGTCACGATATGCAGGTCGCACCACCCGTCATTCACACAGGCCACCCATGTGCAATATATACAAACGTAATGATACACTGACTTGAAACCACAGTACTTGTCATTGCGACATGTGTGGTCAGCTGTGCATACAACAGTGGAGGTGTTCTACACTGGAGGCATATGTAGTATGCATTGGAACAACATGTGTGGTACGCACACAGTACCACACAGTGAGCTGTGTAATGGGCAGCCCACAGGTGTCACCATTGTGTCATATGCCCCTGCATTGGGTGCACACATTGTGATGTGCCACCCAACATGTTCTGTCTGCAATATTGTCACACTATCGCATGACCTATACCCCACATACCAAACATACAACCCATTGTCTGCATAACCCTGTGGACTGTGACATATCTGACATCTATGGGTGTATGTCATATGGGACAACACAGACATGTGAGATAGATGCCCATCACACACAATTGGCTAACACATGTGCACACATGGCCATGGGGGATGGCCAGAGACATGTAGCCACACAGTACTTGGGATGTGTATACACCCTGTTGCACATTGTCCACACATGGTCCAATTATAGCCTTAGTTGACTGATTATACAGTTGATGTGGTACACTGGACAACCTAAAAGCCTGTGCACAGCTACTGGAGGTGTCACTGAAGTCTACCACATACGATCTGTTGAACATCACGGCTGTGTTGCAGTTAAGGCTATGCAATGTGTATATATTATGCATTCTACAGCAACATAGATGCCTCATGATGCCATGCAATGGCACAGTGTCTGTACTTCACACTGTATAGCAATGTAGACGGCTCACACTACCCTCCCATGCTCATGTACATTTGCTAAACATGCATTCTATCTGTAGGGCATGCACACAACACTGCAATGTGACGCCCATTATGATGCTGTACATGTGTCAGGACACCATTGTGTCAAACATGTATGCATGTTAATGCACATGTCAGCAGATTACATGTCAAGGTCACGTCAGCCATGTGTAATGTTATCCTTGTCTGGGCCACATGGTGTATCACGGGGATGCATGCATACTACCATGATTGTGTGAACTGCATGGCTACTGATATGACACCTGCTTGCTGTAGAGTGCACCCCAGGGAGGTATGCTTACTAACACTATTAATGTCTGAGTTGCATGTCCTCTGCTGTATCACAGGCATGATGCACGCCATCTGACAAATCACATGCATGGTGTGTGTGTGTGTGTGTGTGTGTGTGTGTGTGTGTGTGTGTGTGTGTGTGTGTGTGTGTGTGTGTGTGTGTCTGTGTTTGTGTGTGTGTGTGTGTGTGTGTGTGTGTGTGTGTGTGTGTGTGTGTGTGTGTGTGTGTGTGTGTGTGTGTGTGTGTGTGTGTGTGTGTGTGTGTGTGTGTGTGTGTGTGTGTGTCTGTGTTTGGTTGTGTGTGTGTGTGTGTGTCTGTGTCTATTGTACTTTACAGTATTTCATTGCATTCACAGGTGATGTAGGTGCGTTACCCTCCTGCGGTCCATCTGATGTTAGTGTCCCCACAGATACTAGCGGTGATGAACATATGCATGAGGTACAGGCAGGGTTGTCAGGGGCTGAATCTGTGCCAATGGTTACCATCCCAGCTATGTCCCCTCTTCCCCGCACACAGTTCTGCTGCCAACACATACCGCATCACCAGTGGCCATAGAGGAAGGACAGTCAGCGTCTGTTAGCATGGAACAGGAATGTGTGGTGGCTACAGAAGGTGTGTCTACACACCATGGTGTCAGTGTAATGACTGCAGATGTGCCACACAGGCATGTGGCTGGTGCTGCTCATAGGAGGACCTCTGGCAGACATGCACCTGCAGGACAGAGCGCAGCAGCTGGTATCACCAGATGCATGTTCCAGACTGTAATGGCGGCACAGGCACGTGCTGAACGGCAGAACAGAGAAGGGCAGAGGCTGCAGAGGGCTGCTATCCATACTCTAAATGACAACATCCAGGCATTGGCAAATGCTCAACAGCAGATTGCTAATGTTCTGGATAGGCGATTAGGTGAAATGGTCGGAATCCTTGACCGAGGCATGGCAATCCGCGAGCGGGAGCTGTCTGTGCTGGAACATCTGGTAGGAGTGAGGCGTAGGCCACATGAACGTAGGCCGGCAACACCACCTAGTGTAGGTCGATGTGAGTGTGCCACCTCACATGCCCACTCCCATAGTGCCGGTAGCAGTAGCAGTGCAGCTGGTGCTGCGCTGTCAACACCAGGACACAGCAGGCCACGTGGACGTGGCCCTGGACATTCTCAGCGGGGACACGGTTCTGGCGGACATGTGTCGTCAGACAGTAGCCACTCTGTACCTCCACCTGGTAGTGCCCGTGCAACCCCAGGCAGGCACAGGTCACGTGGCCGTAGATAGACACAGTGAGCTGTACAACCTGCTCTGTACAATCTGGGGCTGTCAATTATACCCTGTGTAGGCCTCACAAATGGCAGAACTGTGTACACATATACACGCATACAGCAAACACAACTGTAGAGCTCCACAACATCCACAGGCATTCTGCACAGACATGTCCAGTCAACTCACCGGCACTTACACACACACATGATGTTATCCATTGGTGCAGCCTATGCCCCTGGCAAACATATCACCCTGTGCATATGATGAAGCCTGTGCCGCATCCCTGTCATCCACACCATCGGTGCAGGGTAATGCACAAATATTCTGATGCACAGGGTGAACAGCATAGTGAAAGGTGTATGTAATCATATCAGATCATGCCTTTTGAACTTGGTCGACTTCTTCAAAACAGTCACCAAGGCCATTGATGAGGGAAAGGCAGTCCATACAGCCTACCTTGACCTTGCAAAGGCTTTCGACACAATACCCCACTCGGGTATTGTAGAAAAACTTACCAGCTTAAATGTAAACCCATATGTCACAAGATGGGTTGCAAACTGGCTTAAGGACAGAACCCACAGGGTTAGAGTTGCTGGCACTATGTCAGACTCCAAGCCGGCCACAAGTGGTGTCCCACAGGGCTCGGTCCTTGGCCCCCTATTGTTCGGCATCTACTTCTCAGAAGTACAGGCCAACATGGCAGGACTTTGGCTGACAAAGTTTGCAGACGACTGCAAACTGGGCGCCATAGTAGAAAGTGCATCGGACACGGATATCCTTCAGAAGGGACTCACGGAAACAGATAGCTGGTGCCAGAGCAATGGCCTGAAGTTAAACGCCAAAAAATGTATAGTCATACCCTTCGGGAAAAACAAGGTAACCCCAAGCTACCATATAGGTGGCAATCCACTAAGCACAGAAGAGGTTATCAGGGACCTGGGGACCCAGGTTGACAGTGACCTTTCTTTTGACACTCACGTTGCTAAAGTGGTTAGAAAGACCTTCTACATTGCCCACCTGATCATGAAGGGATTCACATCCAGATCTAGTAAGGTCATTGTTCCCCTGTACTCTTCACTTATCAGACCAATGATCGAGTACAATGCCCCATTCGGGATGTATCTCACCCGACATCTGCAGCAATTGGAGAGACCCCAAAAGTTCCTCACCAAAAGGATAAAGGGACTCCAAAATCTGTCATATGCTGCCAGATTGAAGAAACTCCAGCTCTATTCAGTCGCATACCATCTGCTCAGAGGTGACATGTGCCTGACATACAAGGCCATGTCCAACCCGGAATTAATGGACATGCTCCACCTCAAAAATTGCAAATCCACCAAAACCACTAGAGCAAGCAACTTAAACCTTAGCACGGATATAAATAGGACGTGCTGGAGGGATAGATTTATCACTCACAGACTCCCTATGCTGTGGAATAAAATCCCGGTCCATGTGAGGCAGAGCACCTCGCTGGCTCTGTTCAAGAGAAATCTTGACCTGTGGATGGGAGATCATAGGTTTACCCCGGGAATCATCTCTGTGTCACTGCTGGACAGAGGCACAACAAACTAATGGGCACAGTATTTTTTCATATAAGGTGTGGTGCAAGCCACAAAACTTTGGGCTAGGCTTATAAATGCCTTAGGGCAGATAGCCTAGTATAAACCTATGAACCTATGAACCTATAATATTACCTGTGTATGCATAGTGAGGGATGTGTATGTTGCAGTGGTTGTGTGTGAATACTGACAGATGTGTATGTGACATTACTTGTGTATGCATAGTGAGGGATGTGTATGTTGCAGTGGTTGTGTGTGAATACTGAGAGATGTGTATGTGACATAGGTTGTGTACTGTCGGCATGCACCGGTCATACCATGTAGTGCAGGTGCAGCATGCATTGTGATGTGTTCACGGTATGTGTCTCGGTTACATCTGTAGCACCATGTTGGTTGTGATACCCTGGTTCCCTCCTATGGTGTACTTGCATGTGCCTACAGGTAGCAGTGTTTGCAGTCCCCCACGTGTAACTGTGGATTGCTCACAGGCACGTCTGGCAATATCAGCATGCTACATGTACCCTCAACCTGACTGTTGGAAACACCAACATGACACAGATGTCCGCACATATACTGCACCTGACACATGTGGTCAGTGCCACAGGCTACACTGGACAGAGACGTGACATACATAGCAGGACACATTACAGGTATGGTGACATGGTGCAGGGGTTGTACACAGCGGTCTGGCTAATGATGTTGTGAGGTGACACTTGGTAGCTGGAGGCCACACTGTGCAGCAGTAGGACCCTGTAACAGTACGGGAACATGGCCACATTAACGGGGTGTACACCACTATAACGCACATCCCATAGTATGCAGGTGGGGACCCTTGCCTATGTGGTCATCACCCTCACAGTACTATGCACCCACACGACGTGTCACAGAGAAGGAACATGCACAGGTAGCCAGTATGGCTGGGAACTATGGCATCAACAGGGTAGTGCAATGCATCACCATTATGGGTTAGTCACCACGTGGGGTTAGTGATCATTTCTCACCGTATATTAGCATATACCCTCACACCAAGCACCACACATACATACAGACACACACACACTGTGGTGACCACACATGTGTATACGGACAGCCGACGTGTGTGATGCACTACACCGGCCGACGTCATGCTTCCCACACTGACGTATGTACAGATCTCTACAATGGTGTACAAGGATGTGCAACAACTGGGACATATTCCCTGCAATATGTGGCATCTCTGGTCACACATTCAGAAACACATGGCAGTACTGGGAATTATACACCTGCCATATGATGACACGTTTGATAGACATGCAGAGGTGTTGATTGCATTATGTGTACCAATGCTATATCTGGCAAATGTGCTGCTATATGTACACGGGAGGTTGTAGGTGTTACAGGTGCCATGTGACATATAGTTGGTAACACCTGACCGCTGTGTATGTATTATGTCAGCACCGTCACGTAACAGCGACATAGCGTACTGTTTGCACATGGCATGATAGGATGGTGTGTGACAACTGTGAGCCACCCCCTGCACACATACATCTACACAGGTGGTACAACACGTTATGTACACACATCCCTCCATATGTGCTGTTTGTATGTCACCGTATACAGGTGTCAATGATGGGTCTGCATTGCGACTGCATGTCGTAGGTTGGTGCAACTATGGTACGGACATTGGCCACTGCACATGCATGGTTGCTGCATGCACAGTACAGATGTCACATGTGTCTCCTGTTGCCATGCTTGTATGCATTGCTATTGTTGGATATGTGTGTTAACATACATAACACATGGACTGTGTTATGATATCACAGGTGTCACAGGCGACCAGTACAAGGGTATGTGTCCCGGTCAACATTGCTACCCCCTGTCATGTGGGCATTCAACAGACATGGGCCCACCTTCCATTCGCGTGTGTAGCATTGATTAGGCCACTGTTATGCATGAGGTACATCACAGGCTATGTATGTATGTGTTGTGTGTGCAGTCCATGCACACATCCACACAATCACATGTATGACATATCCAGATGTGTGTTCATTGGTGTACAGCAACAGTCAGGTGTCACAGCTGTGTAAGGGCTGTGGTATGTCTTGAGCCGACCTGTGCATGTATACTGGTATCATTGCAATGCATAACACCTGTTGGATCCCTGTTGGTACATGTGTACTCTGCACAGCTGGTGTACACCTCTGTACAGCCCTGTGGTCATGTGTCACATGGTGTTGTGGTACTGTAAGGCTGTGTAGTGCTGCACTGATGACATGATGCTGACTTGACAGCTACAGTGTACACTGCAGTGTGTACGTGTCTGACCTGCACCTGTGACAGCTGTGATGGCAGCTGTGTGTGTACAGGTCACTGCATGTGTGACCGCCCTGTGCGTGAGGACAGTTATACCTTCCTGTGCCCTTCTGTGTATACACTCCATCTGCATGCACGACAGGCCTTTGCAACAGCTAAGTGTGTGAGCATGCCCAGTATGCTGTTGTGTAGATGGACACACAGTACAGTCCATGTACACAGTTGTGTAAATGGACACACTGTACAGTCCAATCTGAGACCTTCCGTGTTTACACTCCATCTGCATGCAAGACGGCCCTTTGCAACAGCTAAGTGTGTGAGCATGCCCAGTATGCTGTTGTGTGGATGGACACACAGTACAGTCCATGTACACTGTTGTGTAGATGGGCACACGGTACAGTCCAATCTGAGACCTTCCGTGTTTACACTCCATCTGCATGCAAGACGGCCCTTTGCAACAGCTAAGTGTGTGAGCATGCCCAGTACACCGTTGTGTACATGGACACACAGTACATTCCACACTGCGCCCTTCCGTGATTAGACTCCGTGTGCATGCAGGATGGCCCTTTGCAACTGCTAAGTGTGTGAGCATGCCCAGTACGCCGTTGTGTCGATGGACACACAGTACATTCCACACTGCACCCTTCCATGATTAGACTCCGTGTGCATGCTAGACAGCCGTTTGCAACTGCTAAGTGTGTGAGCATGCCCAGTACACCGTTGTGTAGATGGACACACAGTACATTCCAACCAGACGTGTGATACTAAGCATGTGGGCATGGCCATTGACATCCTGTATAGCCATGGTGGTCATCCAGGCAACAGATGTCCATTTTCAATGTCACGATGGATGCCTACATTGAACATACTGGTTGCTGTCTCGAAGGGTGTACTGTCTGTGGCGCATCCCGTATCTATTTAGTGTTGTAGTGCTCCGTAGATATTTAGTTGGCCCGATGACAGCACTGCCGTGTTTGTCTACGTCTACCTTGGGACAGTAATATGCTTTTAGACTGCTCGCTCTCTAAACATTCCCTATCGGCATCTTTGCCTTTGCGGATGATGTCACCCACCTAGAAGTATGCCTCTGGGAGTGCTGTGTTCAGTAATTTCGGTAGCGCGTTCTGTAAATGCGTAATGCAGTAATGTGATAAGGTAGTTAGGTGTATGTTCAACTCCCGGCCCTGCCAAGTGTGTGTGTGTGTATGTGTGTGTGTTTCCAGCTGCCTGGGGACACAGTAATGCTTTTACATGCCTCACAACACATACATTCCCTATTGGCGTCTTTGCCTTTGCGGATGATGTCACCCACCTAGAAGTATGCCTCTGGGAGTGGTGTGTTCAGTAATCTTGGTAGCGCGTTCTGTAAATGCATAATGCTGTAGTGTGATAAGGTAGTTAGATGTATGTTCAACTCCCGGCCCTGCCAAGTGTGTGTGTGTTTCCAGCTGCGTGGGGAAACAGTAATGCTTTTACATGCCTCACAGCACATACATTCCCTATCGGCGTCTTTGCCTTTGCGGATGATGTCACCCACCTAAAAGTATGCCTCTGGGAGTGCTGTGTTCAGTAATCTCGGTAGCTCGTTCTGTAAATGCGTAATGCTGTAGTGTGATAAGGTAGTTAGGTGTATGTTCAACTCCCAGCCCTGCCAAGTGTGTGTGTGTGTTTCCAGCTGCCTGGGAACACAGTAATGCTTTTACATGCCTCACAACACATACATTCCCTATCGGCGTCTTTGCCTTTGTGGATGATGTCACCCACCTAGAAGTATGCCTCTGGGAGTGCTGTGTTCAGTAATCTCAGTAGCGCGTTCTGTAAATGCGTAATGCTGTAGTGTGATAAGGTAGTTAGGTGTATGTTCGACTCCCGGCCCTGCCAAGTGTGTGTGTGTTTTCAACTGCCTGGGTACACAGTAATGCTTTTACATGCCTCACAACACATACATTCCCTATCGGTGTCTTTGCCTTTGCGGATGATGTCACCCACCTAGAAGTATGCCTCTGGGAGTGCTGTGTTCAGTAATCTCGGTAGCGCATTCTGTAAATGCGTAATACTGTAGTGTGATAAGGTAGTTAGGTGTATGTTCAACTCCCGGCGCTGCCGAGTGTGTGTGTGTGTGTGTGTGTGTGTGTGTTTCCAGCTGCCTGGGGACACAGTAATGCTTTTACATGCCTCACAACACATACATTCCCTATCGGCGTCTTTGCCTTTGCGGATGATGTCACCCACCTAGAAGTATGCCTCTGGGAGTGCTGTGTTCAGTAATCTCGGTAGCGCGTTCTGTAAATGCGTAATGCTGTAGTGTAATAAGGTAGTTAGGTGTATGTTCAACTCCCGACCCTGCCAATTGTGTGTTTGCAGGTGCCTGGGGACACAGTAATGCTTTTACATGCCTCACAACACATACATTCCCTATCGGCATCTTTGCCTTTGCGGATGATGTCACCCACCTAGAAGTATGCCTCTGGGAGTGCTGTGCTCAGTAATCTCGGTAGCGCATTCTGTACATGTGTCATGCTGTAGTGTGATAGAGTAGCTAGGTGTAAATTCAATTCCCAGGCCTGCCAAGTGGGTGTGTGTGTGTGTGTGTGCGTGTGTGTGTGTGTGTGTGTGTGCATGCTCCCGTCCACCTGGGGACTCAGGTTATGCTTTTAGACGCTTCGCACCATGGATATATCCTGCTGACGTCTTTGTCTTTGCGGATGTTGATACACACCTAGTAGAATGCCTGTGGGTCTGCTGTGCTTAGTAATCTCGGTAGCGCGTTCTGTAAATGCATCATGCTGTAGTGTGATAGGGTAGTAATGTGTAAGTTTGATTACCAGCCCTGCCACGTGTGTGTGTATGTCTGTATCTCTCTCTCTCTATATATATATATATATAAAATCTATTTTCTGCCCATAACTCTGCTCTTGCATGGACAGCTGACTGTTTCATGTATCGCATATTTGCATAGCTTTCACATACCAATGGGGTATGTTGCAAATCCCAACATTGTCCATGCAACGTCTGTGTTACGGGCGGTGTTACACGCCCTTACAGGCGTTTGCTGTATATCTTGGCAGACATCTATCCTTGCTGTACTCTCAGCTGGAGGCTTCATGTATCATGGCCTAGTTTTGCTGTGTGTATGTCTATTTGTGCTGTGTGCATGGCTGTGGATATGTCCCACTATCATCATTTGTAAAGGTGACAGCCCTATAGGTACTTCATGTAGACTGCTGTGTCATTTGACATGTCAGCACATACCTGCGGACAGTACTGAATGTCCTACTGCAGCGCATTTCATACCTTTTGCGTTATCTTGCAGTTGATAATGCTGTTTCCTTACACATGTATCTGTTTCTGATCATACCACTCCACCTCCTAGAGCAAACTTCTGGACAAGGCCTTATCTGATAGTGGGACACATAGGGGCAGTATTGACATGTTGCTCTTACAAACGTAGATAGTTGACACAATAATAGGTTTTGCATTAGTATGGCTTTTCTGACGGATTTGGTGTCTTAATCACGTTTGTCATTATTTCATGACTTCAGTTATCAGGAATGTGCCAGAATGGTACTGATGTTACGTGGAACACACCAAACATATGAGGCAGAACTCTGCACATTCTGCGTAAATCTGTACAGTTGCGGAGTATGTGCCTGATACAAGATATCAACTTTCTGACACCAATACACACACTGTATGGCGACATCACAGGCCACATGCCATTACATTTATATTGCAGGATACACCCACCCAGAGAGTTGTATTCCTCACACAGGCCAACAGCTGCTTATCCACACTAATTAGTCTATCATGTACCGTATGTGTGCGCCGGTATTTGCGCTTTCCATCAGTGGCAGAGCTCCCGTACGAGTATGAGGGACTGGACATTGTTACGGTGACACTGCATGACACCCTGAGGGACACATTACTTTTGTGTCTATTAACCTTCCACATTGACATTCACAGGGCATACGTTGTCATTCACATTTGTCGGAGTACATGCGTATGACTTGTACATGTTTTCTCATTTGTCCTGATGTCTTTCTTCTCACCTGTCCACCTAGTATCACTAGTTCTGTACATGTATTTTGGACAGGTTACCTTCATACCCCTAACCTGTACACATTATGGGTAAACGCCCTGACGTTTGACCTTTGCCCTTGTTACATTTGTCATAGTAATGTGCCTTTCTGGTAAATTGCTGGCAAGGCATTACGAACTGTGCGGTTAGATAATAGTGACTGACATTTCCATTACATAATTAGTAACACTCATAACATTCGTATTCCTGGCTACGCCAGTATTCTCACAACGTTCTGACTTTGTCTAGGGTGTATCTAATATAGTCCCTATTTGTATTTCATGTACTATGCCTTAGTGCAGCTGTCTTATTCTGACAGTTTGCCAGTTATGATTACCATTTTGGTCGTACGCATGTCCATCCATGATAATCGCCTACATGACACTGATATAGGGCCCTACATATTCCCAAAATGGTTTACGCAATATCCAGTGGATGGTTTGCCCCATTATTGAGAATATAGGCGTGTGCTATACCCACATCACTCCCATGGGGCGGGCCTACAAAATCTCTGCCAAACAACACCTAGGCCCATTTCTGCATACCCATGATTCCCATACCTGACAACCCTCTACAGTACCCATTACACATGTTTAATGTGAGCGGTACTGAAGTGTGGAGACACTTATATGCACTCCCCACTCTCCGGATATCAGTTCGTACATCATACATTCTATCGACACATGTGTCATCACCCTTGCACCTGCTACTGTTGCATGTACAGCTATATCGTATTTGCTGAGGTCACTTATTTTGCGTCAATGTCGGTTGACACTACGTATGGATCAATTTTTGTGGTCCTGCAATGGACACCTATATGCATGTTTAAAGTGTAGAACTTGCTGGAATGTCACTTTCTGGCCAATGGTTTGGAAGGCAGCGGTTTATTCACCTTTCGTGCATGTCTGTTTGTCTACCCATATTAGCTATAATGCGGCCTATTTATGTACATATGTCATATCTACGGGACATATGTCTGTTGTGTATACATATATACATGTACAATCCTCATTTCATAACTTGCTTTGGTTTACGTCTGTGGATTATGTGTATACACATATATCTATATCCATACCATACCTTTCCACTGTACAGATTGTCGCAGAGTGTACAGCTGGTTGCCTCTTTATCTTCGGTGTGTTTTACATAAACCTGTGTCTATCTGGCAATGTAGTGGCATTTCATTTGAGACTTACGGTGGGAAATACTGGCAAGCAGTTCAGGTTACGACTGCATACCCTTCAGAGAATCCATGCTACTGACACACCCGTTATTCTATCCACTTTCTATGTTTGTTCTGGCACATATCTGGGGTTTGTCCCTATTTGTACCGGTAGTTTGTATGCCTTTGTCCGGTTTCATACTTTACAGGGTTAACAGGTTTGAGCCATGTATATCTAATGTGGGGGAAACAGCATTCATTTACTATGCTGTGAGCGGATCACACACGCACAGGCGCACTTGCATTTCCTTATTGTGGGTTACGCGCAGGCGCACATACATATCCTTATTGTGGGTTACATATGTTTACTAAGTCTTTGTGCTTACATGGGCTTTATTACTTGTGACAGTACCAGTAAATTATCTGTAATCCGGTTAATGGACGTATGCGAAACACACGTTCACCTTTACATATTTAACTGTCTGTACAGTACAGACGCATTCATTACACTTTCACATTATATGTGCTGCAGTCGTAGTTGAACCGGGACTGCATTCACATTGGCCGGATGCTGTAACCACTATACTTTTGGTGTTCTGACTCATTTATATGCATACCCATAGTACATAGCTACATTAACATATGCCTCACCGCTTCACTTACGACACAGGCATCCATTCTCCTGCTGGGAAAAATGCGGTACTACATGTTACACATTCCCTGTTCCCTACTGCTCTGGACCCAAGCTGCATATTTAATCACTGCAGGGATATTCAGAACCCCAAGGCTTATAGTCCTGACACATACAGGTCTTTAATTGTCAGGGTGTTCATGTGGTGATCTGGGTTTAGGCTTGTCCGCCTAGTGAACGGAACTGCCCTGACCGTGTTCAAATGTCAGACAAAGCAAATGGACAGGGTTTGTCCATTTTAAACATTTTATTTGTTTTTACAGACACAGGTGTTTGGGCACCAGTTAGCAGCTTTTAATGTTGGCAATACATAATATGGGTGGGGGTGGTTACAATACATAATCCACGGTGAGTGGTGTTCCCATTCACATTTGACTATTTCCTGTATTCAGTCATACGAGGATTATTATTTTGCACATGACTTAACTATGAATTAACTACAGGTATGCAGTAGTACAGTCAACATATGTGAAGGTTTGTTACAGTATAAATGTACGGACCTCTGTAATACTCGGGGACTACCCCACATCCTTCACAACATTTCATGCTAATGTACATACTATTATTCTGTGAACTTTCGAAGTTTGTGAGAGCAGTAATTACATCTGTCCCTATTTGTCCACCCATCCTTTTAGGCTTTGTCCAGATTTTGTTGCTGTAATAGGTTGAGAGGTGGTGTCGGTATGTGATTAAGTTGAATATATACTGTCGATAATTCAGTGGCGTGGGTTACCACCTGTTCCTCTTTGCGAGGGGAAGTCCCACTTTGGAGAGTTGTGTCCTGCGACAAAACCTAAGACATGGCAAATGTCCTGTGATTTTACGACAACAGTATATTTCTTATTTTCTTTACTAGTTGCATGATACAGGTATTTTGTATCTGGAACACATAACTATTATTTGGGATAGCATAAGCTATTCAAATGCTATGAAATACGCTTTTATCTTGGCATACAAGTGTAATTCTGTCCGTTTACTGGCAGGGGGTATGTTTTATCCTGCAAATTCTCACATTTCTACAAGGGATGTCCCACCTTGGACATCTGAACAGGTGGCAACCCTAGTGGGGAGACCTGCATGGTGGACAGCTGTTCCATCCTGCATAGTATGTTTTGCATGTCTGTCTAGAAACTGAACAGTACCGTGACTACACATACATGTTTTGTCCAGATGTGTACAGTACTAGACACCGTGGCGTGTAAACAACTCTGAGGTTTCAACAGGTTACACGCGGGATGTACACACATTTGGCCGAAACATGAACGCGCGGGCATTTGGATTTATGTAACTGTGATGGGATGTTTACAAACGTGGGATACATATTTGCACTCCTGACACTGCCTAGGACGATACTCCCTATGTGTAGGTGTATGGATGCGCAAGGCTGGTAGCTGGATTTGGTGGACATTCGGACATGGGTGCGGGTTATGTGCTATACAGGGGTTGTTGTGTATTGCATTTGCATGCATGGGTTCTGCTTTTGGATATCCCAGTTCCACATATAGCATCCTATGTGTATGTGCCGGTTACATTCCTGTTCATGTGTATAGCACATTTTAATATACATATGTTTGTGTGTGTTTGGTATACAATTTGGACTGTCAGGTTTCTTTATGGTTGTTTTATAGCCACAACTGCCCAGCTGTGTACTATCACTACCACTGTGGGACTGCTGGTGACCCTGCCCATGGGGCTAGACATGTGTATTGGCGGTGCGATGACATGATGCGCTTCACTTCCACTAGGTATACCTACTTACAGTGCAGTACATTACGGACACACGATTTTAAATATCATTTGTTCCATGGACGGAAACTCATATTGTGTTGCGTGCATTTCTGTTTGGTTCTCCATTTTGTGTGGCCGGGAACTGTCTTGCATGCTTTGCATACGTTTCATTATCCACGGACACTGATAGGTGCGATTACTATTGCAGGCGGACTATAATATTCAGCAGTTTAGGATGCTCATCGACAGCCAACATTGACACGCCTCCGGGCGCAGCTTAGTAACGCCCCATGCACTCGCGCACGTGTCCTATGCACGTGGATGTGGTGGCAGCGCACCTTCATTAATATGCATATGGCGCTACTACACCATATATACGCCGCACGGCCGGCGCAGGCTTTACACCGGCCTTGCGCCGAGCTTCATGAATCTGGGGGTCTGTCTTTATGAAAGACCAAATAAGGTAGTTTAGAATGCAAAGCCTGCAGGTCTGAATCTCTTCTGACAGAAGTTATAGCTACCAGAAACATAGCTTTCCAGAAGAGAAAGTTCAACTGCATTGTAAAAGCCAGTTTGAAAAGAGGTTTTATCAAGGCCCCAAAACAAAGGTGAGGTCCCATGGAGAAATTGGTTCCCTAACTGGTGGGTGAAAAAGTAAAAACACCTTTCAGGAAAGATTTACAAAGTTTGTGAGAAGCCACAGATTGAGCTTCTTGACCAATGTAAACATTATAAATGGCTACTAACTGGACCGTTATAGTGGAAAAGGTGGAACCTGAGTCAAATTAGGTTGTCAAAGAAGGAAGGATATCTGAAATGAGAGTGAAGGAGGGGTCAATGGCTTGGGCAGAAACTCAAATAATGAAATGTACCCAAATAATGAAATGTTTCCATTTTCTGTTGTACGATGTGTGGATGATATCCTTATGTGAAGCAAAGAGAATCCTAACTACATCAGAAGAAAATAATAGATCTTTGGCCATCACTGATTTTGTAGAAACCAAGCTGTCACTCTGAGGTTGTGAAGCCCCAAGTGAGGCTTCCTGAATGGGTGGGAAAGAGAATTTCATGTGGGATCCAGAATCCAGAGGGATTCCCTGATATGAGGCCTAAGAAGAGGAAACCATATCTGTATGGGTCTAAAGGGGGCAACGAGGATCACCAATATTTTACATCTGCTTGCTTTCTGCAAAAACCTGGGAATCATAAGTATGGAGGAAGGCATACAATATTGCTACACCACAGCACCTCTCAGAGACTGTCCCTCCAGCAGGATCAAGGCAAAGAAAAAGAACTTATGTACCAACCATAACGTTGCATGTGAGATGTACATCTCGCCTTCATTCTTTACTGATGGGTTCGGAACCGATCCTTGGTTTCAACTCGGACGTTTACAAAAGCACGAGGTCTTCAACTAGCTCGTGGCTTATTCCCTATCCAATTATGCTCTAGTGCCTTCCCCAGATCTTGTTTGCCTGTGTACTAATGCTCATATGTAACTGCCTATTATTTATAAGACCAGAATAGGGTCAAAGCACAACAGCCGCCAATCAGTAATCTCTTGATCCACTAAAAGCCACAGGCTGGGGGGTAGGAGGGAGGGATGTAAGAATGAAGGCAAGATGGACAACTCACATGGAACATTATGGTAGGTACACAACTTTTTATGTAATGTTGTCCTATCTCGCCTTCATTCTATACTGATGGGACAGCATCCCTAGCACTATCGTTCTTGGTTGGCTCACGGGAGTACATTCTTCAGAACAGTGGACCCAAAGGAGGCACTGTCCCTGGAGGCCAAATCTACTTTGTAATGAGTGATAAAGGTATGAGGCCTTGCCCAAGTTGCTGCAGCAAAAATGGTATCTATTGGTAATTTTGCACAAAAAGCAGAAGAGTTGGAAATAGCCCTAGTAGAGTGAGCTTTTATTTTGTTTAGCAGATATTTATTCACTGACTCATAAGTGAACGAAATGCAGTCTGACAACCACCTAGATAGAGTAGTTTTTGATACCGTTGCACCTTTTTTGCAGTCTGAAAATGATACAAACAGTTGTTCCGACGTTCTAAACTCTTTTGTTCTGTGTAAATAGAAACGTAATTGTCTATGAACATCAAGTTGGTGTAACATATATTCTGACTTATGGACTGATTTAGGTTTGATTCTGAACATATCTTTGGTAGGAAAGACGAGTTTGTACTGAGTGATACCCAGTCATTGTGGAACAATAAATACAGCGGTTTGATAGATAATGCCTGTAGTTCTGAAATCCTCCTAGCTGAGGTGATGGCCATTAAGAAAATAGTCTTCCACGTTAAGAACTTTAAGTCACATGATGATGCAGGTTCAAAGAGGGGAAGCATTATCCAGGACAGTACAAAATTCAGGTTCCATGGTGGTAGTGGGGGCTTATTGGGTGGTCTCAAAAGAGTAGTGCCTCTCAGAAAAGCTTTAGAAAGTCTGTGGGGCATAATATTTGGTCACTCATTCCCAAAATGAAAATTTGAAATTGCTGCCAACTGGATTCGAATAGTGGCTGCAGCTGCTCCATCATTAAAAAGCTTTGTCAGGAACTCCAGAATGGAAGATATAGGTGCTGAATAAGGATCAATATGATTCTCTTGGGCTCAAGCTGAAAATCTTTTCCATTTGCTGAGATATAATCTTCTCGTCGATGTCTTGTGAGAAGATATCAGAATGTGCTGTGCCACAGATGAAAGGTTTTGTAGCCTGGCTATATTTGGAATTGGAGCAGCCAAGCTGTCAACTTGAGGGTCTGCAGGGATGGATGGGGAGCCCCCGATGAATGGATCAGAAGATTTGACTCTGGGTCCAGAATCCAAGGCTCCTCCTGAAGATCAGGCCGCAGGAAGGGGGACCAAATGTGGTGAGGCCAGTAAGGGGCTATAATTATTAAGGTCCTTCCTAATGTGCTGGCTTTCTGAAGAATTTTGGGTATCAATGGAAAGGGAGGAAACACCTAGAGGAGACCCAGGGGCCAATTGTGCACAAGTGCATCCCTTGTTGGTACTCCCGGAGGGAGGATCAGGGCAAAGTAGCTGCTGCATTTCACATTCATGGATGTGGCAAAGAGATTGCAGCAAGGCTGGTCCCATTTTCGGAAAATCATTTTCGCTACTTCTTGCTTCAGGGACCACTCGTGGGGCATCAGTATTGCTCTTCTGAGTTTGCCTGCTATCACGTTGGAGTTCCCCAGGATGTGCATTGCTACCAGAAAGCATTGGGAGGATGTTGCCCACTGCCATACTCTCAGGGCCTCTTGGCAAAGGGGGTAAGATTTGGTTCCTCCTTGTTTGTTTATATACAATACAACTGACATGTTGTCTGTCTGGATTGCAGTTGTTCCTAATGGAAGAGAGTCCTGGAATGCTTGCAATGCCAGAAGCACCACTCTCATCTCTAGGACATTCATATGCAAATGAGCCTCATGATCCTGCCACATACCTTTGGCTGTTCTTCCCTGATAATGCTCCCCCCACCCTATCTGGGAAGCATCTGTGGTCACCGTGGCTAGGGGTGATGGGAGAACAAAAGGTCAACCTAATGTCACTGGGTCTGAGTGAAGCCACCAACGTAGATTTTTTCTGCAATATTCTGTTAATATTATCTGGTGAGACATTAGAAGTTCCTGCATGGACCAAAGAAGCCACTGTAAAATTCTCATGTGCATCAGAGCTAGGGGAATTATGTTGATTGCTGCTGCCATCATGCCCAGTAGTTTGATAATTTTCCTTGCTTGAGTCTTTGTTTTGAAGAGGAGGTCTAACACCTGAGCTCAAAGGGGCTGTATCCTTTCTGGTGGAAGCTTTACCATCATTGTAGTAGTGTCTAAATCTGCAATTATAAAAAAATGATATGTTGAAATGGCAATAAGGTAGACTTTTCTTAGTTTATTGTAATCCCTAAATGAGCACAGAGCTTCAAGGTGGTGTCTCTTGCTTGTATTAGTAGATGCTTGGTGATGGCAGTTAGGAGCCAGTGGTATAGGTGTGGAAACATTCAGAATTTTGAACATCTCAGGTTAACCGTAACCACTGCCATGCATTTGGTGAACACTCTGTGGGCTGTAGTGATACCAAAGGGCAGAGCTCGAAACTGGTAGTGACTGGCTCCCAGCCAAAAGTGCAGATGACTCCTGGATGGCCTGTCCATCTTTATATGTTAGTATGCATCCTGGAGGTCTATAGAGCACATCCAATTGTCTTTTCCAAGAAAGGGAAGTATCAACTGAAGTGCTACCATCTAGAACTTTGTTTTTTTACAGATTTGTTCAGTCTGCTGAGATCTACTATGGGTCTCCAGTCTCCTGTTTTCTTTGGAACTAAAAAGAACTTTGAGTAAGTCCCTGATCCTATTTGGTCTGCGGGGACCAGTTGGATGACTCTTTTTTTCTAACAACTTTTGTATTTCTCGTATTGCTTTTTTCCTGTGACTGGGTGGAACATCCGTTTTTGATATGTGGAGTCATGGAAAAGGGTATGGAGTAACCTCTGGATATGATACTATGTACCCACTTGTCTTTTGTTATTTTTAGCCAGGCATCTGAATAAAAAGATAAGCGACCCCTGACTGCCTCCAGAGGGGAATAGATGGCTCTCCTTTCAGGAGCACTGAAAGGGCTTACCAAAGAAGGATTCTCTGTCACTCTGGTTCTGCGGATCCCCTCTGCCACATGGCCAGCATCTTCCATTATTACCACCTCCTCTTCCCCTGGAGGAATGTTCACCACATGTGTCTTGAAAATCTCTCTGGGATTTTTGAAACCACATCTTTCCCCCCATTTTGACCCTTGGGGTAGGGTCTAGAAGGAGTGGAAAAATGGACTCCAATGGCAGAGGGAGTTTTTCCTTCCTGTTCACACCTGGTTAGTGTTTCTTTGACTTTATGCCCAAACAGAGACGAGCCATCAAAAGAGGTGTTAATAAATGATGACTTGAAGGGTTCCACGAAGTTACACAAGCTCATCCAGGAATGTCTCCTAAGGGCAATTCCTGAACCCGCTGACCTACTCACTCCATCGGCTGCATAAGAAACGAACCGAATGGCTGAACACTACTGAATTAAGGGTGGAGAGCTGGGTTGATACCTTATCTGCTACCCCCATAGCTACTGAACCATGGAGAGTGTCTCCAAGCTCCTTCAGGAGATCTCTCTGTAATCTCGTGAAATGGGTAAGGTAATTCAGGGACCTAAGTGTAAAGGTCACTGAAGAAAACATGCACTTTCCGTATCTGTCTATCGTGTGCTAGTCTTTGTTCGAGGGATGAACAGATGTGGACGTTTCTGAAGTTGCATAAGCTCGTTGGAAGGCGGAGACACCCAAGTGGCAGAAGGGTGTGACCTGAAAGCTTTCAGGTAAACAGACTCCTCATCAGAAAGGGTGATGGGATTCCAGCCGCCTTTCTGTTTAAGGATCTCTAGGACATCCGCAAAGGAGACATCCTCAAAGGGTGACCGTGAGGACCCTTCTGAGTCATCAAGGTCTGTGTCTGACATGATTGACTCCTGTGGGGAGTCCAAATGCTTCCTCTTGCATAATCTCTTTCAAGGGACCTCTTCAGAAAGGCATTCCGGAGAGGTTTTCGAAGAGAAGGGTTTGCTCCCCAGGGCATCCTGATGCTCAGGTTCTCCACGTCTGTGTGGAATCGGTTGCGCTGAGACAGACACCAGTGTCTTTGGGGGATGAATGGCCGGACCTGAAAGTGGGGCTGCCCATGGGGACAGGTCTCCGCATAGCCTTGAAAGCCCCTGCCCATGATCCAAGGAAACCCCTAGCTCTGAAGAACCAGAAAGTCCCCCCGGCACCACGGGGGTCAGCTCCGAAGCCGAGGTAGGAGCTGAACTCACTCACACCAAGGCCCAGAGAGGCAAGATCAGATCCAAAACAAACCTCAGCTTGACTCTCCTGCCTGGACCCGACCAGAGAATGTAGGCTCCTAGACCCCTCAGATGGCACCGAAGTAGTCGGAGCAGTTGGAGCCGAAGATCCTAGAGCAGGTCTCGGCTCCAAAGGTTCAACCACTATCAGCTCCATGCATTCCAGCTCTGAACCCACAGCTCGGGTCGAAGGAGGAATAGATGTGGAAGGGACAGGTCTGGTCGGTTCTGAGGCCCTCTGGGTCGGTTCCGACAAAAGTTTTGCCAGTGCCGGCATCCTCAATTGTCTCTGCACCACACGATCCACGTCAAAATCAGAGATGCTTCTAGAGGATCGAAAGGAGGGAACTGGGGATGCTGTGGTCTGTAAAAAGGGGGACCTTAATGTAGGCAATACCTAGTGCACAACTCCTGTAAATGAACTGTCCCCAGGCAGTAAACAAACTGTGTGGCCATCAGTGATTGACATCTTTTGATTACACTTAGGACACTTCTTAAATCCAGAAGGCTTACCCTCTTTACCTTGCTTAGACATTGTACAAGCTATAATAATCAACAATTAGCCACAGAAAAAATCAAAGGAAGAATAGCCCTCTAAGTAACAACAGGCATTGTAGCTCTCTAATTTAAAGAAGCTAGCTTTAACTAAGAAAATATATAATTTTAATAATAACTGCAGCAACAACAACAAACCTCTATTTAAGTGATAGAAAAAATATGTTTAAAAAACAACAACAATCACTCCAAGAATGTAAGAGCCCTCTAATTAAAATGGGCTCAGCTGCTCTCTAATAAAAAAAATGAGCTAGCTTAGACAGAAAAGGTAACTATAGAAAAATGCATACCTGTAAGATATAATCCAATTATGACTGCTTAACTAACCAAACTATGCAGTCGCACACATACTGAAAAAAAAAATTATTATAGGCTGACAGAAAAAAATCTCTCTCTCTACACACATATATATATATATATATATATATATATATATATATATATATATATATATATATATATATATGTGTGTGTGTATATATATATATATATATATAAATATATATATATATATATATACATATATATATATATATATATATATATATATATATATGTGTGTGTGTGTGTGTGTGTGTGTATATATATATATATATATATATATATATATATATATATATATATACATATATATATATATATATATATATGTTTAAAACTATTTTAAGCTACTCTAAAGGCAAACAAGAGAATGAATACAGACTAAACTACTATAGAAAACGTGATAGGGAAGTATTTAGGCATAAATAAATAAGCGGCTAGAAAAAGTGAATAATACACACTAATCAACCAGTCAAATGCTCTCTAAATAAGCGCATCAAAGAATTCACATAATATACTTGTAAATATACACTTCTTGCTGTAAAGCTAGAAAAAATAAAGAAAATTATGTTTTCCACTTAGTCAGAGCTAGAAGAATCACCCGATCTGTTTCAGCAGTAAACAAGCTCTGGGGAAGGCAGTAGAGCATCATGGGATTGTGAATAAGCCATTCGCTAGTTGAAGACCTCGAGCTTTTGTAAATGGCCGAGTTGGAACCAAGGATCGGTTTTGAAGCCATCAGTAAAGAATGAAGGCGAGCTAGGACAACTTCACATCTTTCATTTAGTATTAGATGGGGAGGCAAAAAAGGTCACAGCAAGGCAGGCCCCAGCAGTCAAAGATCTATTGAGCTACCACTGGATTGACAGACCAATATTGTCCATTTGGGTAGGAAATCATTCCCAGAGAAAGATAATTCTTAAGTTTCTACAACACTAGGAGGACTGCCTACACCTCCAGGACATTGGTGTGAAGGTTGGCTTCCTCTTGACTTCGTAATCCATGACAATCCTTTCCTTGTAATGCCCCCCCCCCCCCAGAAGGAGGCATCCACAATGACCACTGTTGTAGACAATTGTGAAATAAACTATCTTCCAGTATATATGTAGGGGAATGTAGCCACCATTGTTAACTGTTGCTTGAAAAGATTGGATATGATGATCAGTGTAGACAGAGGTTAATACAGCTGAAACCACTGAGCTTTTAGGAGACAGTGTAGAAATCTCATATGCAGGTGAGCAAACTGAAGTATAAGGATAGATGAGGCCATTAATTCCAGGACCTTGAAGACCAGAGTAACTGTGGGTGAGGTGGCTAGAAGGAGGACTTGGATAGCTTTTATCAAACCTGTTTTCTTTCCAATGGCAGAGATACTATTGGCATAGTCATGTCCAGATGACATCCAATGAACTGCATTGTCTGAGTGGGTTGAAGAACAGATTTCTGGTGGCTCATATGTATGTACTAGGCTAACAACCACTAGGGTCTTTTTAAGCTTAGTCATGCATTCCATGGATGCACAAAGCTGGAGCAAGTAGTCTCTAGCTTTGACTAATGAGTTCATTGCTGTGGCAGTTGGGAGCCAGTTTTCTAGATAAGGAAAAGTACAGCTGTACAGGTTGCACTTACCTATAACACACACATTCAAATTATTCACTGCTGTAGTAGCCTATGGGTTGTATCCTGCCAAGTTTACAGCAACCAGTCAACTTCCAAAAGCTTTCATCCCCTCCCACACTGTCACTATGGCTTCTAATAGGCTTAGCCCTTTTTGGGGGGAGTTACATAAACAGCCAGAGTGACTAAAAATCTTCCAGACTTTCTTGCCCCTCAGCAAATAATGAGGAATTCATCCCGAACAAACCAAAACTATAAATAAAAAAAAAAAAACATTGGGAATGCCTGGTGGGTGGCTGGGTGGGTGTGTCTACTACAGCAGTGAAAAATTTAAACTTGTACTGCTATAGTTAAGTGCAACTTACACAACTGAACTATGTTCATCATTTTCAAAGCTGCAGTAACCTACTGATAGACTACCATAGCTTATCCAACCTGGGAGGAGGAAGGATAAGGGTCCAGGAGCCCTTTGCGAATGGTCTTAAAGCCTGCTCTGGACCTGGAAATGGAATTCAACTTGTAGTGCTTTGTAAATGAATGAATGGAATAATGTTGCTACCTCAAGAATTTTCCTAGAGTCCACCTCCTTCTAGCATGCCATCATAGAAACTAAGGCTCTTGTAGAATGTGCTTTAACACAGCCTGGAATGCA
The DNA here is from genome assembly GCF_019279795.1 of Protopterus annectens. Taxonomy (NCBI): domain Eukaryota; kingdom Metazoa; phylum Chordata; order Ceratodontiformes; family Protopteridae; genus Protopterus; species Protopterus annectens. Next base: position 1,719,918,173 of record NC_056725.1, read on the forward strand.
TCTTTCATGATGAGAATGACAAAAAACTATAGTAGAGGACAACCATGTGGAAATGGCCTATTTAGACACAGGTTTACATTTCTTGGTCCGAGAACAGAACACAAATAGCTAGTTAGCATTCCTATAGCACTTAGTTCTGTCAATATAGTACCCAAGTTGCCTATGCACATCCTGTGTGTAGAATCTTTTCTCCTTGGTCTTTTTTTTTTTTTATCTGGATAGAAAACAGAGAGATTGATAGCTTGATTTAATGTGAAGTTTGAAATAACTTTGGACATAAAAAGAGACTGTGCAGAGTGATACTGTCATCATCATCATCCTCATCATCAGCCCCCCTTTTCCCATTTTTCTACATGAAGTCGGGGTATCGTGTTAACTGTTGCCAACTGTCTCGATTCAGTGCCACATTCCTACCCTCTTCAACACTCATGCCTGACTGTCGCAGATCTTCTTTCACACAATCCATCCACCTCTTTGCTGGACGTCCTTGTTTCCTCTTACTTTCTTCCTGTCTGTCCCACATCTTCCTCACCAGATTGTCTTCTACTTTTCTGCACATGTGCCCAAACCACCGTAGTCTGTTCTTTTTGATCTTTTCTGCAATTGGAGCTACTTTGGCTTCTGCTCTTATGTCTTCATTTCTTTGTCTGTCCCACATTGTGCATCCTATCACCTTTCTCAGGCACTTCATTTTCATCACCTCTAGCTTCTTCAACTGTTCTGCTTTTACTGGCCAGGTTTTTGTACCATGCAGTAGTACTGGTTGCACCACTGTCTTGTACACCTTAGTTTTCAGCTTCTTTGGCACTCTTCTGCCATAGACTACACCTGATATTTTATGCCAGTTGGCTGCAGCCCTGTTCTTTGTTATTGCAACTTATTTCTTAGCTTCTTTGTTAGCCAACCAGAGTGATCCTTTCTCTATGGAAAATCAGATAAGGTTCTACCACTACAAGACCTTGCAACTCAGATACTCTAATTGTAGACGTCAGAGCAAGCAGAAGAAAAAGTTTTCCAGGTAATAAAACTTAAGCCAGTCTGACTGACAGGTTCAAAGGGTGACATGGTTATTTAAGCACACAACTGAGATCCCAAGGAGAAGTTCTACAACATGGTCGTGGGTGTAAAACTCCTTTTAGAAACATGCTCTATAACTCCTGCATCTAACATATGTTTGAGCAATGGAAGAAACAATTCTGGTTGGAAAGGTGATGAGGAATCACCCTGAAAAGATGGGGCATTTTTATCCATTTTTTACTATGACCCTCTTGAATCACCTTCAGAACCCATTTGAATGAAACAATATGTTGCCTATTTTTGGAAAAGTGGCATTCTTTTTTTTAAATTTACATTACTTCCCACCTGCCATCCCTTCTTAAGTGTCTACCTGTCAGAAGGAGGCACCACTTGTTTGCTTTGTTTTCTAAAGGGAACAGAGGATTTGGAGGGAATGAACCTGGGGACATGAAAATTCTTTCATCACATTGTTTGAGGACCTGCACATCAGAAGGCCGTAATAAAAACTCCCTATCCCAAGCAGAATTCAAAATTTCTAACTTTAAATAATCTGAAAACTTTTGATTACAAATCCAGGCAAATTTTCTCAAAACTGTAGCTGCCCTGGAAACAGTATCAATACAATTATACAGAGTTTTAAGGCCTGCTAAGAAACATGAGACAATTTAGCAACAATCTGATTCAAGTGAGACCTACTTTTAGGAGGATGGGCAGCACAGAATTCAAACTATTGGCACATTTCACATAAACTTCCACATAGTCTTGGTAGTTAAGAATTCTGACAGCTAAATAGAGTCTGTCTAGCAGCTTATCTTCTTTATAGCGAGGAACTGGGTTAGGGGTGGGAAGGAATATCTTGTCATTAGCAGCAGTAGACAAGATGGCTGCTGGATCTGCTCTAAGATGAAAACAAACAAATTTATTGGACAGACTTTATACAGATTGTCTGCTTTTTTTGGTACTGATGGCTGAGAATTAGGGGTATTGCAGGTAGTATTAAAAGCATCCTCTAAGACTGAAAGAATGAGGGGAATGGGTACATTATGTAGAACTTATTGGGTCAACAAATCATAACATCTGCCCAGTTCATGGGGAATATTCATCTGCTCCCAAGCAAATACATCTTATAGTCCAGAAACAGTCTTAGAAAAGGAGGGTCTCCATATGTACAGATTCATCAGGCTCACTATATAAAAAGTCAGTCTTGGGCTACAGAACCCTCAGGTGGCATAGTCTTGTCTCCATACACATCAGAATCATCTGTAAAAGCATCCACATTCTTTGGAGTGAAGGAATAAAAAACAGGAAGAGTCACTTGACTCAAATTATTGACAGTCTGCAACAACCTACTGCCTAAGGTGAGAAGATAATTTTTACAAACAAAAAATCTCTCTCTCTCTCTCTCTTACCTGAATTATTACCTTTATGTTTCTTTTTTCTAGGAAAATCCTTGGAGGATGACTGAAAAGGGGAAGGAAAAACATCCTGAGCAAGAGGCCTTTTCCTTGGCCACCCCAAGAATGCCCTCCTGGGGTGTCTCCAGCATCTAAAAATCAATGTTTTTTCCATATCCACATTGGACACTGGAACAGCTGAAGAGGACGTCTGACCCCACCCCCAGTCCACACTGGTCAGCAAGACTACACCAGAGGGATTTAAAGAAACAACTAAGTGGTGTGGGGAATCAGCGAGGGGCACTGCAGAGTCTTGTACAATCAGCTGAGGCACTGACTGAGCCTGCACCGAAGGAGGCAAGGGCTCATGCTTTAACTGTGTTTTTTTTGTTTTTTGTTTTTTTAATGTACATTGGAAGAAGGAAGAGTAGAACAGGGATAGGCATCCATGCTGTAGCCGGGGAGGATGCCTTACTGCTAGTAAACTATGCTAGAAGGGGAAATGGGAAGGTAAATTGTCACTTAGTTCCCCAAAACAGTATGCAATCCCTTCCAAAACTTCAATTCCCCAATGCAAAGTTACACAGGCAGTACACAAGGCCTGACAAAAACATAGAGATAGTTTTCCCAAAAGTGAGCTGCTAGTGAAAAGGAAAGTAGTAGGTTGCCATGAAGTGTACATAAGTAATTTCTGCAACACACAGTTTCTGCTCAAAAATACACTTTCTGATTAATAAGACATTCAGCTAAAGAAATAGTGCAAAATAAGCCCCTTTAACTTAAACATATACTCAATACTTAGAAAGCAATTTCTATGCTAAAATATCGGTATTCGAGGAACGCTTGCTGATATTCCTGAAAAGCCAGTAGTCAAAGTGATATACCACAATTCTAACAAAAAATAAGTAAAAATAGAAAACACACTTACATTCATTAAAGTATAGTGTGGAAGGGTTCCCCAAGGAAGTCTTATCTTTCTGACAGGAAACTTTAGGCCAACTAGTGATCCTGAAGAGACTCAGAAATGCATCTGCATGAGGCAAGAAAAAAGTTCAAGATTTTTACTCCCACTGGCTGTTTATATAGCTCCTTTAAAAAAAGGCTCAGCCTATAATCAGCCAGAGTGACAGTGTGAGAGAGGGATGAAAGCTTTCAGAAGATGGACAGCTGCTGTATCCTTGGCATCCTGTATGAAATTTATACATAATTATTTTAACTCCTACAACTGTTACTTTGAAAATAGAGTTAATTTCTTATGACAGCATGTATACTAACCCCGAGCTCTCTTAGACACTCTAACCTGTTCCTGTGCATGTGTCTATTCCTTTTAATCTCTGCAGGAGCTAGAGATATAAAACAGATATAATGAAAAATTGGATGATGGCATGCAGATAAGGGTTATTTGATTAGTTAAAATATGCTATACTTAATGTACTGAGGTGGTGCCTGTCTCTTAACTTCATCCTTCCATTGGCAAAGGAGGTCAGGCTTGTGTCTACTCAGGTCACTGTAGTGATGGTAATACTGGTCCACCATGTGTAGGATGCCAGCAGCACAGGTGACAGTCTTGACCAAACTATTTCAGGCATCAGTCTTATACTGTAACCCTGTATAGTTCTCATGCAGGAGCCTCCAATTGTAATGCTTATACAGGAGGTCCAGAAAAATCTTACACTCCTCCTCACACCACTTCTTCACTCTATAATGAGCAATGCCTTCTCTTACACTAGCCATAATATCTCATATTGTAGGATCTCAGGAAAATGGCAGAGAATTGGTTCCCAAATCAGGTCTCACATGTCCCATCCATCACATAATGATGTGAATCAACAGGTATCTCATTTGCACTATGAATGGCTAACTAATAAAATATAGGTACTATATTATTATGGCTCCAATGGCACTTTAACGTGAAAATGGCAGCTCTCCATCCCTTTGTATACTGCTGAAATACATGCACTATGGCGACATCATCTTTAGATAGCTGATTCTCTCCCCCCTAACACAACTGGCTTCCTATGCATGTGCAGATTTGCCTGCAAGTGCTGAGATGTGTGCACAGCACTGTTGAGAAATCTTCACAATGTTTACCAGGTTTGTTCATTGCACAAATTGAATGATTCAGAAACAATAATTAGATGAGCCCTAATTAGGATAATCATCATGCCCAGAGGTGTGAATCTATGCAATGACATGCAGAGTGCCTTGTCACACTAAGCAGGAAACTTTACAGCACAAACCTCTAGTTGGGGGGGGTAGGGTTATGCTTCATCCAGTGCACTTCCTGGCAGAGCAAGCTCCATTCCTCACCTGTGCAAACGATGATAACTCTGATCTGCCCTTTGTAGTTTCTTAGTTGCTTGTCTATGGGTATATATAGCCTGGTGATTGATTTCCAAACATTGACAGTATTTCTGCATATATCTTACATATATTCATTATATATTTAGATCTATCTATACACATGCACACCACAGATATATATATATATATATATATATATATATATATATATATATATATATATAGATATATAGATATATAGATATATATATATATATATATATATGTATGTATATATATATATATATATATATATATATATATATATATATATATATACTTATACACACAGACACACACTATTTTTGCATATATATCTTATATTCATATTTTATTCATTTATTTTGTCCAGGCCACATTAAGCATCATAGCACAAAATAGCCGCAATAAAAGCTTCCTGCAGATACACTTTTACAATGTTTATGGCATTCCCAAGCATATTTGCAAGATGTACTCCTTCTGAAAATGAGCATATGGCAGAGTTCAAATCTAAAGCAAGCACAAAGAGCAAAGCATCATCACATGACATTTAAACATTTTTGAATCACTCCACCATCTTGTTTTGCCACATTATTATATGTGACGCTTCATTATATAGTCATTAGCATACAGTACAACCAGATATGTTATTTGGCCTGCGAAGCTGGGTTTTCTGAATCACGCCATGTTGCTGTTCCCCGCGGAAATTTGCTTAACACAATGTGGCAATGTTTTCTGAATCCAGCCCAGAATGCATAACATTTGAACTATTTACTTGCCTTATATAAAACAAATCCAATGCTTGGCATTGTTGAAAAAAGAGAACAGCAAAAACTCAATACAAGTCAAGCATTCAGAGAAATTTATAAATGTATTAGGGTTTTACAGAGAATGAGAAACAAATCTGAGGAATTTAAACTATTTCCAGGGGACTGGAATATGGTTACTGCAGGATTCCTTAATAAATGTTCAATCAAAGATTTCATTTATACAAGACAGCAACCCTGTGAGAATAATCTGTCATGAACTGCACAATATTATAATAAAAAGAGATAAGGGAAATGAAGAAAAAAATTATGAGTCTCAGCCCCTTTGTAAGAATGTTCAGGAAATGCGTTCTGGTCCAAATAAGAGACACCTTGATGAAAATACACTACAGCTGCGGATGTTCCTTAACAACCTGTAACAAAGTAATGAAAAAAAAGCCCCAGCAAAGAAACAAAAGTAGTAATAACTGGGGAAATCTACTTAAAAACGGTCCTCATCTCTACAAATTAAAATATGTGTTAATAAAAATAATAAAAAAAACCTTTGATATTAGAAAATATACAATGGGGAGAGATAATATATGCACAAAAAGGAATTCTTCCTCTACATACGCAAACAAATACAGAGTGCATGCATGGGAATAGTATATATATATATATATATATATATATATATATATATATATATATTTATATATATATATTTTTTTACAGATGTCATGCTGTAAAACACATACTAAAACCAAATTAATACTCCCTGTACAGACCTATATAAATCTGCATTGCTACTGCAGGAGTAGCAAAATTCATCAACAGTTATGCTACCCAAAGTGTTTTATTAACCTCAGAGACGAGGACTTTAGAATCTTCCACTGTCTTTTGTTTCACTTCACATAACTGTTTATAAACCATGCCTTCTATGACTGCTCACTTATTCTCTTACATCCTCATGGTGACCACTGCTAACTTTTAACTATGAGCAACTCTGTGTTTCACAAGGATATGATATTGTCTACTGTTTTGAACTAAATTATTGTATTTCATACTTCACATAAGCAGTTTATTTATTTTTGTTAAACAGAATACTGTAAAGGTCATCTTTGTTAAAGTATCACTTTCTCTACTTAGTACTCTGCATTAGACAATAATTATATTCTTTACTAGAATGTAACCCTATCACTATATTTATAATATATCTACAAGAAAGAGGCTCAATCAATCCTGGGAATTCATTAAAGTTCCTAGCATGCACCATACGTCTCATGCTAGTAAAGTCCCTTCCAGCAGTTAATCACAAAGAAGCAAGACCTCATTATCAGCTAATTTGTAGGTTTCAAAGCACAAAAAAGCCCAGTAAATACCTCATCCAATATGACCATAAAATGTATTTGTATCAAAAATAGGTGAGGCAAGGCAAATAGCAGACAAACCAACAATTTATTTGAATAAATTGTTGGTTTGTCTGCTGTTTGCTTTGCCTCACCTATTTTTGATGCAAATAATTTGTATGTTTCCTGAATTGCAGTTACTACCAGAACATGCAGATCATGGTTGATGTGCATATTGCGGTAGTAACCTGCTGCTCATGTAGGCAGTGGAATTCCTCACTTGAGTCACTCTCATACACATGTAGATACACATGCACCACAGTCCCTTTATCTGACCATACCCTCCCATGGTTTCCCCACCCTTGTAATACTTTAATTTCATAAAAGCATGTATGTTTTGCTCACTGGTACTCTATTGGTTCCTCCTATCCCCCATTACTTTTATGAAGTCATTGCTGTTATAGCACTTGACATTATCCCTGGTGCCCAGAGGTTCCAACCCCAGTCCATTTATTGCTGTTGGTGCCATTACAGCACTTTAGTGTGTGTGTGTGTGTGTGTGTGTGTGTGTGTGTGTGTGTGTGTGTGTGTGTGTGTGTGTGTGTGTGTTCTTCTGTGCTTTAGGGCATTTCATGGAGTATTCCCTAGTGTTTAGTGTATCTCCTCCCCACCCCGGTCCCTGTGTTGTCTTGGTACCATTATGGTACTTTAAAACTCTGCCCTGGTATCAAGTGATTCATGCTAAAACTCAGCCCTGGTGTCAATTGATTCATGCCCCATCACATTCATATTTGTTATCACTACCATGATGTGGTGGGGATGGCCATGCTGATCTGCACATGAAAGCACTTTCTTGAATCGTTAGATGCCTTCCTGGAAGCTGTTCAAAAAAGAGAGAAAGAGGGAGAGAGAGAGAGAGAGAGAGCATATGGCTAATTAGCATATGCCTCTCCCATGGAATGCCTCATTAGCATTCAGCATGGCCATAGGGCCAGCCCTTCATGTTGGCACATGTCTTCATGTTGGAGGACTATGCAAAACTTTGTAACGGTGCTTGCCGAATAGCAAAAAGGTACAACAATGGGTAAACTCCATGGCACCTTCATGGATGTGGGCCAGTGTTGTACTTGCCTTTGTCTCTGGCCCAGGCTATGGCTGCAAAGAGTCGATGGACAAGCTTGGAAAAGCATAAATAGTTTGTCATGGGAAACATGACACAGTTTTCAGCCACTGCATCTTTTGAATAAACACCAATACCATGTTCAGTCAGGAAGAAATATTAGTACTGTTTATGGGACACAGAACAGGGTGCAACTTTTTCATTACTCCAGGAGCTTTCTGTGCTGTATGGGGTCAGCATGTTGAGGGAAATGTCTCTTTTTTCTGGCATGTTGTGACCACAGAGATTAATATATAGGCATGTGGGAGAGACAGACTTTTGGATGTATTGTGTGAGGAACTCTTCCACCACAAAAATTATTTTCTGGTACTTTTCCCTATATTTTAAGGAGCAGAAACTTACTATTGCTTTGAAAAAGGTGTTTTTCAAAACACTGTTATTTTTATATATTTAATTTTGACTAAGTAAACTAGAGATGTGCACATACAATAAATACAAGCCACAAAAATCACATCTCCAGTAACAACAAAAAGTAAGTACCCGCTAGTAATAATTGTTTTACTTATTTGTACAAAAAAAGTACAAAACATTGCTAATCTACTTCTCTACCTCTACTTCCTTCTAAGACTCCTTCTAGTACACAAAATGGTCTAGGCTTGTGGAGAAGCAGGTCATAGTGTTAACGAGAATCAAAAATGGTTGCCATCTAAATTAGGAGCAACAATTAGATATGACTACATTGATTATGACCATTTAAATGATGTGACAAAATAGTGATGGTCTCCTCAAACATGGTTTATATTGAAGATGCTCAGCTATGGATAAAACAGATGGTCCTGCCCTTTTCAAAAAAATATTTTGGGATTTTTTTTCCCTGAATAATTTATCAGGCATTAAAGAAGACATTAAGTTCTGATTTAGGATGGGTTGCACTGGGTCTTCTGGTATCTTTTACCTATCCTTATTCTTAATATTTGAATGCATTAGACAGCAGCATAGGTGTTTCTGTCACTTCAAGTTAGTGCCTACAACATATATCATCTTACACTGAAAATTCTTCCATCCACTTAGCTGCAACCCACTGACACTGAAGCTATTAGACCTAAGCAATAAACTATGCCATTCTAGTTTATTTTTGATTTTGAAGAACTTTTGTAAAGAATCAAGGGAACATTTCACAACTTACTTTTACTGGGACTGCACCAAGCCTTCAAAGAAGGGTCTAGTAGAGTAAAGCTGGTTATACAGTGTTGTCTTTTTTTTTTTTGTAAACTGTTCATAGGTAGTTACAAAGTAAGAGGTCCGAGAGACCACTGTGGAGCCCAACCCAATTTTTCAATTGCCCCAGAACATTGTTTTGTTTTGTTATGTGACTTGCTCGGAGTCATACAATTGGCAAATAGACTGAGGAAATTAAAATAGAAGTTATGTTCTTACCATAACGTTCCATGTTAGTTGTCTTCTTCTCGCCTTCTTCTTGCTGGATGGGTTCGGAGCCGACCTCGGCTCCGACTCGGCCACTCTAAAAGCTCGAGAGTTGGTTCCACCGGCTCAAGGCTCCCCTTATATCCCACAATGCTAGACGAGAGTTACCTCAGATCTCGTTTGTAAGCTAACCCCAGCTTATAATAGTAACAGAATAACTCTAAAACAGAGTCCACCTCTAACAACAGGAAAAAGGAAGGGTGACCTACATCCTGATCCAGGAAATATGCACAACAGCATATGCCTAAGAAAGAGGTGGTAGAAAGAGAGGTCATGATCACAACTCCTCTAGGTCTGTCCAGGCCAGGGGGAAGGAGGGTGGGACGCAAGAAGAAGGCGAGAAGAAGACAACTAACATGGAACGTTATGGTAAGAACATAACTTCTATATGTTAAGTTGTCTATCTCGCCTTAATTCTTGCTGGATGGGACCGCGTCCCTAGCACCTTGTCCCGGGTGGCCTAACGGAACAGACTCCTGAGAACAGTGGAACCAAAATTAGCTCTATGCCTAGAAGCTAAATCCAACTTATAATGAGAAATAAAAGTGTGAGGAGTAGCCCAAGTAGCCGCTGCACAAATGGTATCAATAGGCAGTCTGTCTTGGAAGGCTAAAGAAGTAGCCAAAGCTCTGGTGGAATGGGCTTTAGGTTTATTAGGCAATTTTTGTTGTCTAATTTCATATACCAGGGAAATCAAAGATGTTAACCATCTGGATAATGATACCTTTGAAACTGAAAGTCCCTTTCTGTTTTCCGCATAGGAGACAAACAGCTGATCAGATTTTCTGAATTGTTTTGTTCTATCCAAGTAGTACCTCAATTGACGATGAACATCCAGGCAGTGTAATTTTTGTTCAGACCTATTGGAATACTCTGGAAAAAGACAGGGAGGTCAATGCTTTGGTTTAGATTTGATGTCGAGACCACCTTAGGCAAAAGGACGGGTTAGTTCGTAAGGATACTCTGTCCTTATGAAACAAAAGATAAGGAGGACGACAACTGAGTGCTTGAAGCTCTGAAACTCTTCTAGCTGATGTAATAGCTACCAGAAAAGAGTTTTCCATGATAACAATTTTAAGGAACAGGAAGCTGCAGGTTCGAAAGGGGAAGAATCAAAGAAGCAAGAACTAAATTTAGGTCCCAAGGAGAAGGAGGATTTCTTATAGGAGGTCTGAGAAGAAAAACTCCTTTCAAAAAGGCTTTGCAGAGTTTGTGGGACATTAGGGCAGATTCAGAAATACCCACATGAAAGTTAGAAATAGCTGCCAATTGAACTTTAAGTGTAGAGGTTGATGAACCTGCATGGAAGAGTTCAGCTAGAAAATCAAGGACTAGTTGGATGGAAGCGGTGAAAGGATCTATGTCCTTTCCTTGTGCCCAATATGAGAAGCGTTTCCACTTAGTCAAATAAATCTTTCGAGTGGAAGATTTATGGGAAGCTATCAATATATCTCTAACAGAGTGAGATAATTGAGGAAGCCTGGCTAAGGTTGGAACTGGAGGAACCAAGCAGTGAGGTTCAGAGAGGGAGGGAGCGATGAAACTGACCCGACTGATGGATCAAAAGATCTGGAACTAGGTCCAGATTCCACGGTCGCTCAAGAGAAACGATGTAGAAAGGGGAACCACACTTGTCGAGGCCAGTAAGGAGCAATGAGGATCAATGAGGCCTTCTGAGCGATAGCTTTCTGTATTACTTGAGAGATCAGTGGGAAAGGAGGAAATGCATACAGAAGTCCCGGGGCCAAACTTGGACTAGAGCGTCTCTGCTGGGTTGGCCTGGTAAGGGAATAGAGTGAAATATTCTCTGCACTTGCTGTTTTGGGAGTAGCAAAAAGATCGCAGCAAGGCTGACCCCACTTGAGAAAAATTTCTCTCACTACAGAGTCTTTCAGAGACCACTCATGAGGCATGAGTATAGCTCTGCTCAACTTGTCCGCAATATGATTGGACTTCCCGGGGATGTGCGTTGCTATCAGAAACCGCTGAGAAGAAATCGCCCATTGCCACAGTCTGAGTGCTTCTCGACACAGGGGGTATGATCTGGTTCCGCCTTGTTTGTTGATGTACCACACTACAGACATATTGTCTGTCTGGATTGCAATTGTTCCCAAGGGAAGAGAGTCTTGAAGGGCTTGCAACGCTAAAAGCACTGCTCTCATCTCCAGAACATTTATGTGCAAGTGGCATTCGTTTGGTTGCCATGTGCCCTGGACTGTCCTGCCCTGATAATGCCCCCACCCGATCAGGGAGGCATCCGTTGTCAGAGTAGCAACCGGAGGAGGTGGAACAAAGGGTCTTCCGACAGGAGCTGGGGAAGACATCCACCACATGAGATGCTTTTTGCACGCTTGCGTGATCACAATGGTGTGAGACATTGGAAGTTCCTGGTATGACCATTGAGTAAAAAGCATCCACTGAAGGATCCGCATGTGGTATCTGGCTAATGGAAGCAGAGGTATGGCCGCTGCCATAATTCCCAACACCTTTAGAACTAACCTGGCTTTGATTCTGTTGTTGTTGAGAAGGAGTGATACCAATTTGTGAATGTCTGATATTCTTTGATGTGTTAGCCTTGCAGACATGTTTAATGTATCTAGATTTGCGCCTATGTAGGTAATAGTACGACAAGGCGACAAAACAGACTTTTCGCAATTTATTGAAATACCCAGCTTTTGACAAATGCGAAAAGTGTAATCTCTGGCCATCAGAAGGAGATGCTTGGTGGGAGCTGTGAGGAGCCAGTCGTCCAAATATGGAAACACCTGGAATCCTTGTCGTCTCAGGTGAGAAGCTACCACTGCCATGCATTTGGTAAACACCCGGGGGGCAGTGGTGAGACCAAAGGGCAGGGCCCTGAACTGAAAATGACTGGTTCCCAGCCTGAAGCGGAGGAATCTTCTGGAGCGTCTGTTCATTTTATGTGATAGTACGCATCCGAAGGTCTATAGAGCACATCCAGTTTCCTTTGCCCAAAAGGGAAGGATGGATTGCAGCGTGACCATCCGAAATCTTGTTTTCTTGACTGATTTGTTCAAGACACTGAGATCCAATATCGGTCTCCAGTCCCCTGTTTTCTTTGGAACTAAAAAGAACCTTGAGTAGATTCCGGATCCTTGTTGGTCTGCTGGCACTGGCTGAATTGCTCTTTTGCAAGCAGTTTTGAAATTTCCAAAGCTGCTAGATCCCTTTGAGCGGGTGGAACATCTGGAAGGGATTTTTGACTGATTTGGAAAGCGAAGAAAGGGAATAGAATAGCCTTCGAAATGATGGACTGTACCCATTTGTCTTGAGTCAGGGATAGCCAGGCTTCTGGGTACAGTGACAATCTTCCCCGACTGCCTCCGAAGTTGGGCAGTCGAGCAACACCTCAGGGATGCTGAAAAGGCTTGTCAGGGAAGGCTTCCGATTGCCCTGGTTCTGCGGACCCCTGCCCCTAGGGCGGCGTCTACCATTGTTATTCCCACCTCTGCCTTTGGTAGGAAACGACTCTGTCGTCAGGCGAAGTCCCTTGACATTGTTTACGGAACCACATCTTTCCACCCTTCTGGCCTTTGGGGTAAGGCCTGGAAGGAGTCGAAAATGGACTCCGACGGCAGAAAGGGTCTTGCCATCAGTCTCGCACCTAGTCAGGGTTTCTTTCACTTGAGGACCAAAGAGAGATGATCCATCAAAAGGGGAGTTCGTGAAAGACGTCTTGAAAGGGTCTGCAAAATTGCATAGCCGCATCCAGGCGTGCCTACGTAAGGCCACACCTGTCCCTGCGGCTCTGCTCGCTCCATCAGCCGCGTAAGAAAGGAGGCGCATGGAGGAGTTGGATATGGAATTAAGGGTAGCCAGCTGCGTGCTCATCTTGTCTTGGAAACCCGCAGCTGTAGTATCCTTTAACATTTCACTCGCTTCCTTGATCAAGTCCCTTTGAAGACGAGTAAAATGGCACAGGTAGTTCAGCGAACGCATGGTAAATGTCGCTGAGGAGAACATCCGCTTCCCGTACCTATCCATGGACCTAGATTCCTTGTTAGGTGGATGGACAGGTACTGAAGGATCAGCTAGTTCCTTCTTTGTGGCAGCAGCTACCACCATAGCATCCACAGAAACTCCTTTTGTTAGAAATTGTTTGTCTGCTGGAGCTGTTATGAACTTAGAAGGTCTCCTGGGAGTGGGGTCCACTGAATCAGGAGCCGTCCATGCCTTCTTAGCAACCACCTGCATGAGGGGGTCAAAGGGGGGGACACCCAGGAGGTGGAAGGACGAGAGCCAAACGCCTCAAGATACACAGATTCGTCCTCCGAAGGGTTGAGGGCTGGCCAATTTCCCCTCTGTTTCAGGATCTCCAGAATGTCTGCAAATGAGACATCTTCAGAAGGGGAACGTGGGGAACCCTCAGAATCATCCAAATCTGTGTCTGACGTGATGGACTCAGGTGAGTCAATGTGTTTCCTCTTACACTTCCTCTTCCGAGGGGGCTCTTCTGCCAAATCAGGAGAGGCCTCTGAAGAGGATGAAATCCCCACAGGGGGCTCCTGAGGAGCTGGCTCTCTGCGGTCCGGGATGAGGGAGTGAGTCGACTTACCCTGAGGCACCATAGAGGGAGGGGCGGACGGAGCCGACTGTGGAGTAGAGCCAGGCTCTAACACACTCCGCATGACCTCGAATGCACCCCTGTCAGGCAGAGCCAGAGGTCCCCGCTCCGAGGAGCTAAGAACCCCCCTCGGCACCGACAGTGATGGCTCCAAGGCCGATGTCGGAGCCGAACTCACCAGCGCCGAAGCCCCGAGAGGGAGAGGGGGGTCGGACAAGGGTCCGATGCCACTCACCCCCTCGGAGCCGACGAGGGAAGTCCGGCGCCGAGATTCTTCCAAAGAAGAAAATGGAACCGACGACGGAGCCGAAGACAATTGTATCGGCTCCGACGTAATCACAGTCTCGGTTCCGACACGACCCGGCTCCGAACTCAAGAGAGTCGAAGGAGGAAATTGTTGATGGACCGGGGCAGGCATCGACTGATGAGTCGGGCTCTGAAGCATCTGGGCCAGTGCCTCGGACTTAAGTAGTCGACTCACTACCCTCTGAAGGTCATGATCCGACAGCCTCAATGACCTAGAGGAGTGAGACCTTTGGCTCCGTTCAGACAGCAGGGGAGATCCTGGAGCCGAATGAACGGAGCCAAGAGATGGTGACCTGGACCTCTTCCTAGTTGTCGGCTCCGAAGGTCTGGTCGGAGCCGACACGGGAACTTCTATAACCTCGGCTCCGGCCGGAGCCGAGGGAGCCACAGAAACTGTGGACTGAGACTTATCGGCTCCAGCCGGAGCCGATAAAGGCAAAGGTTGAGAAACCTGAGGTCTCGGCTCAGTTGCGGAGCCGAAGACCTAGATGCCTTAGAGGGCTTCCCTGTTGAAACAGACAGGGAATCCTCTGGCTTGAGTAAGCCTCTAAGAATTAATTTATTCTTTCTTTCCTGCAGGACCCTGGGGCTGAAGCCATGGCACACAGCACAGGAGTCCTGCAGGTGCAAAGGCCCCAGACAGTAGACACAAGAAGTGTGAGCGTCTGTCAGAGACATTTTCTGACAGCACGCATCACACTTCTTGAATCCGGAGACCTTTGCTTCTTTAGACATTTTGTCTGAACAGGTCTACACAAACACGCACACAAACACACTAGTTATACCCTGTCAGATTAATACAATAAAAAAGTAGTAATACTAGTAATTTAAACTACAATAAACTAGTATAAACACACACACTCCACTAGGGAAGGAAAGGCCTATAGGCCCAAGGGAAGAACCAAAGGTTCTTGGGGAAAGAAACGGAAACTTTTTTTTGGGTAGGGAATAAAAGTTTTCTAACCTACACTAACTAAGTAAAAATATTAAATTAAAGGGGTTTTTAAAGACTAATTTTCACAAGAAAATTGTACTCACCAGGAACCGGTAGAAACAACCAACCTCGAAGCTGTAGCGGCAAACGAGATCTGAGGTAACTCTCGCCTAGCATTGTGGGATATAAGGGGAGCCTCGAGCCGGTGGAACCAACTCTCGAGCTTTTAGAGTGGCCGAGTCGGAGCCGAGGTCGGCTCCGAACCCATCCAGCAAGAATGAAGGCGAGATAGACAACTTAACATCACTAGATTATGGGAAGCAACTTATTTACAAGTAGTAGCCTTAATCCTTTGTGCTAACTGCTAGACAGTACTTTGAACATACTCATACAGAAAACTGTGTATTTAATTTACTGTATGCAATTTTATGCATCTTGTCTATTAAACACAGATTTCTGGATTGTTTTTATTTATAGTTCTATGAATAAAACTGCCATAAAAATATATTGATAAAAGACCTTCTTTTTAGACATAACATGCATTTCCTCACCTAACATGTGATTATGTAAACAGGAACCATATGCAGTTGAGACAAAAGTGATAGGAGCTATGAGGGCTTTAGGAAGATCTTAGCAAAGTTAATGTATCTTATCAGCATAAAAGATGGGTTTTCAGTTTCTTTTTCTTTAAACATCTTTATTAAATTATCACTTAAGGCATAGGCAAATGTGCATTAACAGAAAAGAAAACAAACCATATTACCATTTTTCTATTTACATATGTTATACATCACATCTTTTCCTTCTTTGTAACTATCATAACTCCAACATTACAAAAATTGTTGAATTCCTGGATTCCCTTAAACTTCACTTCCTCCTCCTGAACATTATTTTGCATGTATTGTTCCCACAAATTCCATTTATTTCTACATAATTTGCTCCTTCTATTTTCTAAAGATCCATCTTCCACTTATTTTATAATATTCAATACTTTCAATACTATTGATTTAGACTTTGATTTCCCTTTTCTAGTCCTTGCATTTTTGGCAGCCAACAGAATTAAACTTAACAAGGCCTTACTATGTTTATGTAATTCAGATTTAGTTTTCCAGTACAAAATAATAATTTCCTTGGTTACAGCCATTTCCTCACCCAATATTTCTGACAGAGTACTCTGTAGGGAATTTTTAATATCCGCCAACTCATTACACTCCCAAAACATATGCTCCCATTTACTTCTTTCTTCTCAATCACACCTCCAGCATTTGCTATCTCCCCCATGAAAAATTATTTGAGGTCTGCTTGGGGTATACAAATACCTATGCAAACACTTACAAGCAAAGATCCTAAACCTTCTGGACTTTGTTACATACTTGGAAACCATACATAAGTCCTCCCATTATTTTCTTCTGAATTGCATTTCCAGTTTCTCTTCCCAGTCTTTTCTAACCTTCCCTGATCAATTCCTATAGTTATCTGCAATATTTTATATGCCCTACTAATTATCCCTTTTTAATAGCAGCTCCTGTTCTAGATTAAACTAAAAGCTCTACCAGAGCAGGTCTTTCACTTAAGATTCCCCTATTCCTTTCTCGCTGCCTGTACTCTGACATCAATCCCTGTTAAGGAAGGCAGCCTCTTGTCTGCAGTCCAAACAACTCTTGGCCTCATCCAACTCTACTACCTTTCCCTCTCTAGTTATTTGCTCACATTAACTTGGTTCCATTGCCATTTTTCACCAGTAAGTTACTGCTCTCTCTCTCTCTTGCCTATTTTCTGTACCCATACTTGCAGTCATCATCTGTTTCTCCATTATCATGTTGGCTTAGTTCTAAGAACACTTTCTGCTATTTCATGGATATAACATTCTGCATGCTTTTTATTTTTCTCCTTAAAGATCTGCACCCAAAACCATAGTCTCTCTCTGTCTATATATATATATATATATATATATATATATATGTATTTCTTGAACTCCCAATTGCTTCATCATTATCCCTTTCCATTTTCAATGATCAACTTCTACTTGTGTTATGTACACGAGCCCTGTGTAGTTTTAAAAAATTCTTTCAAATCAGGTAATCCTACACCAGCTTGTTCTACTGGAAAGATCAACTTATTCCACTTAACTTCTTCCCCTCCCAAATACATTCCTTCAACTTTTTACTAATTATTGTCCACAACTGGTCATCTAGTTGACAAAAATATGTCAGACCCATATATAAAATTAAAGGGACTAAAAACATTTTCAGTGCTTGTATTTTACTATCCAGATCTATAAACAGCAGCTTGTAGTTTCTCAGTTTTTGTATTATCTTTTGTTTAGTGTCTTCTGATATATCCTCAAGCTGCCATATCTCAAGCCCAAATACTTCACCTTATCATGTCCTCATACTATGGGTACTGCTAAACCAGTTTGTATGTGGGTACATAATTTACGGCTTTAGCCTTTATTTACCTTCATTAATTTTATATCCCAAAAAGACCTGAAAATGTCTCAAAATGTTACACAAGACTGAGATGTCCTTTTCTGGATATATCGGGTATAAAATAACATCATCTGCAAATAAAGCCTACTTTTCTTAATTACCATACCAATATATCCTTATATTTCTGGCTTCTTTATTTTCTTTGCTAATAGCTATAAATATGAAGCAAACAACAAAGGGATAACAGGACACCCTACATGGTTCCACTGTTCAAACACAAATTATCAGAGAGAAGCCCTCCTATTTTAATTCTCACCTCCTATTCTTCACATATCCTCCTAATTAACCTTACTATTATATCAGAGAATGCAAATACTCCCATTACCCTACTCATAAAATCCCAGCTTATTTTGGTGAATGCTTTCTCTGCATAAGACCCACTAACAACAGCTGTATTTTCTTACTTTCTGCTTCCCTCTGGATCATCTATGTTCTATTAATTTTGTCAGATGTTGGCCTCCTCTCTACAAAACCACACTGACCTGTATCTATGAATTTTAGCAATACCTTTGCCATTCCTTTGGCTAGTATAGACATAAACACTTAATAATTGTGGTTTAAAATTGAAATGAGTCTACATGAAGGTGGGTCTGATGGGTCTTTACCATATTTAGGTAATACGACCAGCAAAGATTTTTTCCAAGATGTTGGTGCTTTCCCTCCTTTTAAAATAATGTTAAACAAAATCTTCCAGATCTTTATCACTCTCTTCCCTCCTAACTTCCAAACTTCCACAGGAATAACATCTGCTATTGGAGACTTTCCAGAAGAATGATTATACATCAGAGTTTTAACTTGTCTTATTTTAACTATTAGTTGTTGAATCTCATCTACTTCTAACACTGGCATAATTAAGACTGCCATAAATATTTCAATTTGTGCTATTTCTTGATTTCGACATGTCTCTGCTTTGTACAAATTTTCATAACATTTCTGAAGTATCTTGAATAGCTCTACAGGATCTCTGGCTATTTTTGTTGTTATAGCCTCCCTAATTTTGATGACAACTGTTTCTACTTCCTGATGCCTAAGTCATTCTGCTAAAAGGTTTTGAGATCTAGAGTTATCAAAAATAGTTGCTTACCAGCAATCTTTCTAAACACACACATATTATCCAGATAATCCCTTATTTTCTATTTAGCACTCTAAAGTTGTGCCTGTTTTTGTTCTGTGAAATTCCCCCTTATTCTGCAACACTTTAACATTTGTCAGCCCCTCCAAGCATTTCTTAATACTTATTAACCATATAACTTTCTCTTTTATGTCTACCTTATTTTAAACTCCATTTTCATTTTATCCCACTTACTAGTTATACCTTATGTTAATATTTCTGTCTGCCCCAATAACCCCTGAATAATTTCCACTACCCAGTCCTTAAATTTCTCTCTTTCTAACAGGTAGGTGGGAAAGTGCAAGTGTCTCATTTTCCTTCATTACCCTGCATTTTTATCTAGGTTTTTATCAGTACATGATCTGAAATAGTTACAGGATGTATGGTGAAGCTTTCAATTAAGTGTACATGTTCCTGTAAAATATCATTTCTATCTAGTTTAGTCCAGTTATTGTACGAGGAATAAAATGCAAATTATGTCCATGTTCCTATCACTGAATTCACATCTTCCATACAAAATGTTGTCATGAATTTATTTTGAATTATATCCTCTTTTTTATATTTTCCCATATAGGTCCTCCTGATACATCCTCACTATTGCAAACCAAGTCTCAGTTCCCTCCTATAAGTAATATTCCCAAAGGAAAGGTGATTATTTCTTCAAAAAGTTTTTTATGCTTCATAATTGCAGTTTTTGGTGGAATATAAATGCCAGAGTAATCCTCATCCCTTGCCAAGAGCGCCTTACTGCCACAAATCTATTATTGTCTTTTTCCCTCAACTATCACTACAGGAACCCCTCTAGCAATTAGTATAATTACTCCCCTTTTCTTTCGTCCCTGATATTCTGCTGAATGTCCATCCTGAAATCCTTTCATTGCCATATTCACAAGATCATTTCTTTTCAAGTGTGTCACCTGCACAGCACTGCTATTTGCACTCTGCATTTCTTAATAAAATCCAATACTCTTTCCTTTTTGTTTATACCCGTAAGGCCATTTATGTTCCAAGATAATATAGATATTATAGTCATTATGACAAAATAGTTATTGTTCCCCGTATTATACAAGCCATTTTTTGAAAGTGTGTTTCCAACTTTTGTGTTACATGCACACACTTATTATAAAAGGAACCTGAAAAGTAGAAATATTTGAGTTTGACAAAATCCCTGAAGTGCTCGGTGTTGCTTATTACTTGAAAGTTACAAGATGGAGGGATTTTCTTACAGGAAAGAAGTGAAACCCTAAGTCCTGAGAACATCCTGTAACTGGAAGGTGATTAGTTCTCAAGAAAGACAGACAGACAGAGAAAAAACAAGTAAATGCTGAAAGTATTCATATGTTTATCTGAGCTAATGTATCAAGAAGTGTTACCAGATGGAAAATTGCCAGGAAAAATACTCTGGAAGTAATTTTTGTTAACCAGAGACTGATTTGCGAAGAACTTTTGGAAATGTTTTTGGGAAAACTTAAAGGTACTGTTTATATATCACACAAAGGAAAACGTATTTATACTTTGTGTATCTATATATCTGATAACCAGGTATGTGCTCTGGTTTACTGTCTCTTTTCAATCATGACCCGAGTACAAGTGCCCATACAGGAGTATAAATTAATGTATAGTAAAAAAAATATGTATTCCAATTACAGAAAGTTTGATAAAATGAAATGAAATAAAATAAAATATAGTAAAACACAAATACATGTAGTAAAGAGAGAAAAGGGAGTGCACAGTGTTTACAGTATCACAGTAGACTATTTGCAGAGTGTCAGAGGTTCTTAATTTACAACATATACAGTTGGGATTAATAACTTCAGGGCTACATGCACTGATAAACTGGAAGCATTTTGTCAGCATCTCTAAAGCAAGTCGACTTAGATTAATTTTTGCAATTGTTGCAAAAGATCCTTTTTGAGTGATACGAGAAATTCAGATTTTTATATCTGCAGGTAGCTGGCTCCATAAAGCAAGTCCTATCCTGAAAAAGGCTTTTTCACTTTTTTTGCTTTTAATTTGTTTTGTTTACCAAGTTTCTCCAACTGGGTTTAGTCAAAAACTCCTTTTCAGTGGAGGCCAGGGGAGTAAAGCTCCAACACATTACAACATTTTTTTAAACAAACAGACATTACGTAATATACATTAATAATTGCACATACACTCGTTAATTAGATTACATTCACATGAAACAGAGGCAACTATTACAGTATAAAAGCTACTTAAGCATTTAGTAGATTTTGAACATTGACAAACTTATTATTATACTTCTTCAAATGCTCAAAGAGATAACAGATCTTGTGATTAGTGCTTAGAAATTCTAAAAAAATGGAAGTGAGGGAAGGCACATGATTACAATATTAACATTTTTTAACCTACGAAAAGGTGGAGCATCAAGTAAGTTCAGAAACAATTACATATGGCTATCATAAGGTTTGTATTGGAAGTATAGAAGTGGGGTGGCAGGCATTGTTACAGAAATCATGTCTATAACTCAAAGATGCCAGTAAAACTATTCAGGTATTGGTGAAGACTGGTTGTGGGATATAGGATTCTGAGTGAAGACAAATGGTTTGACAATATGGCAAGTGAAGATAGTGGTATTTATCCTGGAGATACACAGAACCAGATCCACTGATCTGATAGGTGAACTTTTAGCTACGTTTTAAAAGAGTTTACATTCTGCATGGATTTCAATAGTAGTGGGATGTAGTTTCATATTTTAACTACATGATTTGAATATAGAGATTCACCTGCAGTATTATTTATTTACTTAGTTATTTATTTATTTATTTACATTTGTTAACTGGGTAGTGTCCAACTGGTTTGAAAAAAAAAAGCATTTTCAGAGGAGACCCGGGGAGAAAAGCTCCAAAACAAAAAGGACATAATTAAGGTACAAGCAGTAAACATTAGTTTAAGTAGTACATTGCTAACAATATGTAACTGAGCTTAACAAAAATATTATATCAACATATAACAAGAAATACAATATAAACATGCATGTTTTAGGCATAGAGGAATACCTTTTTTTTTTTTTTGCAATATATATGACATACATAAGTCATGTAGCTTTACAAGGTGAGTCACTTCTGAACGCCCAAAATTGGTCATGTAGTTTTACACGTTAGGTCATTTGAAGGAGCAAAGATTAATAAAGAAAAGACACATAGTGGGATAGCCCTATGTAAGATGAGCACTATTTGGGCTATCATGTGTGAGATGAGTGGGAAAAATAGGAAGAATATTAGTTGGGAGCAATAAAGGGGCATAGCCAATTATCATTTAAATAGTCTTTCAGGGTAGTTTTAAATGTGGACAGGTTGGGGTTTTTAGTTATCTGTTTAGGAAGGGTGTTCCAAACTTTGGCTATTGTATGGGAGTAGAGGGAGTCTCCTTGATAGTTGTGAGACTGGGTTACTTTTAGCATTAGTTTGTGGGATGACCTGAGGAGTCTACAGTTTGTGTTTGGCTGGACTAGGTTTAATAGACTTGGGCAGTCAGTAACTGAATATGATTTTCTGGGCGAGTGAAAGTTGTTTTAGTAATAATAGGTTGGAAAGTTCTAGCCAGTTGAGCTGTCGGAGAGCAGTGCAGTGGTGTGGTCTGTGGGGTTGGTTGGTGACAAACTTAGCTATTCTGTTATAGCAGGAGTCTAGTTTATTTAGGTCAGTTTTAGATGATTTGGTTATAATGATTTTTTTCTAGATGGTAAATTCTGTTGGGGGAGTAGTGTTGTATTAAGTTAAGGGCTGGGGAATTTAAGAGAAGTCTGTGTGTTATAGTTAGCTAAGAAAGAGCTAGTTGATGTGGCAGTTTTAACCAGTTTAATTTTCTGAGTGGTGGGCAGTGGTGTGTTCTGTTGCTATTGTTATTGTTGATTATAAATGTGGCTATTTTATTCTAACATTGGTTATGTTTGGACAGTTGTGAGACTTGAAGTGAACATAAGGGGAGCAAGGAGGTGAAATAGCAGTAAGAAAGTTGACGCTATACATCTTCTGCTTATGTCTAAGGTAGGCTTTTACTCTAGAATGCAGCTAGTTTTTGATTATTTTTTTAACCCCATGTGATGTTTGGTGGCTGAATTTCAACTGGTCATCTATGATGGCATCCAGTAATTTTGTGCAGTTTATTTGTTTTACCATGGTGTTGTTGGCAGAAACAATAATTAATAGTGTTATTTTGGTAGAGATGAGTTTTGGGATAAAGAACAGTAGTTTATTTATTTATTTATTAAGTTTAGAAGTAGTTCTGAATTATTTCAGTCGATAAAAAGGATTGTTGTATAAGGTGTTGGAGTATAAAAACAGTTTTGACAGACCAGATTAGGATCGATTCATCAGGGTACTGAATTAGGCTAGCATCTTTTGTAGCAGTGTATAGGTCATTGATGAAGATGTTGAAAAATATTGACTTAGTACAGATCCTTGTTGAACCAATATTTACTGGCAAGAAGGTGGATAAATCACTTTTCCATTCAATGCTTGTGCTTTGCTTAAAAGGTAGCTACGGAATCACTGTAGTGAATAGATGATGAGCCCTAAGGATGAGAGTTTATCTAAGAGATACTGGTGACATACAGCATCAAAAATGTTTGATAAGTCTAGGAAGATGGTGGAGACTAGGCTTCTGACACTGCTATGGATGTTGACAGTATTAACAAAATTCAGCAAAGCAGTAGTTGTGTTGTGATGAAGAGAGAAGCATTGTTGGGATGAAGACAGAAGCTGGTAATCTATTAGACAGTTGAGAAGTTCTGTATGAATATATTTTTCTAATATTTTCGATAGGAGAGATAAAATGGTAATTGGCCTATAGTTTGAAAGATCCATATCGATTCTGCCCTTTTGTAGTGAAATGATGAATGATTTTTTTTTTCAAAGTGAAGGACTTTATTTTCAGATATGGATATATTTATCAGAATTGAGAATGGAAATGGCAATCTCCTCAGATGCTACTTTAAAACATTTGCTATGTACACTGTCAGGGGCAGTGATAGTAGGCTTTAATTTTTTGACGTATTTCTGATGTTATCTGTGGGAATTGGTTATAAGGAGAAATGTTGAAGGTTGAGTAAGGACAACAAGAACTTGATTCGTCATCTGGTTGGTTTATGACTGCACTCCCTGCAAAAAATGGGTATTGAGTTGGTTGGCTATGAAATAATTTTGTTTCTGTGTATTTGGGGTTGGTCGTGTTGACTGTACTGGATTTAACAGTTTACTGATGGAGGCCCAGTACCATTTTGGATTATCAGAGTTTGTCTTTTGGTTGGCTGAATAACAGGTTTTCTTATTTTTGGTAATAAGCTGTGTTATATTTCTTAGTTGTTGATATGCTAGTAATGTAGCAACTGTTTTTTTTTGTCTAGATCTTCCAAGCTTTGTCTCAGTTTGATGAGTTTTTTAGTTGTCAAGAATAGCCATGGGACAGGGTTGGGTTTGACTTTTTGATTCTGAGGGAAGCTTGTGTATTTAGAACACCTAGGAAGATTTTAATGACCTCGGCGACAGCATCATCTATGGAACTGTCTTTAGTGATTCTCATTTGCTAGAGATGGCTTGCACCTGTCGCCCTTGGGATTCCGGATACTGGCTAATGCTCTTGCCA
Organism: Protopterus annectens; assembly: GCF_019279795.1. Classification (NCBI taxonomy): domain Eukaryota; kingdom Metazoa; phylum Chordata; order Ceratodontiformes; family Protopteridae; genus Protopterus; species Protopterus annectens. The sequence goes on from NC_056725.1 coordinate 1,719,942,638, forward strand.
CCCCTACAGTGCCTTTTTAAGGCAAGGTTCAAATGACAAATTCACCAATGGTACAGGTACAAGCAAGCAAAATCTGAGGGTAATGCTACTTAATGCTAGAAGTCTAAACCTCAAAATGCATTCACTCGAGGCACTTCTTAAAATGGAGAACATTGACATCTGTGCAGGGACAGAGACCTGGTTCAAGGCTCCAGAGAGCACCCCTGCATTACCAGGCTATAATTCATGCCACACATTTCGGCCACCTAACCTGGACCGAAACACTAAAGGTGGAGGTGTGTCCATATTCATTAAGGATATCGACACTTCCAGGCTAGTTGCTCAGCATAACATCCAAGATTATCCAAGTACAACTAACTATGGGCAAGACCACAATCCAAATTGTAACTTGCTACAGATCCCCCACCATGCCCCAAGATTCCCACTCCTCATTTCTTGATACACTGTAAAATATTAGGGTACAACCCAACACCCTAATAATGGGCGATTTCTACTACCCCACCATTAACTGGGAAAACTACTCATGTACCAACTCTTTTGCTCAAAGTTTTCTGGAATTCATAAATTCCAATGCCTTGGATCAACTTATTCACACCCCCACCAGCGGCAGCAATATCCTAGACCCGGTCATTACCAACATGGGCGACTGGTGTTTCACATCAGAGATCAATTCCTCATTGGACAGATCCGAACATAAGCTAATCACCCTAGACATCCACATCCCGCCCCCCACCCCCCATTAGGGAAACCACTGTAAAAAATTTCTCCAAAGCCAACTTCACTCTTCTTAAGACAGAAGTGGCAAACTTCACGACACCCATGCAGATGGACAATAGAGGTACCACTGCTGAATCCTACACAAATGCACTTTATAAGCACTTACACGAGTGCATGGATCGTGCTATCCCTACCAGAACCAAGATGCTATCCTCCAAAAAAAAGGAAGCCAATCTGGTAGTCCCCTGCCATAAACAAACTCTACAACAGAAGAAAGAAACTGTTGCAAAAAAAAGAGTAAAATCCTACGATTAGAGGAACTCCCTGGTCATCCTCAGTAAGAAGCTGAGATCCCTCATAAAATCCTCCAAAGCTAGTTATGAAAACAAAATCGCCCACGCTGCTTTTAGTTGTTCCTGGTTTACCTTGGTACCAAACATATCCTTGAATAAAAACTTTTCCCAAGCTGAAAAAGAGGAAATGGATCCATTACTTCCCAAGACAACATGTGGAAGCACAGGCAGAAAAAGAGAAATCTGGTCTGGTGAATGAGGAATTTTCCCTGGAAAGTTAGTATTTCCTCCCACTGCCATCTGTAATCTTGAAGAATGATCTTCAGAACCCATTTGTCTAAAACTACCTGTTACCAAAGACAGAAAGAGAAGCGGAAATTCAGACTTTTTGGGAGGTAGAAAGGACTGTCAGAGTAATAGTGGTGGTGGGGGGTGCCCTAAATAATCATTCTGACTTGTTGGACTGCTATTGTTTTTTTGGGGGAGGAAGGGGTTCCTGAATTCTTCTTGGAACCCCTTTACCATTCCTTCTTAAAAGAAGAAGTTATGTACCTACCATAACATTCCATCTGTGTTATCCATTTTCATTCTTCCTCAGTGAATGGGTTCATATCCGACTTGGCCACTTTCTATAGATTCTAGGTTCAGACTCTCGAGCTCCTCCCTTACCCATTATGCCCCTGGCCACTGCAATAACACAGATCAAGTTTGCTGCTATCATATCTATTATTATCAGAAAATACAATAACAATGTTATTACAGAAAAGTGATAACTGAAAGGTCAGGAGCTCAAACAGGAACTATGATTCCCATCAGCAATTCCATTAGGTCTCTCCCAAAGACATGGACAGGGAGAAGGAGGAAGGGAAAATGAGGAAGACAACAAAGAAAAAGAAGTTATGTACTCACCATAACGTTCCATGTGAGTTGTTTATCTCGCCTTTATTCTCATTGATGGGTTCAGAGCCGATCCTTGGCTCCGACATGGCCGTTAGCAAAGCTCAAGGTTTACCAGTAGCTCAAGAACAAGCCCCTTATCCTATGATGCACTGTTGGAATTACCTCAGATCTTGTTTGCTGCGTGTATATATAACCCTGTAAGGGATGCACTCCCCAAGAAAGAAGAAGAAGAAGTATTGAACAACTAGGATGATACTAGGCTCTAGGTCAACTGTCAGCCAGGAGGGGGATGGAGGGAGGGATGTGAGAATAAAGGCGAGATAAACAACTCACATGGAACGTTATGGTGAGTACATAACTTCTTTATGTGAAGTTGTTAAATCTCGCCATTTATTCTCACTGATGGATAGAGTCCCTAGCACCTGCAATCTTAGGTGGCTCACGGGAGTACATTTTTCAGGACAGTAGAACCAAAAAAAGACCTGTCCCTGGAAGCCTTATCCACTCTGTGTGTGTGTGTGTGTGTGTGTGTGTGTGTGTGTGTGTGTGTGTGTGTGAGTGTGTGAGTGTGTGTGTGTGTGTGTGTGTGTGTGTGTGTGTGTGTGTGTGTGTGTGTGTGTGTGTCTTTCGGCTTTTCCCGGTTAGGGGTCGCCACAGCGGAACTCCGGTCCACTAATGATTGGTAGTTGATTTTTACGTGCCGAGTTACCAGCCCTGACGCACAACCTTCAACGAAGGTATGCCCATTCACGCATGTCTCCACGCAGAAGACGCTGTAGCTGAGAATCGAACCGGACAGCGTCTGACTTTGTAATGAGTGATAAAAGTATGAGGCTTAGACCAAGTGGCTGCAGCACAAATGTTATCAAGGGGCAATTTGGCTTGAAAAGCAGAAGACGTAGAAACGGCTCTGGTTGAATGAGCCTTTACTTTGTGTGGCAAAGGTATGTTAGCAGTTGCATGAACAAATGAGATACAATCCGATAACTATTTTGAAAGGGTTGTTTTAGCCACTGGTCTACCTTTTCTGGCCTCTGAAAAGGATACAAAAAGTTGATCTGATTTCTTAATATCCTTAGTTCTATCAAGATAAAATCTGAGCTGTCTGTGCACATCAAGTTTGTGCAGCATGTATTCTAATTTGTTGGAATGGTTGGGAAAAAAGACTGACAACTCAATGACCTGATTGATATTAGACTCAGAACAGACTTTAGGCAAAAAGGAGGGGTTTGTTCTGAGAGATACTCTATCAGCATGGAAAAATCATATAAGGAGGTCTCATAGATAATGCTTGAAGCTCTGACACTCTGCGGGCAGAAGTAATGACCACTACAAAAATAGTTTTCCAGGACAAAAAGTTGAGATCACAAGATGATGCTGGTTCGAAGGGGGGAAGAATTATTTGAGATAGCATAAAATTCAAATTCCAAGGAGAATAAGGGGTTTTGACAGGAGGCCTCATGTGAAAAACACCTTTAAGAAAAACTTTAGATAACTTATGGGCCATAATTTTTAACCCATCCAAGCCAAGGTGGAAATTAGATATGGCGGCTAAATGAACCCGAACTGTGGCAGCTGCTGCTCTTTCCTTAAAAATCATTGTCAAAAACTAAAATGGACGACAAAGGAGCTCGGAAAGGGTCATTTTTTTGTATGCTGGCCCATATGGTGAACCTTTTCCACTTACTGCGATATAGTTTTCTGGTGGATGTCTTATAAGAAGACAATAGAATTTGTCTTGTGTCATCTGAGAGTGAATGAAGCCTAGCTATTTGGGGAAGTGGATCAGCCAAGTAGTCAGCTTTAGAGAATGCAGTGAAGGATGGAGGTCCCCTGATGGGTGTGTCAGGAGGTCTGGAACTGTGTCCAGGATCCATGGATCCTCCAGCAGATGATGGTGAAGAAAAGGGAAACAAATCTGTCGAGGCCAATGGGGGGCTATAAGAATAACAGTCCTTCCCAGCGACTTTGCTTTCTGTAAAAACCCTGGTATCAATGGAATTGGAGGGAATGCATTTAGGACACCCGGAGGCCAATCGTGTACGAGTGCGTCTCTCGGGGATGTCCCGGAGGTGGTATTAGGGCAAAGTAGCTTCTGCATTTGGTATTGATGTGACTGGCAAAGAGGTCGCAGCAAGGCTGGCCCCATTTGTGGAAAATCATGTCCGCAGCGTGTTGGTTGAGAGACCACTCGTGAGGCAACAAGATTGCCCTGCTCAGCTTGTCTGCTATCACGTTGGATTTTCCCGGGATGTGCGTTGTTAACAGAAAACGCTGGGATGACACAGCCCATTGCCATACTCTGAGGGCTTCTCGACAAAGGGGGTAAGACTTGGTTCCACCCTGTTTGTTCAAGTACCAGACCACTGACATGTTGTCTGTCTGAATTGCAATTGTCACTAGAGGAAGGGAGTCCTAAAAGAACTGCAACACCAGAAGTACTGCTCTCAACTCCAGAACATTGATATGCAGATGTGACTCTTGATCTGTCCATGTGCCTTGGGCAATTTTCCCTGAAAATGCCCCACCCTATCAGGGAAGCGTCCGTGGTGGAGCACAAAGGGTCATCCTATTGTGACATGAAGAGACATCAACCACCACCGAAGGTCCCTCTTGCAAGAGTTTGTGATGAGAATCATATGGTTCATTGGCAATTTCTGGTAAGACCACTGAGCGAACAGAAGCCATTGAAGAATTTGCATATGCATCCTGGCAAGTGGAATGGCTAGAATTGCTGCCGCCATCAAACCTAGTACCTTCAAGACCTCTGCGGCTGTAGCTCTGTTCTTCGACATCAATGAGTTGACATGTTGGCGAAGAAGTGAGACCCTTTCAACTGGAAGACGTAGAGTGGTGATTGAGGTATCTAACTCTGCTCCTATAAAGACGGTATGCTGCAATGGCAACAAGGCAGACTTTTCGAAGATGACTGTAATGCTTAAGTGGTTGCAGAGTGTCAGAGTAGATTCTGTTGCCTGAATCAATTGATGCCTGGTGGTGGCGGTAAGGAGCCAATCGTCTAGGTATGGAAACACCTGGAATCCTAGATGCCTCAGGTGAGCCGTGACCTCTGCCATGCATTTGGTGAACACTCTGGGGGCTGTAGTGACACCAAAGGGCAGGGCTCAAAACTGGTAGTGATTGGCTCCCACCCAGAAACACAGGTGATTTCTGGAGTCTGTCCATCTTTATGTGGTAGTACGCATCTTTGAGATTGATAGAGCACATCCAATCGCCTTTCCCTAAAAAGGGAAGAATGTCCTGAAGCATGACCATTCGGAACTTCTCTTTTTTTACAAATTGGTTGAGTCTGCCGAGGTCCAAGATATGTCTCCAGTCCCCTGTTTTCTTTGGAACCAAAAAGAATCTTGAGTAAGTTCCAAATCCTGTTTGGTCTGTTGGGACTGGCTAGATGACTCTTTTTTTCTAGCAACTTGCAGACCTCTATAATTGCTTGTTCCCTGTGACTGGGTGGAACATCCGGGATTCTGTTGACAGAAGTGGGAGGGGAAGAGAACGGTATGAAATACCCTCTGGAAATGATGCTTTGTACCCAGGTATCGGATGTTATACATAGCCAGGCTTCTGGGTACAAAGATAAGTGACCCCTGACTGCAGCCAGACAGGCGGGTCTCCTTTCAGGAGTGCTGGTAGGGCTGACCAGAGAACTGGCCTCTTTCGCTCTGCTGTTGTGGACCCCCCCTGCTGCATGGGTGGCATCTTCCATTATAACCCCCTAATCTGACTCTAGAGGGGTTTTTGCCACGTGTGCCCTGAAAGGAACCCTGGGCTTTTCGGAACCACATCTTTCTGCCCTTAGGGCCATTGGATAGGGCCGAGTAGGGGTAGAAAAATGTACTCCGATGGCAGATACAGTCTTTCCTTCCTGCTCACACCTGGTTAGAGTTTCCTTTACCTTGGCCCCAAACAGGGATGAGCCATCAAATGGGGTGTTGATAAAGGAAGACTTGAAAGGCTCCACAAAGGAACAGAGAAGCATCCAGGCTTGTCTACGCAGAGCAATGCCTGAGCTAGCAGTTCTACTCGAACCATCAGCTGCGTAAGATATGAGACGCATGGACGAGTTCACAATCGAGTTTAGGGTAGCGAGCTGGGTGTTAACTTTGTCGGCAACCCCTGCAGCTACTGTACCCTAGAGAGTATCTCCTAGCTCTTTCAGGAGATCTCTTTGTATTCTGGTAAAATGGGTTAAATAGTTCAGTGATCGAAAAGAAAAAGTCGCTGAACTAAACATGTGTTTCCCATATCTATCCATGAAACTGGAATCTCTGTTAGAAGGATGGATAGATGAGGACGTCTCAAACATTTCCTTTTTGGTGGCTGCTGCCACCACCATGGCATCAACAGGCACTCCCTTAGTCAAAAAAGCTTTGTCCACGGGGTCAGAGATGAACTTATTTGGCTTCCGAGGGCCAGGTTCCATGGCCTCCGGAGACTCCCACGCCTTATGAGAGATCAGCTCCATGAGCTCATCGTAAGGTGGAGACACCCAAGAGGTGGAAGGCTGAGACCCGAAAGCCTTCAAGAGCACTGACTTGTCCTCAGTAGGGCTTTTGGACTGCCAACCATCCCTCTGATTAAGGATCTCTAATATCTCCACAAAGGAAATATCCTCAGAGGGGGATCGAGGGGACCCTTCTGACTCATTCAAGTCAGTGTCAGATGTCAAAGACTCCTGTGGGGGAGTCCAAGTGCCTCCTCTTGCACAGTCTCTTCCTGGGTTCCTCCTCAGTGGGGGATTCTGGGGAGGTCTCAGAAGAGCAGGGGGCACCCTGTGGGGCTACTTGAGGCTCAGGGTCTCTACGCTTGGGTTGACCAGTAGAAGCAGGAGCGGACACAGACATTTTAGGGGAGGGGGGGGGAGCCAGACCTGATGCTGATGATGTCTTTGGAGACAGGTCTCTCCTCATTGCATCTAACGCAAGAAAATCTAGAATAGCATGAAGTGGGGAGGTAAAAGGATCTAACTCTCTCTGATGAGCCCAAAAAGAAAACGTTTTCCATTTATTTTTACAAATCTTCCTAGTCAAAGGTTTATGAGAAGATGCTAGTATTTTTCACACTGCGGAGGAAAGCCTGGAATCTCTAGCCATCATTCGAATTGGAGAAACCATACGGTTAACTTGAGGTCTGCAATGTTTGGGTGAATCTGCCCTGGAGGGTGAGATAGGAGGTCTGGTGTGGAATCAATCGTCCAAGGAGGACATACTAGGTGAGAGCAAAAGAAGGGGAACCACACCTGCCAAGACCAGAAGGGAGCAATGAAGATTACTGTGCTCTTCAACCAAAGTGCTTTCTGATGAAACTTGGGGATGAGAAGTAAGGGGAAGATAAGCATAAATGAAACCGGAGGGTCAAACATGGACTAGAGCATCTCTCTATGACTGTCCCTGAGGTAGAATGACAGCAAAGAACCTGGTGCATTTGCTGTTGAGGGGAGATTCATGTAGGTCACATTTAGGTTGACCCCATTTGTGGAAGATCATGTTTGCCACAAACTGGTTGAGAGACCACTCATGAGGCATTAGGATGGTCCTGCTGAGTTTGCCCACTTGAATGCTGGATTTCTCCTATATGTGCATCACTACAAGAAAGTGGGTGGATGAGATCGCTCATTACCATACTCTCATTGCTTCTCAACAAAGAGGATAGGATGTGGATCCCCCCCCCCATTTGTTGATGTACCAGTCTACTGACATGTTGTCCGTTTGTATTGCAATATTCCCTAGAGGGAGAAAGCTATGAAAGGCCGGAAACACTAAAAGCACCACTCTCATCTCTAGTACATTGACATACAAAAGTGGTCTCTCGTGGGGACCATGTGCCTTGAACAGTCCATCCCAAGTGATGTTCCCCCACACCAGCTGGGAGGCATCAGTAGTTAAAATGGCATTCGCTGTAGGAAAGATGAATGGACACCCTTGACCAATCTCTCTGAGTGAACCCACCAAAGAAGAGATTTTCTGCAAGTGTGAGACAGTTTTATCAGATGTCTTAAGGGGTGTTGATGAAAGGACCATTGCACTGCTGTGGTCCACTGAAGAGTTCTCCTATGGAGACGCGCAGTGGGAATTAAAGTAATTGCAGCAGCCGTTGACCCTGCAGCTTTGAAGACCAGTTTTGCTGGGATAGAAAGAAGAGAAATAATCTGTCTGACATGAGTTTTCAATGTAAAAACTCTGTCTTTAGGCAGAAGAGCTAGAGAACTGATTTGTGACTAAATGAGCCCCTATAAACTCAAGACTTGGACTGGCTGAAGTTGTGATTTGTCTACATTTATAGCGATTCCCAGTAAGTCAGACAGTTGGAGTAAATAGTCTCTGGCTTTTACAAGCAGATAAGACACAAACGTTGAGGAAAAAATACACCTTTATAAACAGCAAAGCTTTCGGGTTACACACCCTTTCTCAATACTAATACAGGTTTCATTAAAACATTCCATTTAAATAGGAGTCAATGTTAATCACATGACATGCAGCCCAAAAAAATCATGTGACAATTACAAAACTTTAAAATTTCATACAACTAATAAAACATAATATTTTACATATATATAATAAATTCTACAATAAATTCACAACCTACAAACTCACATATAACATTTAGCATAACTTAGTACTTTGTATTTTAACTAAAATAGGTTTTAGTGTGACAGCAGAATTCAAGCCAGGTAAACAATCAGCTGATAGCCTTAATATCCACTCATACTCTTTTACTTCTAAAAGATTATCAATGTCACCCCCCCCCAGCTGATATATGTACCATGTCAATAACCCTGAACTTAAATTTATGTTCATTATGAGTACTTATGTGTTTATATAAAGCATTCCTTTCATTGTCCCTTCTTATCTCAGATTTATGCTCAATAATGCGTTCTTTTAACTTCCTAGTTGTTTTTCCTACATAAAATTATGAGCATATAGTACGGGTTGCAAAATAAACAACATTGTTACTAATGCAAGTTGCTACCACAGTAAACCTATAAGTCTTATGTGTCATGGGGTGAACAAATGTGTTACCAACACTACTGCCTATGATATCACTGCAACAGTTACAGTTCATACAGCTAAACGTACCATATTTAAAAGAGCCTTGTTGAACATTTTTCTCATCTTTAAAATCTTTATAACATAATCTGCTCTTTAATGTTTTCATATTCCTGTAAGAAAAATATGGTCTACTACTTAGAACAGCCCTAATGTCCGCAGATGCCATTAAGACTACCCAGTATTTTTGAATAATACGTTTAACTAAATATGTCATGGTGTTGTAAGTTGTTACATACATGATTCTATCTTCCTTCAATACACTCTTATTAGAGTCAGATACCGATTCATCTAATGACAAAAAGATTGGTTTCAATTTTGTCTGTCTATCATCTATAATATTAGCTTTAATAGGCAGTATTGATTCAAGATCATAACCGTTACTTACAAACTCATCTAATGTTTCATTTAACTGAAAAAGGAAACATGAATCATCAGTGTTTAATCTGCTGATTCTACTAAACTGCGCCTTCACAACACCTTGAAATACATGTGGGGCGTGCATACTGGTGTTATGTATATACCTGCCCACATGGACCTCTTTTTTTATAGACTGTAGTATTAATCGAACCTTCCTTCAACACAACCTTGAGATCTAAAAAGGTTATGGAATTATCTGAATATTCCATTTTGAATTTTAAAAATTCAGTAGTACTATTCAAAAATTGTTTATATTCAATTAGCTCTACAGGAGAGCCTTTTCAAATTAAAAAGCAGTCATCCACAAACCGTTGATAAAAGCAAACATTCTTATTCAAACAATTAGTGCTATCATGAATATATGACTTTTCCCACTGAAATAAAACTAAATTTGCACAAGTGTTAGCTACCGGTGTGCCCATTGCTACACCAGTAAGTTGCAAATAAAACTGTTTGTTAAACAAAAAACATTATTAGTTAATACTATGTCCAATAGAGAGGAAATATTCTCTATTTTCCTTGCTGACAACGAGGACTGCATAGTCAAAAATTCACAAATAGAATTAATTCCGTACTCATTTGGTATAACCGTAAATAAAGATGAAATATCCAAAGTCACAAACAAGAATTCCCCTCTATGTATAATATCAGTATTTAAACTATTAAACCAATGTCTTAATTTAATAATAAATTCTGTAGTGTCTTTTAACACAGTGTTACATTGCACTAAAAAAGGGTACAACTGTTTCTGCAGGTAAACTGAAATAGGCTCAGTGAGCCAACCATTACCAGAAACAATAGGTCGCATTGGGGGGGTCCCTTAGTGATTTATGGATCTTCGGTATACCATATAATTGTGGTACGGTAGGACAGGGAACAGTAAAAAAATGAAACAAATCTAAATCAATATTACTGCTAAGTAGTAAATCATATACCATCATATTAACAGAACTAATACATTTCTTAACATCAACAGGTGAAATAGCTTTAAAGGCATGGGCATCTTCTAGTAAAACAGACACAGATGAAAAATATTTAACTCTATCCATAATTACAACAATGCCTCCTTTGTCTGCCTGCTTGATAACTATACTGTTATCTGCCTGCAGTTCTTTGAGCGCTAGAAATTCTTCATATGTTAAATTATAGTGTTTTTGGTTGTGTTTGAGTATGCACACCTCAATTCCTTCTCACATAAATCATGATATGCTGTGAGGACAGGAATGTTAACAGGTACAAACGTACTGCGCCTTCTACAGGCTGTTTGAATAGGAACATTATTCTTAAACATCACTTTTAAATTTAAATTCCTAATAAACTGCTTGAGATCAGTCAATGCAGAGACTAAGTCATCACCAGATGTTGGGATAAAACTAAGACCTTTCTGAAGCAATATATAATGAGAAGCTTCCAAAATGAAGCTCGATAAGTTCAAAATACCTCGAGTTATCGTCGGATTACTTTGAGCTGCTTGGCTGGACTGCTGTTTTTGCACTTGGTTGGATGCGCTGTTTGTCTTATAGTTGATCTCCCCCTCGAAGTAGATCGCTCTTTCACCCTCTCTGGTTGTTCCAATTGAAAGCGCTTCGAAAAAGGTTTATTGTAGATTGATGCATTTTTTTAGCATCATTGTTCTTTTTACTATCATTGCCATTCTCCACTTCTTCTCCAGTTAAGCGCAAGCTGGCACTTGCACCAGCTGATTGTGATGCAACTGAAGTAGGCGTGGTCATGACCACACCATTAGATTGATTAAGTGGTGCCAGTTCTCGAAAGGGAGAATTTGTTGCTACTAATTTAGGAAAATCATCAAGAGTGTCCATAGAGGTTTTCTGAACCACAGTCTTTTTATTATTATTTAGAAAGGGCACATCATTCTTCGGCCAAGAGAAAATATGGCCTTTTTGAAAATCTGCCATGTCCCGTAATAATTTACGTTTCTTAGTTGCCTCTAGTCGATCCAAGTGCCTGCAATCTATCAAGCATTTGCTGATAAGAATTAAGCATAGTGTTGAAACAAGGCATAGCCATAATTTCAGTCTCCATATTCATTATCTCTTCCTTCAGTTCTTTCTCATTATTTGAAAAAAAGTCATTCATAAGGACCATATAATCAAGACTTAATTTAATGTTTAATTGCTGCCACCGCTTTAACAAATCCAGATAGGCATTGCCATACGAGGGCATCTTTAAAACTCTCAAGCCCCGTGGCACTATACCCCTATCCAGATAAGCCATGAAACTTTCATGGAAACTACAAATTGCCTTAAGTCTTTGTTGGCTAATGAGGTTAATCCTTTATTGCATTTTGTCTCCACACCATCTATGAACTATGATGCTGCCTGTTCTATGACCACAGAAAACTCGGCAGATTTTGGTAAGAAGTTACAATTGCTAGAGAGGAAGATGGGTTCATTTAAGAGCCTGCAGTGGCAACACTTTAGTTTCATGGCTTATCTGGATAGGGGTATAGTGCCACGGGGCTTGAGAGTTTTAAAGATGCCCTCGTATGGCAATGCCTATCTGGATTTGTTAAAGCGGTGGCAGCAATTAAACATTAAATTAAGTCTTGATTATATGGTCCTTATGAATGACTTTTTTTCAAATAATGAGAAAGAACTGAAGGAAGAGATAATGAATATGGAGACTGAAATTATGGCTATGCCTTGTTTCAACACTATGCTTAATTCTTATGCTTGATAGACTGCAGGCACTTGATGATCGACTAGAGGCAACTAAGAAACGTAAATTATTACGGGACATGGCAGATTTTCAAAAAGGCCATATTTTCTCTTGGCCAAAGAATGATGTGCCCTTTCTAAATAATAATAAAAAGACTGTGGTTCAAAAAACCTCTATGGACACTCTTGATGATTTTCCTGAATTAGTAGCAACAAATTCTCCCTTTCGAGAACTGGCACCACTTAATCAATCTAATAGTGTGGTCATGACCACGCCTACTTCAGTTGCATCACAATCAGCTGGTGCAAGTGCCGGCTTGTGCTTAACTGGAGAAGAAATGGAGAATGGCAATGATAGTAAAAAGAACAATGATGCTAAAAAAATGCATCAATCTACAATAAACCTTTTTCTAAGCGCTTTCAATTGGAACAACCAGAGAGGGTGAAAGAGCGACCTACTTCGAGGGGGAGATCAACTATAAGACAAACAGCACATCCAACCAAGCGCAAAAACAGCAGTCCAGCCAAGCAGGTCAAAGTAATCCGACGATAATGCGAGGTATTTTGAACTTATCGAGCTTCATTTTGGAAGCTTCTCATTATACATTGCTTCAGAAAGGTCTTAGTTTTATCCCAACATCTGGTGATGACTTAGTTTCTGCATTGACTGATCTCAAGCAGTTTATTAGGAATTTAAATTTAAAAGTGATGTTTAAGAATAATGTTCCTATTCAAACAGCCTGTAGAAGGTGCAGTACGTTTGTACCTGTTAACATTCCTGTCCTCACAGCATATCATGATTTATGTGAGAGGGAATTGAGGTGTGCATACTCAAACACAACCAAAAACACTATAATTTAACATATTCAGAATTTCTAGCGCTCAAAGAACTGCAGGCGGATAACAGTATAGTTATCAAGCAGGCAGACAAAGGAGGCATTGTTGTAATTATGGATAGAGTTAAATATTTTTCATCTGTGTCTGTTTTACTAGAAGATGTTAAGAAATGTATTAGTTCTGTTAATATGATGGTATATGATTTACAACTTAGCAGTGATATTGATTTAGATTTGTTTCTTTTTTTTACTGTTCCCTGTCCTACCGTACCACAATTATATGGTATACCGAAGATCCATAAATCACTAACGGACCCCCCAATGCGACCTATTGTTTCTGGTAATGGTTGGCTCACTGAGCCTATTTCAGTTTACCTGCAGAAACAGTTGCACCCTTTTTTAGCGCAATGTAACACTGTGTTAAAAGACACTACAGAATTTATTATTACATTAAGACATTGGTTTAATAGTTTAAATACTGATATTATGCATAGAAGAGAATTCTTGTTTGTGACTTTGGATATTTCATCTTTATTTATGGTTATACCGAATGAGTACAGGATTAATTCTATTTGTGAATTTTTGACTATGCAGTCCTCGTTGTCATCAAGGAAAATAGAGAATATTTGCTCTCTATTGGACATAGTATTAACTAATAATGTTTTTTTGTTTAACATTTTGCAACTTACCGGGGAGCAATGGGCACACCGGTAGCTAACACTTATACAAATTTAGTTTTATTTCAGTGGGAAAAGACATATATTCATGATAGCACTAATTTTTTGAATAAGAATGTTTGCTTTTATCAACGGTTTGTGGATGACTGCTTTTTAATTTGGAAAGGCTCTCCTGTAGAGCTAATTAAATATATACAATTTTTGAATAGTACTACTGAATTTTTAAAATTCAAAATGGAATATTCAGATAATTTCATAACCTTTTTAGATCTCAAGGTTGTGTTGAAGCAAGGTTCGATTAATACTACAGTGTATAAAAAAGAGGTCCATGCGGGCAGGTATATACATAACACCAGTATGCACGCCCCACATGTATTTCAAGGTGTTGTGAAGGAGCAGTTTAGTAGAATCAGCAGATTAAACACTGATGATTCATGTTTCCTTTCTCAGTTAAATGAAACGTTAGATGAGTTTGTAAGTAGCGGTTATGATCTTAAATCAATACTGCCTATTAATGCTAATATTATAGCTGATAGACAAAATCGAAACCGATCTTTTTGTCATTAGATGAATCGGTATCTGACTCTAATAAGAGTGTATTGAAGGAAGATAGAATCATGTATGTGACAACTTACAACACCATGACATATTTAGTTAAACGTATTATTCAAAAATACTGGGTAGTCTTAATGGCATCTTACAGGAATATGAAAACATTAAAGAGCAGATTATGTTATAAAGATTTTAAAGATTTTAAAGCAACCTGTATTATATGCTCATCATTTTATGTAGGAAAAACAACTAGGAAGTTAAAAGAACGCATTACTGAGCATAAATCTGAGATAAGAAGGGCTAATGAAAGGAACGCTTTATATAAACACATAAGTACTCATAATAATGAACATAAATTTAAGTTCAGGGTTATTGACATGGTACATATATCAGATGGGGGGTGACATTAATAATCTTTTAGAAGTAAAAGAGTATGAGTGGATATTAAGGCTATCAGCTGATTGTTTACCTGGCTTGAATTCTGCTGTCACACTAAAACCTATTTTATTTAAAATACAACGTACTAAGTTATGCTAAATGTTATATGTGAGTTTGTAGGTTGTGAATTTATTGTAGAATTTATTATATATATGTAAAATATTATGTTTTATTAGTTGTATGAAATTTTAAAGTTTTGTAATTGTCACATGATTTTTTTGGGCTGCATGTCATGTGATTAACACTGACTCCTATTTAAATGGAATGTTTTAATGAAACCTGTACTAGTATTGAGAAAGGGTGTGTAACCCGAAAGCTTTGCTATTTATAAAGGTGTATTTTTTCCTCAACGTTTGTGTCTTATTGGATTTTTGCTACAGCATTTTGAATTTGTTTTGCAAGCAGATGCCTGGCTGATGAGGTGAGGATCGAGTTATCTATATAAGGAAACACTCTGAATCCAAGCAGTCTCAGGTGAGCTGCTACCACTGCCATGCATTTGCTGAACATCCTGGGGTCTGTGTTGAGACTGAAGGGCAGGGCTCTGCACTGATAATGACTGGCTCCCAGTCGGAAGTGTAAATACCTTGAAGAGTGCCTGGTCATTCTGATGTGATAGCACATGTCCTGAAGATCAATTCAGCACATCCAGTCATCCTTCTGTAGGAAAGGTAGAATGGACTGAACCATGATTATCCGGAATTTGGAATTCTTTACAAAATGATTTAGATAACTGAGATCCAAGATAGATCTCAGGTTCCCTGTCATTTTGGCACTAAAAAGAACCTTGAGTAAATTCCAGATTCTTTTGACTAGCAACTTCAAGATCTCTTGAGCTGCTAGCTCCTTCTGGTTCGGTGTAACATCAGGGAGACTGTTCTTTTTTATGGGAAGTTGCAAAAAGGGAATGAAATATCCTCTTGATATGATCCTTTGCACCCAAGAGTCTTTTATGATGGCTATCCAGGCCTTTTGTTCCCCCCAACTGCCTCCAGACAGGCACAGTATGGCAACCTTTCAGAAGCACTGAAAGGATCTGTCCAAGAAGGAATCTCTTCATCCTTGGTTCTGCGGACCGCCTCTCAGTGTAATTAAAGTCTATCATTGTAGTTGTTTCCCCCTCTGCCTCTAGGGGAAAAATCCCTGTGTGATTCTTGGAAAAGACCTTGAGATTTCTGGAGCCACATCTTTTTCCCACTGCACTGATTCCTAGAGAAAGGCCTCTGTGGGATAAAAAAGCAGATTCCGATGGCAGACAAGGTCTTTCCATCCTATTCGCTGGGGGACAGAGTGTTTTTAACAGCAGACCCAAACAAGAAAGATCCATCAGAAGCATTGATGAATGATGCCTTGAAGGGCTCCGCAAAAGCTCACAACTGCATCCAGACATGTTTCCTTATGGCTATGCCTGAACTGGCTGCCCTCGAGGTACCTTCAGCTGCATGCAAGATTAACCTCATGGACATGGTTATAATAGACTGTAGGGTGGCCAGTTGTGAAGAAAAAGCTTTTGTTCCTCTATGGACATGGACCCTGGGGCAGTATTAGAGAGTTCCTTTACCAATTCACTCAATAATCTGGTGAAATGTGCCAGGTAGTTCAGTGATTGCAGGGCAAATTTCACTGATGCATACACTAGCTTCCCAAACCTGTCCCATACCCTAGACTCTCTGTTGGGGGATGGACAGTGGAGCTTTGTTCAGCCAGCTCCTTTTTCTTGGCTACCACAACAACCATGACATCTACAGGAATCCTTTTAGTCCAGTACCATCCGTCAGCAGAGGCACTCAAAATTTTGTCCAGTCATTTGGGGATTGGTTCCACAAAGTCCAGTTCCTTCAATACCCTGCGGGAGACAAGATCTATATGCTCATCTGCAGGGGAGTAACCCAAGATGTAGACACTTCACACCAGAAGACTTCCAAAACATTGACTCCTCCTAGGAATGGGTTTGGGAAGACTGACCACCTTTTTGGCAAAGGATCTCTAAGATGTCTCCAAACAAGACATCCTCAAGTGGAGATCTAGAGGACCCTTCTTCATCAAAATCGGTGTCTTCTGTAAGGGATTCCTATGGGAAATCCAAGTGCCTCCTCTTTCACGCCCTCTTCCAAGGAACCTCCTCAATGGGATGTTCCGAGGAGGTATCAGAAGAGACGGGGATTTCCCTGGTGGGAACTGCTTAGAAGCTCATCTGGGCTGGCTGTCCCTGAGGTGTAGGATGAGAAGACTCAGACACAGGATTGAAAGAGAGAATGGGGCATGGATCCGAAGAAAGGAAAGTCGAAACCACTCTGGGATGTGAGAATACCCTCTCCACCACCTCAAATGTAGAGGGACCAGTAGAAGCTGAGCACAATCCCACAAGAGTTGAGGCCCTTGGAGAAGACAATCCCTAGGTCTCACAAAGCCTCCAATCTGAGGGAGGAGTCAAAGCCAAGCTATCTAGCGCCAAAGGTCTGAGAGGAAGCAACGGCTCCAAAAACATCAGAGTCAAAGTCAACCCCTCCATTCCAACACCAATGCTTCAGCTCTGACAGCCATCATGCTCCAATAGGATCAAAGCCGATTGGATCAGGGAAGACACTGGAGTAGAAGATGAAATAACCTTCGGATCCAATGGTTTGCCTCTCGGGGCTTTTGGATCCAAGGACTCCAAAATGGCCAGTTGGCTCAGAGAAGGAGCAACTACAGGCTGGAAAGAAGGCTCATGGATCAGATAGGAGATTTAGCTGGCAGGATCCCCATCTGGATCTGTGTTCTGAGGAAATTTCACATCATCCTATCCATCTCTGACTTGGAAAGACTTCGAGAAGACATAACAGAAGAGGATGTGGAAGGTGGTCTTGACAACTTCTTGGGAATCTCTTGTAAAAAAGGAGACCTCAATCTCGGGGATACCAGCTCTGGAGAAAACCTAGGAGCATGGGGCTGAGGTAATGTGACTGCAGATAGTGTCAGATCCGAAGGCTTCGGATGTGAGTTCTTAAAATCCTTAGGCTATGAAGAAGGTGTGAACTGAGGAGAGTGAGCAGGTGAGCAATTATGTCGCTCCCTTGGCTTCTTAAATTTTTGAGAGGGGGTTTGAGCCCCTAAAGAAGAAGTGCCTGTAGAAGAAGCTGAGGCCAGAAGGAAACCTTTTAAAATTAACTTATTCCTCCTATTGCTTATTGCTCTCGTATTAAAGGTTGCACAAGTACAGCAAGAGGTGTCCAAATGTGCTGGGCCCAAACAATAAACACACTCCCTGTGTGTATCAGAATTGGGGATCTTATGCCCACAGGAACTGCATTTCTTAAATCCACTCGGCTTATCAGCCATGATGGAAAAAGCAAGTCAAATAAGTAGAAAGAAAATATTTATTTTTTAGAAAGTAGGAAAAAGAAGGAAAAAGAAAAGTGCTAACTACTAATAATGGTTTAGCAAGAATTTACCTACGGTAAGAGACAGCGGAACGGATTACCAACAATGGTAGTACAGGAATACCAAAACAACTCGGTAAGGAAAGTTGTTGAAGGCAAGGGAGATTAGTATATTAAGAAAAAGTAAAAAGGAATTACATAAAAAAATATAAAGTAGAAAAATTAATAAGCTGCTCACTCACTATAACCCACAAGGCGCTCAAGCAATCACAATCCCGACCAATCTTGAACAGCGTCAAAGAGATCTGAGGTATTGCAGTGGTTAGGGGCATTATGAGTAAGGGAGGAGCTTGAGAGTCAGGTCCTAGATTCTATAGAAAGTGGCCGAGTCAGATCAGAGGATCTGATCTGAACCCACTAACTGAGGAGCAAATTAAAATGACAACATCAGATTGTCTGTTTACCAGAATTTTCCTGAGACTGCTATTTTGTTTCTTGTCAAAATTGGATGAGAGGTTAGAGAATCCATTACAAAATTTGGAAAAAGGAGGGCTAAAAAACCTTAGAGATTTTCCATATCAGCTTTCCCCTCTCATCACAATTTTTGATAACCTTAGTAGCAGAGGGATCAAAAACTAAATCTCTATCCAGACAAGAATTTAAAATCTCATTTTCCCCATCATTGGGAGGTTCTGAAAATGCAGCCAGGTAACCCTCATCAAAACACTGCCAGTGGCCATAGCCCTATATGAGGTATCTACAGAGTCATATGCAAACTTCAAATAGAGTTGTCATCTGTAAAATGGACAATATTAAACCGTTTAAAGTAAATTTTTCTTCACAAGAAGAAACTGCAGTCAAAACATTCCTCATAACTTTCACAATTAGTCAAAATAAACTTTAACATATGAGCCTAACAATTAAAAATTATGAAAATCAAAGCTGCAGAAGCATACCATTTTCCCCATACTTACTTACACAATAATTTTCCATCCTTGTCAGAAAAGTGTTGGATTGGAGTTAAATTAAAGTTATGTACTCACCATAACTGTGCATCTGTGTTGTCCATTTTCATTCTTCCTTATCAAATGGTTCTCGGATCTGACCTTAGCTCTAACTTGGCCATTTTCTTTTAGATTCCTGGACCCGGGTCTTGAGCTCCTCTATTTACCCTCAATGTCCCTTACTGCCATATTACCTCAGATGAAGTTTGCTGCTGCTAAGTATTCCTTAGGGCACAAGTAACCATAATAATAATAAGAAACAGTATATGTGCATAATGGGGGCTAAAACTGGAAACAGTGGTTCCAAAGTACCTCATCAGGTCACTCCCAAGGAAAAAGGATAGGGGGAAGAAGGGTGTGAAGTTGAGGAAGAATGAACATGGACAACACAGATAGTGAGTACATAACTTTAATATCTGATGCCATTTTCATTCATTCCTCAATGAATGAGAAAGAGTCCCCAGCTACAACAATCTTGGGTGGCCCTCATGGAAGGATATTCTGGGGAACAGCAGAGCCAAAAGCAGCCCTGTTCCTGGAGATGATATCTAACTTGTAATGAGCAATAACAGTATGATAAATGGACAAGTGGCTGCAGTACAAATATCATCAATGGAAGCCCTGGACCAAAAAGCAGATGATGTAGCCATGTATCTAGCTGAATGAGCTTTTGGAGGTTTGGGTAAGGACAATCCTCTCAGAGAACAGACAAATGAAATACAATCTGTTATCCATCTGGCTAAGGTAACTTTGGATAGTGGTTTTCCAAACTTGTTTTTGGCAAAGGAAAGAAACAGTTGATTAGTTTTTCTAAAGTCTTTTGTTCTATGGAGGTAAAAATAAAGTTGCCTATGTACATTTAAAAGATGGAGCATGTATTCTCCTTTATTATCAAATTTTGGAAAGAAGACTGGCAAATTGATTACTTGATTTATATTTGACTCACAGACAACATTTGGCAAAAAGGAAGAGTTTGTATGTAAAGTCACTCTGTCTTTGTGAAAAATCAAATAAGGAGATTTTGAAGAGAGGGCTTGGAGTTCAGAAATTCACCTTGCAGGAGTAATAGCAACAAGAAATTTGTTTTCTATTGAGAAATTTTAGCTCTGACTTAACCAAAGGCTCAAAAGGGGAGTAAATTAAAGCTTGTAATAGAAAATGAAAATCCCAAGTGGAGTAGGATCCTTTATCAGAAGTCAAAGTAGCAGGGTACCCTTAAGGAATGCCTTACATATTTTAGAAGAGACTAGGGGAAAGTATTACCCCCTATGTGGTAATTAGAGATGGTTGCAAGCTTAACTTTTATGGTGTAGAAACTGGCATCACCTTGAACGATTGAAGCAAGAAATTCTAACACAACAGGAATTGGAGCAATAAAAGGATCAATCTTTCTCAGTTCTGCCCAATAGGAAAATATTTTGCATTTACTCTTATAAATTTTTCTCGTAGAAGGATTCTGGGGTGAAAATAAGATTTGGCGAACCAGAAAAGCTTGGACTGTCTAGCCATCATTAGAATTGGAGAAACCATGCAGTCAACCTGAGGCCTTGAATGTCTGGTTAAATCATCCCCGATGGATGTGATAGTAGACCTGGACTAGAGTCCAGTGTCTATGGTGGACATAGGAGATGAGACCATAGGAATGGGAACCACACCTGCTGAGACCAGAAAGGGGTAATGAGGATTACCTTGCTCTTCAACCATTGTGCTTTCTGGAGAACTTTCGATAATAAAGGGAGACAATAAGTGTAAAAGAGACTGGAGTGCCAAGCGTACACTAGATCATCTCTCGATGATTCCCCGTGGGGGAAGAGATTGGGGTAAAGAACCTGCTGCACTTGTTGTTGAAGACAGAGACCAAAAGGTCACAGTAAGGCTGACCCCATTGATGAGAAATGATTCACGTCACTGCATGATTGAGAGACCACTTGTGTGGCATCAGGATGGTCCTCCTGAGCTTGTCAGCTAAATCACTGGATTTCCCCAGTATGCATGTTGCTACAAGAAAGCAGTTGGAAGAGATTGCTCATTGCCAGAATCTTATTCCTTCTCTGCAAAGGGGGTAATATTTAGTTCCCCCCTATTTGCTGATGTACCAAACCACTGACATATTGCCTGTCTGGATAGCAATTGTTCCTAGAGGGAGAGAGTTCTGAAAAACCTGCAACACTAATAGGACCACTCTCCTCTCTAAAACACTGATATGCAAATTGGTCTCTTCTGGGGACCATGTGCTTGAACAGTCAATCCCAAGAAATGCGCCCCACACCCCAATTGTGTGGTGTCCATGGTCAACGTGGCCTCCGGGGGAGGAAGGATAAAGTTACATCCCTGACAAACCTTGTTGGACTGAATCCACCAAAGTAGGGAGTCTTTGAAACATCCTATAAAAGTTTCATGAGCCAGCAAAGGATGCCGAAGCACTGATCATTGTACTGCCAGGATCCATCGAAGAACTCTCATGTGAAGGCAAGTTGTACGTAGCAGGATGATTGCTGCAGCCATCAAACCTACGGCTTGAAAAACCAATCTTGCTGGAGGAGAGGGATGCTCTAGAATCTGTCTGACATGCAATCATAGTGTGTGAACTCTGCTTTGGGGTACAAACACGAACTGACTGACAGTGTTTAGGCGAGCTCCTATAAACTCCAAGACTTGAAATGATTGAAGATGGGACTTGGAAAGATTGATTGTGATCCCTAGGAATGGGCACAACTGAAGTAAGTAATCCCTGGCCTTCTCTATGAGATACTTGGTTGGTGCAGAAAGGAGCCAGTCATCTAAATGAGGAAACACTCTGAATCCGTGCAGTCTGAGATGAGCTGCCACCACTGCAATGCATTTGATGAACACCCTAAGTGTTGTTATGAGACCAAAGAGCAGGGCTCTGAACTGATTAATAACTGGCTCCCAGATGAAACAGCAGATATCTTTGAGAGTGGCTGTTTATTTTGATGTGATAGTATGCATCCAGTCATCCTTCTATAAAAGAGATAGAATGGACTGAACGGTGACCATCCAAAACTGGAAGTTCTTCACAAATTGATTTAGATTACTGAGATCCAGAATAGGTCTCAGGTCCTCTGTTTTCTTTCACACTAAAAAAAACCTTTAGTAAATTCCAAATGCTAATTGGTCTGGTGAGACCTCTTGGATGACTCTTTTTTTTTTCTAGCAGCTTTGGAATTTCTACAGCTGCCAACTCTCTCTGATTGGTTGGAATACCAGGGAGACATCTCTTTTGTGAAGGATTTTGTAAAAAGGAAATGAAATATCGTCTGGATATGATCCTTTGCACCCAGGAATCTTTTGTGATGGATATCCAGGTGTTTAGGTACAAGGATAAGTGCCCCCCAACTGCCTCCAGAGAAGAACAGTCAGGCAACCTTTCAGGAGAACTAATAGGGCCTGTCCAAGAAACAGTCTCAGAACCCTTGATTCCGCAGACCCCCCTTTGCCATGAGGATGGCGTCTTCCATTCGTATTTTCCCATGTGCCTTTAGGAGAAAAATCCCCAAGTGAGTCTTAAAAGATCCTTGACATTTTCAGAACCACATTTTCTTACCACCACACTGATTTCTGGAAAAAGATCTATGCACGGCAGGGAAACAGATTCCAAAAGCAGACAAGGCTTTTCCATCTTGCTCACTGCGGGAAAGTGTGTGCCCAAACAGGGAAATTTCATCAAAGGGAACTTTGATGAATGAGGATTTAAAGGAGTCCACAAAATCACACCATCTCATTCAAGCATGTCTGCAAATGGCTACGCCTGAACCAGCAGCCCATGAGAAGCCTTCAGCTGTGTGAAAAATAAACCTCATGGATGCATTTGATGTAGATTGTAGGGTGGCCAGTTGGTAGGAATAAGTTTTCTCTTTCTCTACTGACATGGATCCCAGGGTAGACTTAGAAAGTTCCTTTATTAAGTCTCTCTTTAACCTAGTAAAGTGTGCCAGGTAGTTACGTGACCACAAGCAAAGGCTGCTTAAGTGTAAATGCGCTTTCCATATCTATCCAACACCCTAGACTCTCTATTAGGAAGATGGACAGTGGAACTCTGTTCAGCTAGCTCCGTTTTGGTGGCTGCCGCAACAACCATAGCAACTACAGGGATTCCCTTATTCCAAAACTGCCTGCCTTTACAGGCTCCAAGGATCTTGTCTGGCTGATGGGGGAATGGTACTTTCCAAGCACCCAGCGGGAGACAGGTTCTATAGAATCACTCGTCGAGCAGGGTAATCCAAGAGGTAGATTGGCCAGACCCAGAGGTTTCTAGGAACACTGACTCTTCTTGGGAAGGGCTTTGGGAGGACCACCACCTTTATGGCACAGGATCTCTAAAATGTCTCAGAAGGAGACATCCACTAGTGGTGACCTTGCGGACCCTTCCCCCTCGTCAAAATCAGTGTCGTCAATCAAAAGATTCCTGAGTGGAATCTAAGTGCCTCCTCTTCCACAATCTCTTCCAAGGAACCTCTTCAGGGGGATGCTCTAACCAAGCAACAGAAGAAGCTCGAAGTTCCTGAATAGGAACTGCCAGAAGTCTCTGTGGATAGGGCAATGAGGCTTAGAACTCAAATTCTGATGGAAGAATGGGGATAGGATCCAAGGATGTAACAGTCAAAGAAGCCATCAGATGGGGAAAAAGCCCTCTCCACTACTTCAAAGGCACAGTGACCAGGAGAAGAAGAAACTAACCTCACCGGAGCTGAAGCTCTTGGCTCACCTGATTCTCCAATGCTCCCAGATCTCCCCTCCAAGGAAGGAGTTGGACCCAAGCTGTCCAACCCTGAGGCTTCAAGGGGAATTGACGGTTCCAAAAACCTGAGAGTCAAAGTAGTTCCCCCAGACTCGGCACCAATGCTTCACCTTCAAGACTTGTCTTGCTCATTGAGTATTGCTGCAGAACGAGTCAGGGAAACAGCAAGAATTGAAGAAGAAGGTGGAATCTTCGGATCTCACACTTCGATTCTCTGTAATCTTGGACCCAATGGCTCTGAAACTACAGGTCAGATCGAAGAAGGAGTCACAATCAGATGCAACGGTGGTTGAAGACTCAAGGATGCGATGGAAAATAGAGCTGGTAAAACCTCCATATGGATCTGCGCTCTAAGGAATTTCGTCATCATTCTGTCCACATCTGCCTCAGAAAGACTTCAGGAGGACCAGATTGAGGAAGAGGTAAAGGGAGGATGAGACAACTTTCTACAAGTCTTCAGAAAAAGGGAGATCTGAGCCTAGTAGACACCAGCTCCAAAGAAAAATGGGGACTTCAGATTCAAGAAGCTGTAGAGACTAGGACTGTCAGATCCAAGGATGTTGGATCCAACATTTTTTTAACTTTAGGAGGTGTCTGGGCTCTGAAGATTTCTTCTTTCTGGAGGGGGTTTGAGCCTGAACTAGAAGCTGTGGAAGAAGAAGAAGCAGGCAAAAGGCCTTTCAGGACCAATTTATTACATCTGTCACCAAAAGTCCCCAAGTTAAGTCAAGCACAGAATTCATAAGGCACTTCTAAATGGGAAGGGCATAAACGCACTCCATGTGGGCATCAGAATTAGGTATTTTATGCCGACAAGAAAGTGCACTTTTTAAACTCGGTAGGCTTCTCAGCCTGACATGTATCTCCCTGGACTACATGAAAAGAGACATGGAAGAGCTCTCCGATCTTGTAGCCCAGGCAGGTATGACCATAGCCTTGAGTAGCATACTGCCATCACCCAGAAGGATGTCGCAGCACAAGGACAAAATGATTAACTCCAACAATTGGCTAAGCTTCTGGTGCCATTCTAAAGGGATCCAGTATCTGTCTGCCTGGGATGACATGGTCGACAGACCATGACGCTTTGTCAGAGATGGCCTGCACTTGTCACCCATGGGATTCCGGATACTGGCTAGGTTCTTGCCGCCCCTGTAGTGTCTTTTTTAGGCAAGGTTCAAATGACAAATTCACCACCGTAACAGGAACAGGCAAGCAAATACTGAGGGTGATGCTACTCAATACTAGAAGTCTAAATCTCAAAATGCACTCACTCGGGGCACTCCTTAAAATGGAGAACATCAAGATATGTGCAGTGACTGAGACCTGGTTCAAGGCTCCAGAGAGCACCCCTGCACTACCAGGCTATAATTCATACCACACTTTGCGGCCATGTAACCTGGACCGAAACACCAAAGGTGGAGGTGTGTCCATATTCATTAAGGATATCCACACCTCCAGGCTAGTTGCTCAGCATAATGCAGCTGAGGTTATCCAAGTGCAACTAACTCTGGGCAAAACTGCAATCCAAATTGTAGCTTGCTAGAGATCCCCCACCATGCCCCAGGATTCCCACTCCTCGTTTCTTGATGTACTGGAAAATATTAGGGTTCAACCAAACACCCTAATAATGGGTGATTTCAACTACCCTACCATTAACTGGGAAAACTACTCATGTACCAACTCCTTTGCTCAACACTTTCTGGAATTCATAAACTCCAATGCCCTGGATCAACTTATCCACCCCCCCCCCCCACCAGGGGCAACAATATCCTAGATCTAGTCATTACTAACATGGGTGACCGGTGTTCCACACCTGAAGTCAACGCCTCATTGGTCCGATCTGACCATAAGCAAATTACCCTAGATATCCACATCCTGCCCCCACCCCCCATTAAGGAAACCGTAGTAAAGAATTTCTCCAATGCCATCTTCATGCTTCTTAAGACAGAAGTGGTGAATTTTATGACACCCAAGCAGATGGATAATACAATTACGACTACTAAATCCTACACAATTGCATCTTATAAGCACTTACACGAGTGCATGGATCGTGCTATCCCAAAAAGAACCAAGACGCTATCCTCCAAAAAAAGGAAGCCAATCTGGTGGTCCCCTGCCATAAACAAACTGTACAACAGAAGGAAGAAACTGTTACAAAAGAGAGTAAAATCCCATGAGTGGAGGAGCTCCCTGGTCAGCCTCAGTAAGAAGCTGCGATTCCTGATAAAATCCTCCAAGGCTAGTTATGAAAACAAAATCGTCACTGATTCTAAAGACAACCACAAAGCATTCTATAGCTATGTCAAGAATCTCAATGGCAACACTCAGATTTGCTCTGAGTTACAGCACAATGGCACTAAATATACAGACCCAACTGATATTGCCAACATCCTGGCAGATAGGTTCAGTGCTAACTTTACCCCCCTCTCACCCCCTAAAGAGCCCATCTCTATACCGGAAGAATGCAAAGTTCTTGTAATCATGGCTACACAAGTAAAAACCACACTCCCCAAAGTCAAGAACACAGCATCCATGGAACCAGACAACATCCCAGGCTGCGTTCTACACGAACTACAGAATGAACTGGCACCCCACCTAAGTATCATGTTCAATCATAGCCTCACCTGAGGCTTTGTGCCTGCTGAATGGTGCACAGCAACAGTTATTCCACTCCACAAGGGGGGGGAGCCATTGCTGACCCCGGGAACTACTGCCCCATTAGCCTGATGAGCCTGGTCTGCAAGGCCATGGAATGTATCATCATGGAACTTATAAACAAAGACATTGGTAATCTCCAAACTCTGGACCCCACCCAGTTCGGGTTTCTAAAAGGCAGATCATGTCTTCTAGACTTGATAGACTTCTTTGAACCAGTCACCAAAGCCGTAGACAAGGGTAAGATGGTTCACACAGCCTATCTAGATCTTGCCAAGGCTTTTGACACCATCCCCCACTCTGGAATTATAGATAAACTCACTAAACTAGTTATAAATCCATATGTCACAAGATGGGTTGCCAACTGGCTCACTGACAGAACCCACACTGTGAAAGTAGCAGATTCCAAATCCGACTTCAGACCAGTGACAAGTGGAGTACCACAGGGTTCAGTTTTGGGTACTCTCCTGTCTGTTATCTACTTCTCTGAAGTACAGCCCAACACAGAAGGTCTTTGGCTAACGAAGTTCATAGATGACTCCAAACTAGGAGCCATAATCAAAACTCCTAACGATATGGACATCCTACAAAAGGGCCTCACTAAAACATGCCTGGTGTCAAAGCCATGGCCTCAAGCTCAATGCCAAAAAGTGCATTGTCATCCCCTTTGGTAAAAACTCTGTACCCATGAACTACAACATAGGTGGTAGTATACTTAACACCGAAAGTGTGATAAGAGACCTTGGGACATAGGTGAACAGTAGTCTCTCATTTGATAATCACATCACCACAGTAGTCAGGAAATCCTTCTACATGGCACACCTCATCACAAAAGGTTTCTCATCCAGAAAAAAAGAGGTCATTGTATCCCTCTTCTCATCACTCATTAGACCCATTATAGAGTACAACGCTCCTTTTGGTTTGTACCTCACAAGACATCTACAACAACTGGAAAGGCTGCAGAAATACCTCACAAAGAGGATTACTGGCCTCAAACAGATGCCCTACGCAAACCGTCTCAAGAAACTCCAGCTTTACTCCATTGCATATCGCTTACTCAGAGGTGATCTCTGCCTAACATACAAAGCTATGTCCAACCCAGAGCTGTTGGACATGCTCCACTTAAAGAAATCCCAATCCCTCCGAGCTACACGCTCTAGGGACCTAAACCTTGTCACCACAATAAACAGAACATGCCGGAGGGATAGATTCCTGTCCCAGAGACTTCCCACAGTCTGGAATAAACTACCTATCTATATCAAACAAAGCTCCTCATTAGCACTCTTCAAAAAAAATCTTGATGATTGGATGGGAAATAAGAAATTCACCCCGGGGATCACTTCTGTGGCTCTGCTTGACAGTGGCACAGGAAAATAAGTTTCTTGGGTGGCAAAAGTCAGGGTACCTGTTTGGCTGGGCTTGTATAGGCCCCAGGGCAGATAGCCTAGTACCTACCTATGAACCTATGAACCTATACCAACAATAAACAATAAACCAGATACCAATACCTAATATATATATATATATATATATATATATATATATATATATATATATTTGTAAAACAGATTGAAAGGAAGTTTAACAACAACGGTAACAAAGATTAACTTAGAAAGTAAGGTAAAAAAAAGGCCAATACCAAGTATGGTAAACAAAAAAATACCTTTACAAAGCAGAGAAAAAGGAATAGAAAAACCCGAAGGAGTAAAGACAGAAAGGGTCATCTAAATAAGTGATATACTAAAATGTAAAGGAGATAAATTCTATTTTTTTACTCCCAAAACCTCTAAAAGGCAATCCAGAACTCGAGAGAATGCAATTCTGGCCGAATTGTTAGAGCAAATGAGATCTGAGGTAATGCAGTGGTAAGGGGCATTATGGATAAAGGGAGGAGCTCAACAGTCAGATCCAACAATCTAAAAGAAAACAGTCGAGTTGCATCTGAGGTCAGATCTAAGACCCATTCATTCATGAATGAATGAAAATGACAACATCAGATCTAAATGTTTAGCAGTAGTATGATTAACTAAAGCTGTGGCTGTTGGGTCAGGTTTGAGAATAGTGTACAAAAACGTAAAAGACTGAGGAACTTCATGCAATCTATCTGCCTTTTTAGGGCCAGCAGGCTGTCAGGAAAACTGCAATGAAAGTTCTAGAAATTCCCATTTTAATAGTTCATAGTATTTTTAGAGGGACTGAGAAACCTCTGTAGTCTCCAACTGAAACATTGACACATTATGGAAATAGTCTCAGAGAAAGAGAAACCCCTACAAGAAGAATCAGATATTGTACTCTGCTCTGAATCTCAATCAGAAATGTGAAGAGAACAAAATGCATCTGTCCCTTTATCTTCCTGTCCAGATTCAGTAACCTGAATCTCTTTATGAAAAGATGCATCCCTTTCTCTTTTACCAGATGCCACCCTACAAAAAGGATCATTAGCCTGAACCAGACATTGAGATAGATCTAGTAAACTATTCCTGTATAAAGAAATCTGAGGAGAAACTAATGCATGTTTAATTTTCTGTTTCTGTTTGACAGGAAAAATGGGGACAACAGAGTTTTTATTGACAGCAGCTGCTTTCCCAGGGATAAGCATAAAATTTTGACTAAACAGAGAAGCCTTCCCCATTTTCCCTCTCCCAGGACCTGCAAGGGTGTCGGTCTCTTGCCAACTGAGGATATCCCACCAGCCACACAGGATGTGGCTAACTGCCAGTCCATACTGGCTGTAGGTGCTACAGCACAGGGATCCATGGAAAAAGGTGAGTGATCTGAGGAACCAGCTTTGGACACAGTTGAGTCACCTACCTGCAGCTGAGGCAAATTGCTAGCCTGCTGTGGTGGCAAAGCTGGTTTAACATTTTTTTTTGTGGCTGGAAGAAGGACTGATCATGGAACAGGTAGTTTGTTCCATGGTCAAGCCAAATATTGTGGAACTTTCCATTGGAAAACAAGCACCATAAGCTGGTAAAAATTAAAAATTGTTATAGGTCTATTTGTTCCCACAAAAGCACAGTAAAAAGCATTTTAATACACTTTGATAGCCCCCAGAAATGAAAATAAGCACAATTTTTCCACAGGAAAAAAAATGCTTTTCAACTACTTTTAACTAGTTTTAAACTTACAGAAAAAAAACTGTGCTCCCATTTAAAAGTACAGTTAAGCCTTATGACTGTCCATTAAAACACACACTCCTAGATTAAAAATAACTTTTCTAAGCAGGAATGTACATTAAAACAATACATTTTTATGTGAAAGGTTCCTTCCCAAAGGAAACTTATCTGCCCAGCAATGGAACCGTGTTAACTGAATGTCAAGTCTCAGAAGTCCAGAGAGGAGTACTCTTCTCAGCATCAGGAAAGCTGGTCTGCTGTTATACCCTACGCAGGTTGTATTCCATAAAGCTTAGGCCACTGCAGTAGTTATCAATTTGAAGAACACCAGATATTCAATTTATCAGTATGGGCTTATTGATAGTAGATCCTGCCTGATCAACATAACAAATGTTATAATTATGCTGCCACGTCTACCATTTTCTACTGCTGCCTATGTTGACACACACAAATATATGTAATATATTTACACACACACATTTACAAGTAACAGTTATGTAAATCACTTGTTTGATAACAACTTACAAGAATGGGGCTTTTGTTAGATTTGTCTTTTCCCATTTTTCCTCCATCCCATTTCTCAGCATTAATATCGGCTTCATTCCATTCAGGCCATATAGGATATTTTCCTTTCTTTGGCTCATTTACGACTCCAGTAGTGCTGGATACAAGAGACGATAACCTGCAGAAAATACCATGTGACACAAGTTTAAGACAATTTTTTTTTTTTTTAAGGAAAAAAAACAGCATTCAAATTTGCACTGAAAGACATACATAAAACAAAACTGCCTTGCACAAGCTGTATTGTTGTCATTGCTATGCTATAAAAATAATGACATTTTTACAAAACAGCTGTGATTCCATGTCAGAAAAATATTGTAAGGTACATGGACTCTGCTGTCCAAAGGTAAACAAAACAACAAAATATAAATAAAATGATTTTTTGTTAAAAACAAACAAGAACTGCTACCTAGGTTACAACAGACTTGTACTGTAGTTTTCTTATGTGCTATGCCTCGCGCACAAATCTCCTTATGCCATCCTCCTAACTAAAAATAAAACCACAAAAGAATTTTTCTGCAAGCATGAAGACAGCCTAAATTCAGACAGGGTGAGCAAAAATCTTGATCCTACCTTTAAACTATTAGAGTCAGTCATACATTTGTTGTCTGTGCTGAAATGGAGTATTAAACTGTTGTTGTTGTGTCTTTTGGCTTTTCCCAGTTAGGGATCGCCACAGCGGAACTCCGATCCGCTAATGATTGGTAGTTGATTTTTACGTGCCGAGTTACCAGCCCTGATGCACAACCTTCAACGAAGGTACGCCCATTCACGCATGTCTCCACGCAGAAGTCACTCTAGCTGAGAATCAAACCAGACAGCGTCTTACTGTGAGGCGACAACGCTACCGCAGCATCACAACCTCGGTGGAGTATTAAACTGTAACATTCTAAAATACATTCTAAAATGTTACTCCACTACTTGCAACAAAGGCACAAAGCAACCTGCTGTTAAAATTGCTACAATGCCATCTGTGGCGAACCTGCAAATGATCTTTAAGGAACTTTGGGTGATCAGAGATGAATTCTGGGAAGAACTACTTGAATTAATTTACTTAGTGGCCATTATGAAAACCATGTTTAACTGCATCACTCACAGTTTTGCCTAAAGGACCATCTACAAATCTCCTAGAGCAAAGCATCTTCCAGCACCTTCAAAACAACAATCCCTTCTACGAAAGCCAAATCTTGATAAGAATTCCATTATCAAAGTATGAAGAATTTTAGAATCCAAAAGAGGATAAAAGAATCTGACATCATAATATACAATAAGCAGTTATTTTAAAAGTAGAATAACTATTATCAAGCTGGATACCGATGTAAATGAAAGCTACATTCTTGCCATAATAACAGATTTTCATGAGGAGGTCCAGCCTCATCAACAGCAAGACAAATGCCAATAGATGTTAGGCAGCTCAGCATTTGAAATTTTTTCAAGCTACTTACCCCCTCCCCTATTATCCATAATGTTCTGTAAAATATTTTCCTCTCCAGATCTTAGTCATATCATGCAAAAGTGGAACAAAAAGCCATAACAATAATGATGCCTAGACCACTCAGCAAGATAGAAGGGGGTATTTTATAAGGATGGGCCTGCTCATCCAGATCTCTCGTTGTGTTAAGTGCAAAATTTCTACATCTAGAATAAGGATTTCTAACCTCATCACTAGCAGGACAGACTCCAAAACGTATCCTCTTGGATGAGTCACCTTCATGGGAAAATGCCTCATATTTCTTTGGCCCTCAAAGTAGACCTAGATCTAGAAATCACATCCAGTTTTCAGTGTCCTGCAAAATTTGTGAAGCCTACTTAGCTGCTGCACATATATTATCTAATGATGCATTTTTGAAGAAGGCCTGACAGATAATACACCCTCAATGACTGATCTGTAGACTGCAAAGAAGAACGTTTTATTGTATTTTTTGTAATAGAATTCAATACAGTTAGTCAGCCATCTCAACATCATGACTCTGGAATCCTTAGAATCCAATTTCCTGTTAAAAAGGGGTACAAATAATTGAGAATCTTTTAAGGATTTGGCTCTGTCCCCATAAAATCTGAATTGTTAATGCACATCCATATAATGCACTAAATATTCTTTTCTAGTTCATTAGTTAAGAATACATGCAGGTCAACAGTTATTGATTTTTTTCTTCAGTGGCTATCTTAGGCACAAAGGGCAGATTTAGCCATAAGAAACTTGTCTGTATGTAGAAGCTTGACCCATAAGGCTTGGAATTCAGAAACTCTTCTAGCTGAAGTCACAACAGCAAGAATGAGTGCTATTTCAACACTGTGGTTTTAGACAGACCAGATGGAGGAAGAATAAGTTTTTTTTTTCCAACATAAATGCATATCACACATAGGAACAAGATCCTTGAAAGAAGGGCTGATTAGAATTTTAGCTTTAAGAAAGGGCACACTTTTAACGATTTTGAGAAGGATGGGAAAAGAAAACTTGCTTCCCCTGCTGTTAATTGAGATGCAAAGATTCCACAGTAAGACTTCCCACAGCAATGAGACAGCTTCTGCATAACTGACAGACTGAGGGACCTAGCTTCCCCATGAATGTGGCTGTCAGTCAGAAAGTAGTTGATATAGCCCATTCAAATACTCTCACTGCTTCTCAACAGCATAAAGGACAAAAATTAATTCCTCTCTGCCATAATGTCAGTGTGGGTGCCTACAGTACCCTGGAGTAGGGAAATCTGAAGGTCCTGAGGGCTGCCTTTACTTCCAAAAATGTGGTGTACACAAGGTAATTTCTGAATGTGATCATACACCTTGGGTAGTCTGCTCTTGACAAGGCCACCTTCCACCCTAAGGCAGAAATGTCCAGGGTGACTGTATGCCACTGGAAGTAGACTGTGAAAACATCACCTGAAATGTCATCTGCAAGCCCTGGAATGTTTTTGTTTCCCTCATTTTTTAACATCTTTCTTAAATTAAGACATTTTAAGTTGCAATGTGAGTTCACATATGTTAATAAAAAAAATCCATAATAAGGGTTTCCATTGCATTCAATGGAAATCTTGATCTGCAGTGTCACAAGGTCTGCTGACTTGGACCACAGAACCTTTAAGGTCAACTTTAGAGCTCTTGTGAGCAACTTGGTGAAGGCAAACATATAAATGGTAGATGCATCAACCCCAGTCCCTTGTTTTAATTTCTCCAAGTCTTTTGTGTTTCTAATACCATGATGGGAATGGACCCATTCCTAAGTCAAAGTATGATTAAAGTTCATGAAATCAGTATTGTTTCAGTCTTTGATGTTAGCCAAAAGTGCTCTTCACAGCACCTGCAATGTGCCCAGTAATGACTCCCTCTGCAATTAGTATGGAGTTACATGTATTGGTAACATATCCAAGTATGACTGTAAATTATTTTTATAAGACTTGTTGCCCCTACTACTACTGGAACTATCTAGGTATTTTTCTTCCACATTGCTCTTGCTTCTGCTTGCAAATCCTGATATTTTAGGACTTTGTGTCCCTCTATATGTAGGAGTGTCTATTACACAAACCATCTGGTATGGTATCAACTAAGTTAAGTTGTGTTTCTCTACTACTCCATGCTGACTTTTTTGCAGAGTTGTTGAGGAGCGGAAAGGTTTAAGTCTCCCGCCCTTGTGGTTCTGAGGGATCTAGATTTTTTGAGGTGAAGCATATTCATCAAATCAGGGTTTGACATGGCCTTATATGTCAGGCACAGGTCACCTCTGAGCAAGCGGTATGAGACTGAATAGAGCTGGAGTTCTTTCAGTCGGGCAGCATAAGACATATTTTTGAGACCCTTCATCCTTTTGGTGAGGAACTTTTGGGGCCTTTCCAGCTGCTGCAGGGAACTCAAGTAGGTGGCATTGCCGTGCCATGGGAGGGTGGCCTAATGTTTAAGGTGTTTGCCTTACAAGCACAAGGTGCAGGGTTTGAGTCTCACAAGGGATAATTGGCTAGGCTTACAATGGCTCGTTAGGGCAGTTATTCTAGTACTAACCTATGAACCTATGATTTTTCTTAAAGCTGTAAAACATGAATAGTAAGCTTCAGAGAATGAATATTAAATTTATGGAATACAATGCCTCTTTACTGTTGTGTTACACACAGCATATTTTTTTTACATCTTGGTGCATGAGGTCATTATATATTTGCATTTATTCACTTCTACTTTAACCTCCAGGTCTATGGCTGAAATGGGTCCACAAATGAATCAGTCCAGCAGCCCAGTTAGCAAACATAAATAAATAAATTGCTACAACACTGGGAGTTTGAAGACACAATTGCAGTACAGTCAGACTGCTGCCAGAGCCTGCAGAAACAAAACTGTGGGTTAAAAGACTGAATGACAATACTGAAAGCAAGGGTGGATTTAGCAGAAGGCCAGTTAATTGATCATAAGGACCACACATGCAAGAAGAGCTGGAAGATATGCGGGGTTACTGAAAACAGCGATGGCGCTAATATGATCTGCAGAACCAGACATGGCCACAGCAGAGTCACTCATCTGAAGTTGCTGAGGCACTGCTTGTTAATTTTTCCTTTTGTGGCTAGCAGGAGGAACCAGTAGGGTGTTCCAAGGTAAAGCTGAAAAAGATGTCAGATTCCCAGGAAAGCCTGGCAGAGGAAGTCAGTAAAACAGGTAAGTAGTAAAAAGGTCACTCTTTCCACCAAAAATACAGTGAAAAGCACTAAAATAGTTACCTCAGTCCCCGAAGTAAAACAATACAACTTTTACTAATAGAAAAAAATCATTTTAAATTAGTTTTAACATTTTTTTCCACAAAAGTAAAAAAGTAACACTGATGTTTAAAAGTTACTAAGTGTCACATGACAGTTTATAAAAACACTTTTCCGGGCTTAAAATAATTAATTTCACAGGAAAAAAGTTCACTTTCTGTCATAAAATTAATAAGTGGAAATGTTTCCCCTCCCAAAGAAAACTTATCTGCCCAGCAATGAAAAGTGCTATCTGACCATTGATCTTCAAAAGCCGATAAAAGGAGCACTGTTTGGCAGCAGGAAATTACTGAAGGGCTTGACACCCAAACCACTCTTTCTTTAGCTCAGCGCAAGCTGAGTAATGGTTTGGGTGCATGGAAGGTGCTCTTTAAACTTTGAAAGCTATCCTGATTTTATATCCTTACAGGATGTAACCCATATAACTAAGGCTACTGCAACAGTGATTACAATTAACATCGATAGATATTCAAACAGAACATTGTTACAGAGGGACCATATCCTTGTCATGGGTGCCATACATCCAGCTAGTCTACAAAGTTCAGGTACCTTCATGGCATGCTGTACATCCTACAGAATGAGTGGATGTGCCAGCATAGGAGGGATATATAGACATAGCAATACCCAGAGCTGTTTTCACCCTAGAATGAGCAGATGAAGACTCTTGTTCTATGACAAACCTAGTCAAAGAGAAAAGGAAAAAAGATACCTCTCCCTGGCCAAGAAAGTGACTAAATGGGATGGAGAGCAGAGAGGGTACTTGCACTGCAACAGTGATCTGTTCAAACATCTAATGTTACGGTAAGTTACCTACACAACTGTACTAGGTTCTTTATAAGATCACTGGTGCAGTAATACTTACAGATGTCACAGCTCAAGAAGAGATTGTGGATGGAGCTAAACCAGAGTCCAGAATCCCCTGAATAGCAGCCATAACGAAGCCAGCCAAGGCTCTGGAAAATCATCCAGTTTGTAATGTTTGGTTATTGTGTGGACACAAGACAAAACAGCTGCTTCTAAAATGGATCTAGAATCCACACCCCTTCTAAAATGCCAAAGATACGGCAACTACCCTAATAGAACAACCCTCATCATTCTTAGGAGGATTCTTGCCATGGCTGGAATAGAACAACTAAATGGAAAAGGGTAGTCCTCAAAAGACAGTTTGTTCAGAAATTGTCTGTTTTCCTTGCCATCATAAGATACAAAAAGTTGATTAGTTTTATCCAGGTAATATATCAACTGTCTATGCATATCCAGGCAATGGAGAATTCGTACTCCCTAATTTTGAGTTATGGTAAAAGGCAGGGAGCTGGACAGTTTAATTAAGAATAAACTCATTTAGGCATAAAGGAAGGACTGGTTCTAAGACTCACCTTGTCTTTGTAAAATACCAAAACAGACTGAATAGACATAAGGACTGGTAATTCAAATACCCATCTATCAGAAGATAAACTACCAGTGAGACAGTCTTCCAAGTTAGAAATTTTAAAGAGCTGGCTACAGGTTGAAATAGAAACAGAGTTAACTTTTCCAAAACAAAATTCAAATTCCAAGTTGGAGCCTCCTTTTTTGGCAGTCTAATATGCAAATCCCACATTTAAAAATTGGTTAACTTGAAACAAAGATAAAGAACCTAATGGCAATCAAACTGGCATATCTGAAAGGTGTACATTTACTGAAGTGTAGTCTAGGCCAGAACTGAGCAGTTTCCAAAGGTACTGTAGAACCAGGAGTGCCCTCATTTG
Organism: Protopterus annectens; assembly: GCF_019279795.1. Classification (NCBI taxonomy): domain Eukaryota; kingdom Metazoa; phylum Chordata; order Ceratodontiformes; family Protopteridae; genus Protopterus; species Protopterus annectens. Next base: position 1,719,979,157 of record NC_056725.1, read on the forward strand.
AGATGGGCCCTGTACTTTACTTTGGCACCAAAGGGAAAATATTTTCCATTTGGATAAAGCAGATTTATTAGGCACATGTTTTCTTGCCTTCTTCAATTGTTGTTACATATCTGCAAAAAATGCCCAAAACAAATAAAAAAATATATCATCCAAATAGATTCAGAATGTGGATATTCAGATGAATCAGAAATCCTTTGTCCTGTATGACCAGGTCCACTTTGTGAAGAAGTTTCCGGTGCTTGGTACTGGTCAGTTGTATGAGAAGGGAGAAAAAGAAATTATGTACTCACCATAAAGTTCCACTTGTGTTGTTCATTTTCATTCTTCCTCAGCTCTTGAGTTTGGATCCGATCAGATCCAACTTAGCCACTTTTACCAGCTCATGATTCACTGAAAGCTCTTGAGCTCCTCTCTTTCCCATAATGGCCTAGTCCCTAACATACCTCAGATCTTGTTTGGTGCCCTAAATCTATAGAGCATTAACAGTGACTACATTATTAGGGTAATATGCACGGCTTTGGGACTCAAACAACGGAACAAAGTTCCATTAGAATCCTTTATACTTCCAAAAGACATTAAGGAGGGGGGGGGGTGGGATGCTAGTTGAGGAAGAATGAAAATGGACAACACAGATAGAACATTACAGCAAGTACATAGCTTCTTTATCTGATATCAATTGTCATTCATTCTTCAACTTTTGGTACAGAGTCCCCAGCTACCTAAACCCTGGTAGGACTCTAAGGAAGGATATTCCTAAGCACCATTGAACCAAATGCTGCTCTGCCCCTAGAGACCAGATTCAATTTGTAATGACCAATAAAGGTATGAGAATTATCCCAAGTTGCAGCTGCACAAATATCATCTAAAGAAGATCTAGACAAAAAAGCTGAATAAGTAGCCATGGATCTTGTGGAATGTGCTCTTGGTGGGTTGGGTAAGGACATGCCCAATTTATTACAAACAAAACTAATATAATCAGTCAACCATTTAGCTAATGCAACTTTATAGACTGATTTTTTTTACAGTTTTGAATATAAAAAGGAAAAATTTGGAAAGAAGACTGGCAGACTGATAGTTCGATTGATACTGGATTCTGACACCACCTTAGGAAGAAAGGAAAGATTAGTTCTCAAGACTGTGCTATTGTTATGAAAAATGAAATAGGACGGTTTGGAAGACGTGGCCTGTAATTCTGAAACTCTCCTGGCAGATGTAATAGCTGCTAAAAAGACAGTTTTCCAGGTCAGCAATTTTATCTCTGTTTTGGCTGAAGGCTCAAATGGAGACTATGTTAGAGCTTGTAGAATTGCATTTAAATTCCAAGGGGAAGCAGGCTCCTTAACTGGAGGTCTAAGGACTGAAGTTCCTCTTATAAAGCTCTACACAGTTTGTAGGATGCTAAAGATGCATTATTTATCCCTATGTGAAAATTTGAGTTGGCAGCTAATTGTACTTTAACAGTAGAAAATCTAGCTTCTTCACTGAAAATTGAGGCTAAGAATTCCAGAACCACAGATATAGGAGCACAAAAAGGATCTACAAGTCTCTATTGTGATCAAATTACAAATCTTTTTTATTTCCTTTTGCAAAGTTTTCTAGTGGAAGGTTTGTGGGATGATAAAAGAATGTGACAGACTGGGGAGGAGAGCATGGACTGTCTAGCAATCAAAGGAACTGGATAAACTATGCGGTTAATTTTAGGCCTTGAATGTTTGGGTGAATCAAGTTTGTCGAGTGAGAAAGAAAGTCTGGAGCTGGATCCAGAGGTCATGGTGGATGGATAAGAAGAGGCCAAAGGAAGGCAAACCATATTTGTTAAGGCCAACAAGGAGCAATGAAAATTACTGTGCTCTTCAACTGAGATGCTTTCTGAAGAAATTTGAGGATCATGTGTAGCAGAGGACAGGCATAAAGGAGACCAGTGGGCCAGTCATGAAGTACAGCATCTTTCAGTGACTCCTCTGGTGGGGGGATGAGGGCAAAGAACCTGCTGCACTTGTTGTTGACAAGGATTGCAAAAAGGTGGCAGCACTGTTGACCCCATCAACAGAGTATTTTCTCTGTCACGTTCGTGTTGAAAGACCACTCATGATGCATCAGAATAGACCTGCTTAACTTGTCTGCAATCATACTGGCCTTCCCTGGAATGTACATTGCAATCAGAAATCGACTGGATGAGATTGCCTTTTGCCACACTCTCAAGGCTTCTCAACACAAGGGATAAGATTTGGTTCCCCCCTTGTATGTTGATGTACCAGACTACTGACATATTGTCTATCTGAATTTCAACAGTCCTGGTGGGGAGAATGACTTGGAAGACTTGCAATGCTAGAAGGAATGCTTTCATTTCCAGGACATTGATATGCATGTTGGCCTCTTTGAGGGGCCATGTGACTTGGACTGTCCTTCCAAAGAATTGCCCCCCTCCACCCAATCTAGGATGCATCCGTAGTCACTACGGCCTTGTGTTGGGGAAGAACAAAGGGATGTCCTTACACTTGACAGGAGTGTATCCATCATAGAAGACAGATAAAAATAACTCAGGCTTGCAAAAGCTAAATGGACAGGGGGTGGTAAAGATACCTACACTTCTGGCTGGGAGCCAGTCAATACCAGCTCAGAGCTCTGCCCTTTGGTCTTGCCACTGAATGTCCACTGGAGCATTCCCATATGGTATATTGACAAAGGTACTAGGATGACTGCCACTGACATGGATCCCAAAGCTTGAAGAATTAGCCAAACTGAGAGAGAAGAGTTTTGGATGATCTTTCTGACATGGAACTGAATAGTCTGAACTCTTGACCAAGGGAGAGATACTGTTTGTGTGATCATGTTGTATGATGCACCTATAAATTCCAAAGTCTGTGCTAGTTCCAGATGAGATTTGAAGTTAAGTGAAATGTCCAGGTGGGAGCATAACTAGCATCCATGATCCTAAGCTTGGATCTGTTGATGTCTGGTAGGGGTGATGATGAGCCGGTCATCTAGATATGGAAACACCCAGAATCCCTGCAGTCTCAAATGAGCTGTCACTACTGCCATACACTTGCTAAACACCCTGGGGGCTCTAGTGAGACCAAAGGGCAGAGCTCTGATCTGGTAATGACTGGCTCCCAGACGGAAGTGTAGGTATCTTCTGGATTGCCTGATCATTTTTATATGATAGTAAGCATCCTGAAGATCTGTTGAGCACATCCAATCGTCCTTGTGCAGAAAAGGCAGAATGGACCATCTGAGACTTCATATACTGAACCACTTGATTTAGGTTGCTAAGATCCAAAATTGGTCTCCAGTCCCCTGTTTTCTTGGGCACCAAAAAGAATGCTGAATAAGTTTCAGACTCTTTCTGGTCCGGGGAGAACCTCTTAGATGACTCTTTTTTTCTAGCAGCTTTTTCATGTCTAGTGTTCCTCTGACTGGGTGGAACATCGAGAATTTTCTTTGAGAACAATAGAAGTGGATGGGAAAATGGTATGATATAACCTCTCCATATTTATCTTCTTCACCCATGAAGCTTTTGTAATTTCTAGACAGGCTCTTTGGTGCAGGGATAAGTGGCCCCTGACTGCCTCCAGAATAGGACAGCTGGGCTCCCCTTCAGGAGTGCTGATAGGATCTCTCAAAGAAAGAATCTCTAGATCCTTGACATTTGTGGACCTCCTCTGCTGCAAGGGCAGCGTCTTCCATTAGAGGTACCTCCTCTTCCCCTGGGGGAACCTTCTCCACGTGGATCATGAAAGGGACCCTGGGATTTCTTGAACCACATTTTTTGACTGCCTCTGATTCCTAGAAAAGTTTTGTTGAGGGGTTGAAAAACAAACGCCCACAGCAGACAGGGTTTTAACTTCCTGCTCATACTCAGAGTGTATGTCCTTCACTTTGTGGCCAAATAAGGAAGATCTGTTAAAGACAGCATTGATGAAGAATGCTTTGAAGGATTCCATGAAGTCATACAAGTGCATCCAGGTGTGCCATCTAATTGAAATGCCTGAACCCACTGCCCATGAGGTACCTTCTGCTGCGTGAGAGATAAGACTCATGGACAAACTGGAAATCGATTGGAGGTTGAGAAAGGAAAACACACGAACTGCAGTTAAAAGTCAGTCCTGAGCAAACCACGTAGCAGCAAACAAAAAGATTGGTTCGACTAACACTGCCAAAAAAACCTGCATTTAAAATGAGCAAATAACTCAACATTAAAACAAAAAAAAACCAAAACCAAGTAAAAATACAGATTAGTGCTTTCAAACACAAGGCCCTTCTTCAGGTCTAAAGCTACTAATAAAAAGTAACAATTTAAAGGGAAGACTAATAAGACACTTCAAATCTAGCTAATCAGATATACTCTTCAAAAAGTATCAAAGAAACAGTCTATGAGCTTGTAGTGCAGGTTTTAAAGGCACCGCACCATTGAGCCCAGGTGTAATGACAGCTTCAGTTTCACAATCATTTCATTTCAGTTAATTCTCTAATGTGAACAATGTAACCACCATTTTATTCTCTCTAATAAGCTGCAGAGTCTGAAAAGAAAAAGGATGTCCTGGATACATAAAAATGTGTTTACTAAAAGCATTCAGCATATTAACAACATGTATATCAATAAGGTGTTTTAAAATTTTCTCTTTAAAGAGTCTGTCTGTCTTCCCCACATAAAAATGGGGACATCTATTACAAATGGCTATGTATATCAAATTAGAGCTCCTGCAGTCTGCATATAACCTGGGGGTATAACTAAAGCCAGAAATGGGATGTATAAAAGTCCTTTCACTAGAAATAAGACTGCATGCCTTGCATGAACGACAAGGATCCATTCCATTTCTATCGGATCTAGGGGTACCTTTCATTATAGGACCATAGCACAGCTGCCTCTTAAGGGACAGGCCATTCTTGAAGCAAAAACTAGATTTATTGCCAGTAATGGACTTGATGTCATCATCAGTTAAAATGATCGGCCAATTTTTACTAATGATATTACATACTTTGTTAATGTTACTGGAATAAGTTAGAGTCACCTATGCATTGCTATTCCTACCCGTGCACAGTTTAGGAGGGCGAACACCATCACTATTGTTGTAGAAAAAATAGGGTTTTCCTGCCAAGGGTCTGACTGCTGGTCCTGATAGAACTGGAATAAATCCTTGTCGTTAATGCAGTTTTATTTCTAGTGAAAGGACTTTTATACATCTTATTTCTGGCTTTATTCAAAGTCAAAGTAAACTTTACTGTCATTCAGAAATCACACCTGTGCAAAAACTGAATGAAACTGCATGTCTCCGGATTCAATGTGCTGACAACATATAGACTATTTTCACAGACATTTACACATATAAGACCTAGCTATTAAATCAACTATTACATTACCTAGCTATATATTTACACATATAACACCTATTACATGCAGGTAGACAGACTAATACTGCAAATAATTAGAACACATTTTAACACTTTTTTGCGGTGAACACTTAGTGCCTGAGACTTTAGTATTGCACAGGTACTTGGTTAAAACATCGCATTGATCCTTGCACAGAAGATATATTTGAGTATTGCACTGTGAACATTAGAGTACTGCACTATGGTTAATTTATGAATTCTCAAGATGTATTGCACTGAATGAAGAGATATTTTACTGCACTGCTACTGCCTTAGATGGCCTATAAGTTAACAGTCATGGTGAATATTGCATTAAGTATTAGAGGAGAATGGAAACCAGGTTAATGCATAATTTGATGCAAGCTTCTACAGTATTACTGACCCAGTTGGCCATCATGGAATGTAGTTGTTACTAGGGTTCAGCAGCTTGATGACATTAGGAAAAAAGCTGTTCCTGTATCTTGTAGTTCTGCAACCTATGTTTCAGAAGCACTTTATGGATGATAGATGCAGGATGAGTGCAGTCTTTAACTATTCATCTGGCCCTGCTATGAAATCTGGATAGTACAAGTCGTGGATTGGTGGCAAAGTGGTCTTGATGATCCTCTCAGATATCTTCACCACTCCCTGGAGGGATATGCGCTCAGAGGTAGAGTAGCTTCCATACCATACTAAGAGATTGTTCATCAGGATGCTTTCTATAGTACCTCTGTAGAAGGTAGTAAGAACTGTCAATGGGAGATTCACTCTCCTCAGCCTTCTCAAAAAGTGCAGTCTCTGGTGTGTTTTCTTGACTATGGCATTTGTATTGGTGTTCCAAGACAAGTCCTCATCAATGTACAGTCCCAGAAAATTCATGCTTCTCAGTCCTTCCACTGTTTGCCCATTGATGGTGAAGGGAGAAAGTTTCTTGCGATTTTATCTGTAGTCCACAATTATCTCTTTTCTTGTTCATGTTTAGTGCTAAGTTGTTATTTCCACTCCAGGTAATCAGTTGTTACATGTCATCTCTATACGCTGTTTCATTGTCGTTACTGATGAGGTCCATCACCGTTGTGTCATCAGCAGACTTGATGATGTTGTTTGTATTGTACCTGGCTGTACAATCGTTCACTCCAGTGCAACTATTTTGAGTATGTACCTTTAACTCCTAGTGGATGTGGCCTGAGCCTTTAAAAATTAAATTATCACCTTACAATTCTAACAAATACTCATTGACAGAGGTCAAATATCAATACAATTGTGTTTGCCATCATGTATGCTTCAAGATAAAATATTTTTAAACCTTGTATGTAGCATGGTTTTGGAATTATTAATGCAAGTATGCATAAGTAATATTTGACGCCTAGAGGAGCAGTAGGAGTTAACTGCAGATGCACCTGGAGGCGTCACTCGGATGGGTGAACAGCAAGGGGCTTAGTACACATCCTTGTGAGACTCCAGTGTTAAGAGTGATGCTATCTGATAGTTATTTCCGGTGCACACTTTCTAAGGTCTGTCTGTGAGAAAGTCAAGAATTCAGTTACAAAGTGGAGTGTTGACACCTAGTTGGAGTAACTTCATTACAAGATGAAGAGGAACGACCATGTTAAAAGCAAAGCTGAAGTCACTGAATAGTACCCTCATGTAGATGTTTTTATTCTCAAGATGTTCCAGCGATAGATGGAGTGCTAGAGAGATGGCATCTGCCATAGAGCGGTTTGCTCAGTAAGCAAACTGCAGAGGGTCAAAATAAGCAGGCAGCCCAGATGTTATGGCATCCTTGACCAGCTTTTCAAAGCACTTCATCACTATGGAGGTGAGGGCTACAGGGTGGTAGTCATTTAGGCAAGATGGTGGAGACTTCTTAGAGAATGGAATGATTGTTGTGTTTTTGAAGCATTTCAGAACTACTTGCTAACTCAGAGAGTTATGGAAGCTATCCGTGAGGTTGTCAGGCCCAGCTGCTTTTCTCTGGTTAACTATGTACAGTGTCCTCTGGACATCAGCTGGGTTGAGGGTGAACATCTTCTCATTATGGCTGATGGGCATTTTCTTCACCGTTGCTCTGTTTTCTTCCTCAAATCTGCTCAAGTAGACATTCAGCTTATTTAGGAATTCATTTTTTTCCTTTAGTTACACCCCCTGGTTATATGCAGATGGCAGGAGCTCTAATTTGATATACATAGCCATTTGTAATAGATGTCCCCATTTTTATGTGGGGAAGATGAACAGACCCTTTAAAGACAGAATTTTAAAACATCTTATTGATATACATGTTGTCAATATGCTGAATGCTCTTAGTAAACACATTTCTATGTATCCAAGTCATACGTTTTCTTTTCAGGTTCTGCAGCTTATTACAGAATTAGCCAAAATGAAATGGATTGTGAAACTGCAAGCTGACAAGACACCTGGGCCTAATGTTGCAGTGTCCTTAAAACCTGCACTACAAGCTCATAGACTGTATCACTGATACTTTTTGAAGAGGCTATCTGATTGGCTGGATTTGAAGTGTCTTTTAGTCTTCCCTTTAAATTGTTACTTTGTTTTACTAGCTTTAGATCTGAAGGGCCTTGTGTTTGAAAGCACTAATCTGTATTTTTACTTGTTTTTTATTTTTGTGTTTTAATGTTGAATTAAAAGTTTGTTTTAAATGCAATTTTTTGGCAGTGTTAGTTGGACCGATCTTTTTGTTTTATTATAGATTGGATGGTACCCAACTGCAAGGCAACAGTACATTCTGCTCAGAGGATATGTTTCCAGAGAGAGATTAGGAGAGTTCTTTTAACAAATCCCTCTGAAGTCTTGTAAAGTGTGCCAAATAGTCCAGAGACTGAAGGTCAAAGGTCACTAAAGTGTAAACATGCTTTCCAAGTCTGTCCGTCACCCTAGACTCCCTGTTAGGGGGATGAACAGAGGAACTTTGTTCCGCTAGTTCCTTCTTGGTGGCTGCCACTGCAACCAAAGCATTAAACTTTACTTCTTTACTCCAAAAAGATCTGTCCTTCGACTGTGCCAGGATTCTGTCTGGTATTTTGGGGATTGGTTCAATGGCGTCGGGTTCCTTCCACACCAGTCAAGAGAACAAATCACTGAGGTCATTGGTGGGTAGAGTCACCCAGGAGGTAGAATGGCCAGCAGCAAAAGCCTCAGAGAATACCGACTCCTCTTGAGAAGGGTTGTCAGAGACAAACTATCCCTTTGCTTTAGAAGCTCCAGAATGTCTACAAATGAGACATCTTCAGGTGGTGATCTTGGGGACCCTTCTACCTCATCGAAGTGAGTATCTTCTGTCATGGACTCTTGAGGGGAGTCTAAGTGCCTCCTTTTTCACTTTTTCTTCCTGGGGACTTCTTCTGTGGAGTGTTACGGACAGTTGTCAGAAGAAATCATTATACCCTGTTGGGTAACCTGGAGACAAACATGGGCTGGCTATATTTGTGGCAAGAATGGTTGAGGCTCAAGACACAGAGACGAATGGGCTAGGGTGGTCAGAGCCGAAGATGGTGAAGAACACTCTCTCCATTACCTCAAATGCCGAGTGCCTTGCAGAGAAAGAAATCAATGGCTGCAAAAGAACATGCTGAAGGCTCCTTCCTCCCCAAAGGCAAAGCAGTCGAGGAGGGAGTCAGAGCTGATCTATCTAACACCAAGGCTCCAAGGGGGAGAGATGGCTCTGACAACTTCAGAGTTGATTCCAAATTCTTGGATCCGGCACCAATACTACAACTCCAAGAGCCATCCGGCTCCAAGACACTCAGAGCTGGTGCACTCAGAGATGCGACTGGAGTTGATGATAATATCTTTGGATTCAATGAGAATGACTCCTGAATCTTCAGATCTGACAACACTGAAACCATAGGTCGGACTGAAGAAGGAGCAAGAAAGGGAGCATTATACTAATAGCCTCCAGACCCAATGGGGTCGGAGCCGGGAAAACCCCCATTTGTATCTGCATCGAGAGAACATTCTTCACCATTCTGTCCGTGCCAGCTTCAGTCAAACTTTTGGAAGAATGGGTCGAGGATGCTATGCAGGAAGGTCTAGCATGGTTGTATTTAGGAGAGCATTCTAAAATGGGAGAGGATAACCTGGATGTAATCAGATCCGGAGTGAAGAGTGGCAATCTGATCCAAGGAGACTTGTCTTTTCTGATCTTCAGGAGCAAGCATCTGAAGTTTAGCTATTTTCTTCAGAGGTTCTAGACCCAGAGCCAAGGAAGTGGATGGCACCAGGAAATACTTCTTAGAGTCTTTTTTCTCTGAACTGATGGGGGTTTGAGCCCCTGAAGATGGGGTAGAAGCAGAAGACTTAGAAGGCAGCAAGTCTCTGAGTATCAATTTATTTTGCCTGCCAATAGGAGCCCAAGGGTTAAAACCCTTACAAATATCACAACTGTCATCAAGATTTGAAGGGCCTAGACAATAAACACATTTAACATGCACACCAGATAAAGGAATTTTGTGTCTGCAGGCTGTACATTTCTTGAAACCCAAAGGCTTCTCCGCCATATTCACAGATGAAGATAGTAAAGTTTAACAATAAAGAAATATATATAATTTTTTTTTTTTTTTTTTGGTAAAGGGTGAAAGTTTTAGGAGGAAAATATCAACAGTGGTATATACAGATGTACTAAAAAGTACAGAAAGAAAACTACTAATGATGGTAAATTATAGAGTACACTAATACTGCAAAAATTTGAAAAACTTTACAGAAGGTCAGAAAACAGGGAGGAAGCGTAATAGAAGTTTAATATAGTATTTAAGAGAAAAATAATCTATATAAATAACTCACGATACCCAACAATGCTATAGACTCAACAGCAGAAGCAGTGAACACATCTGTACTCTAAGGTGGCAAACAAGATCTAAGGTATGTTAGGGACTAGGGCATTATGGGAAAGGGAGGATCTCATGAGCTTTCAGTGAACCACGAGCTGTTAAAAGTGGCCAAGTCAGATCCAAACCCAAGAGTTGAGGAATGGATGAAAATTGACAACATCAGATCCAGTGTTGTCTGGCCCAGAAGGGAGTCATCAATAACATCTCTGGAATGTCCTTCTTGATCTTTTGAAGAACTCTGAAAATGAAAGGAAAAGAGGGAAGGCATAAAGAAACATTCCATCCAGGGGATTAAAGAGGCATCTGTCTTCCAGGCCTCTCTGTATGGTGTACTAGAGAAGAGCTCTTTCAGTTGTCTGAAACTGGATGGAGGCAAGTCTATTTGAGGGATTCTCCACTTGTGGACTAGCTACAGAAAGACTTCCCTGTGTAGCATCCACCAATCTGGGGTCTATCATGGATATGCAAAAGGAAACTACCACTCTATTCGCTCTGAAATAATGTTAAGTTGCTGAAAGGAATAAGTTGTGATATATTGCTATATCACAGGCAACCACAGCCAGTCTGCTAAGAGAAGAGAAGATTTTGGTCCACCCTGTTTATGTACCACATCACAGTGTTGCTGTCTGTCACCACGAAAAGAGTTCCTAGAGTCCAGGGTCGATTCAGCCAATTCACAGCTTTCAGGGCATCTATGAGAACCAACATTTCTTTCAAGTTTATTTGTTTGTGCCTGTGTTGTGGTTCCCATATTCCCTGTACCTTAACCCGTTGAGAAACTGCACCCAAGCAAAAATCTGACACATATATGGTCACTGTCTGAGAGTGGCTCTACACTGGATAGGACTTGTTCAGCCCAACAAATGAGTTACTTGTTTACAAAGATGAGTACTGGAATTGGGGAACACAGGGTTAGAATGTTGAGCCCAGGCTTCAGGAATCACTGGATCATTCTCAGGTGAAGTCTAGCATGAGGAATCATCAGGATGGATGCGATCATAAAACCTAGAGCTCTTAGAATATTTGATGCTGTGGACATTTCCTGTTGAGAAAGACTGAGGAAGTGTTGGTGATAATTTTTGGGGAAGAAAAGCAATCAAGCATGTAAATAAAAGACATCTCAGAAAACTATAGTCTGCAAGATAAGAACAGGGAGTCCCTTTTTTTAAGGTCAGGTTGAATCCCAGGTTGCAAAAAAAAAAAAAAAAGATTCACTGTTATCTGTAAAGGTGTTAAGAGTTCCTGACTGGTTGAGACTGACATCATACAATCATCCAGCTATGGAAAGTTGCATAATCTTTGAAGTACGAAATAAGCTTATACATGGAGCAAGGTATTGGGTAAAGATTGCTGAGAGTGGTAAAAAGTCCAAAGGGCAAATAAGTAAATTGATAATGGAATTCCAAGACAAATAATCATAAAAGACCTCTGTTTCTTGTGAATGGAGATAATCAAGTAAGCATCTTTTAGGTCTAAATTGACCAACAAGGCATGAGGGAAAGCAAAGGGAAGAGAGACTGAAGTGTCAACATTATGAATTTTGGAATGTGCAAAAATGTGTTTACTCTCGAGTAAAAATCATATTCCCCATTTATCAGAGGCCAAGCCTAAAATCATTGGAGGCATAAGGTGCAGCTGGTCTTTTTGGAAATGAGGAATTCCTGGTGGACTGGGAATAGATGACCACTGCAGTTTATAACAGTGTCCTATAATATGTAGAACTCACTAGTCTGTGATTATACTTTGCCATGCAGGAAGGTAAACAGAAAGGTTCCCTTCAATTTTTTGAGGAAGGCTGTGTGAGAGGGGGAAGAAAGAAAATATCTGGTAAGGATAGTCAGATTTTTTTTCTTTGAGTATTTAATCTCTGGAATCCATAAGATTTTACTTTGCAGTCTCCTTGCTATTTCCTTTTAAATTACTTTTTTCCAGATTTCAATTGACCAGATTTGAAAGGTCTGATTAAAAAGGATCCCAAAGTGAGTGGATGATTCATTTGAAATGTAGACAATGGAGATTTAAAAAGCATTTTAAACTCTCTGCATGAGTTCTCCTCCTTCTTCTAGCTTTTTGAAAATTTCAGTATATTAGTATTACCAAATAGCAAGCCTTTGTTTAGATGAATATTTAATAAATGAGCTTTTACATCCCCAGGGAAGAATAAGAAGTTATGTACCTACCATAACGTTCCATGTTAGTTGTCTTCTTTTCGCTTTCTTTCTTGCTAGTTGGGTTCGGAGCCGATCCTCGGCTCCGGCTAGGCCATCTTCAAAAGCTTGAGAGCTGCTTACTGGCTCGAGGCCCCCCTATATCCCATGATGCCTGGCGCTAGATACCCAGATCTCATTTGGTAAACCTAACTACCGACATAATAATAACAATTATAATAATAATAACCCAGTAAAACATAGTAGGATGCCTGAACCTACTGGAGAGACTGATAGTGGAAAGTGGAAGCCAGAGAAGACTCAGCCAGTGATAAAAAAACATAAGAAACTCTTCTCGGTCTACTAGGATAGGGGAATGGAGGGTGGGACACAAGAAAGAAGGTGAGAAGAAGACAACTAACATGGAACATTATGGTAGGTACATAACTTCTTAATGTTAAGTTGTCTATCTCGCCTTCATTCTTGCTGGCTGGGACAGCGTCCCTAGCACCTCAATCCTGGGTGGCTCATCGGAACAGACTCTTCAGAACAGTGGAACCAAAATCAGCTCTGCTTCTGGAGGCCACATCCAGTTTATAATGCGAAATGAAGGTATGTGGATTAGCCCATGTAGCTGCCGCACAAATAGTTTCCATTGGTATTCTGGCTTGAAAAGCCACAGAAGTTGCTAGAGCTCTGGAGGAGTCACCTTTGGGTTTAGCAGGGAGCTCTTTTTTTCTTAACTGATAAATAAAAGTAATAACCATCTAGATAAGGTGACTTTTGACACCGGTAAGCCTTGTTTTCCCTCAGCGTAGGACAGGAACAATGGTCTGATTTTCTGGTTTGCTTGGTTCTATGCAGGTAAAAGCGTAATTGTCTATGAACGTCCAACTGATGTAATTAGAAGTTATGTACTCACCATAACGTTCCATCTGAGTAGGTGTATTCATTTGTCTGCAACCTGTGGGTTATGGATCCGATATCGGATCCGAACTGGCATGGTTTTCCAGCTATGGATCCAAGCTCTCAGCTCCTCCCCTCACCCATAATGCCCTGCTCTACCCTCATGACCTCAGATCGAGTTTGCCAAAGCAACAATACCCTAAAAAGGGTAACAAAGAATATGCAGGAAACTGAAAGGCCAGGGGGATAGGAGGGCGGGATGGTTGCAGACAAATGAATACACCTACTCAGATGGAACGTTATGGTGAGTACATAACTTCTAAATCTGAAGTAGGATATTCATTTGTCTGCAACCTGTGGGACAGAGTCCCCAGCTACCTGAATCTTGGGCGGCCATCATGGAAGGATATTCCGGAGCACCGCGGAGCCAAAGGATGCTCTACCCCTAGATGCAAGATCCAACTTATAGTGGGAAATAAACGTATGAGATGAAGCCCACGTGGCTGCTGCACAAATATCATCTAGAGGAATCCTAGCCTTGAAGGCTGCCGAGGTAGATACTGACCGGGTTGAATGGGCATGAACACCCTCCGGTGCGGGCCTTCCTGAAGCTTGATAAGCCAATAAAATGCACTGTGAAATCCAGCGGGACAGAGAAACTTTAGAGATTGGCTTGCCCAAATTGAATTTTGCAAAGGAAATAAACAGCTGGTCGGATTGCCTATGACCAGCTGTCCTGTTCAGATAAAATCTAAGTTGCCTGTGAACATCTAGTGAATGTAGCTTATATTCACCTTTGTTTTCATATTTAGGGAAGAAAACAGGGAGGTTAATGGATTGATTGATGTTTGCTTCAGAAGCGATTTTAGGAAGAAAGGACGGGTTGGTCCTGAGGGAGACACGGTCCGGATGAAATACCAAGTAAGGAGGTTTAGCTGATAAAGCTTGAAGTTCAGAAACTCTCTTGGCTGATGTAATGGCTACCAAAAGGCTGTCTTGTAGGACAAGAATTTGAGATCCACCGTAGCCGCTGGCTCGAAAGGAGGAGCGGTCAAGGCCTGTAGGACCAAAGAAAGGTCCCAAGGAGGAACTGCTTGTTTTATAGGGGCCTGAGAAGAAAAGTACCTTTAAGAAATATTTTACACAATTTGGCTGACATAAGAGGATTAGAGTCATGGCCAATGTGATAGTGAGAAATTGCCGCCAGTTGAACTTTGACTGTGGAACTGCTGGCACCATCGTTAAAGAGAGTGGTTAGAAAGTCAAGCACTAAAGGGAGAGGAACCGTGAAGGATTCAGGCCTTGCCGCTCCGCCCACAAAGAGAAACGTTTCCATTTGCTTGATAAACCTTTCTAGTGGATGGTTTATGAGCCGCCACCAAAATAGCCTTTACAGGTGAAGAAATACCGGAGTCCTTATCAAGAGTGGAACTGGAGCAGCCAAGCGGTCAGCTTCAGGTTGTCCAGGTTCGGAGGAGGAATGCAGGATGGATGGGATATCAGATCCGGGATGGGATCTAGAATCCAAGGAGGATTCACCGAGTGAGACCTTAGGAAGGGGAACCAGATCTGTCGAGGCCAGAATGGAGCAATGAGAATCATTCTGCAACCCACCCGAGAGGCTTTCTGAAGAACTTGCAGCATCAGAGGCAAGGGTGGATAGGCATACAGAAGACCGGGTGGCCAAGCATGCACCAGAGCGTCTCTTGGGGTACCTCCGGAGGAGGTATTAGAGCGAAAAACTGTCGCACTTGGTGTTTGAGGGAGAAGCAAAAGATCGCATGAAGGGGTTCCCCACCGTGCGAATATGCGTTCCGCTACTTGACAATTGAGAGACCACTCGTAAGGGGTCAGAATGGTGCGACTGAGCTTGTCCGCTAGGATGTTGGACCGACCGGAATGTGCGTTGCTATTAGAAAGCGATTGGTGGAGATTGCCCATTCCCAAACTCTCATGGCCTCTCGACAAAGAGGGTAAGACCTTGTTCCCCCTTGCTTGTTGATGTACCAGACAACAGACATGTTGTCCGATTGAATCGCAATTGTTCCCAAGGGAAGAAAGTCCTGAAGTGCTAGCAACGCTAAGAGCACTGCTCTCATCTCTAGAACATTGATATGCAGTAAGGTCTCTGAAGCGTGGCACGTGCCTTGGACGGTCCGGCCCGCAAAGTGCCCCCCCCACCCGAGGCGGGAGGCGTCCGTGGTCACCGTGGCAAGAGGGGGAGAAGCACAAAATGGGCGGCCTTTGTGGAGATCCGGGGAGTGGAGCCACCACAAGAGGGACCGCTTGCAAGCCTTGCTGATCGCTATGGGATGATGCATGGGGAGAGCAAGGTATGACCACTGTACTAAGAGCGTCCACTGTAGAATGCACATATTGAGCCTGGCAAGAGGAAGAAGTGCTATAGCCAATGCCATGGACCCTAGAGCCCTCAGGACCAACTCCGCTGGAACAGAACTTGAATGGAGAATGGCCCGCACCTGGAGCTGCAGATTTAGAACTCTGTCCGCAGTGAGGAAGGCTCGTAAACTCCTTGTGTCTAGCCTGGCCCCTATAAAATCTAAGAGCTGTGTGGGCCAGGTTGG
Source organism: Protopterus annectens (assembly GCF_019279795.1). Classification (NCBI taxonomy): domain Eukaryota; kingdom Metazoa; phylum Chordata; order Ceratodontiformes; family Protopteridae; genus Protopterus; species Protopterus annectens. The sequence goes on from NC_056725.1 coordinate 1,719,994,988, forward strand.
ACTTTTTGTATTTATTGTGATGCCCAGAAAGGGAGCAAGATGGAGAAAGGAGTCTCGGCCAAAGAAGTAGATGCCTTGTTGGGGGTAAGAAGCCAGTCGTCCAGGTAGGGAAAGACCTGCACCCCCTGAAGCCTCAGGTGGGCCGCTACCACTGCTAATACTTTGGTGAACACCCTGGGGGCTGTGGTGAGACCAAAGGGAAGGACCCGCAACTGGTAGTGACTGGCTCCCAGCCGGAAGTGGAGAAACCTCCTGGAGCGCCTGTCCATCAGGATGTGGTAGTACGCGTCCTTGAGATCTATCGAGCACATCCAGTGATTTTCTCCCAGAAGGGGGAGAATAGATTGCAGAGTGACCATTCGGAATTTTTCTTTGGGGACTGCCAGATTCAAGAGAGAGAGGTCTAGGATTGGTCTTAGTTCCCCCGTCTTTTTTGGCACTAAAAAGAATCTGGAGTAGAACCCTGATCCGATCTGGTCTGGGGGAACGGGCTGGATGGCTCTTTTCTTTAGCAGATGGCCAATTTCTGCCAAAGCGGCCTCCCGTTGACCGGGTGGGACGTCTGGGAGGGACTTCAACTTTGGAAGGTGAAGGAAAGGAATGCGATATCCCTGGATATGATTTGGAGAACCCAGCGGTCCGATGTTATGGACTCCCATGCCGCTAGGTGCCCAACGTCCCCGACTGCCTCCAGAGTAGAGCAGTCGGGCAACCTCAGGGTTGCTGCGGGCCGTTCAGAGAAAGGTTCCCTGGACCCGAAGTTTCTGGGAGCCCCTCTGCCTCTAGGGCGGCGTCCTCCCTGTCCTCCTCTGCCACGGAAGGACTGGTTGTCCGGAGCAGGCTGGGACTGCTGCGACTTCCGGAACCACATCTTCTTCTGACCCTTTTGGTTCCTAGAATAGGGCCTCTGGGGTGCAGAGAAGCGGATTCCGACGGCAGACAGCGTCTTCCCGTCCTTTTCGCTCTGGGTCAACGTCTCGCGAACGGTCTTGCCAAACAGAGCAGAACCATCAAAGCGAGGGTCCGCAAACGACGCTTTGAAGGGCTCAGAAAAATCGCAGTGACGGAGCCAGGCCTGACGTCTAGTGACCAGTCCTGTCCCTGCAGCTCTAGCGGCGCCCTCCGTTGCATGGGAGAGTAGCCGCATAGAAGTATTTGTAACTGACCTAAGAGTGGCCATACGGGTGGAGTGCAGAACTCTGTCCTCCTCCGAAATGGACTCAGGGGGGGATGCAGCGTATTCCTTAATAAGATCTCGCTGCATCCGAATAACATGTGCCAAATAGTTCAGCGCCCTTACCGAGAAGGTCGCCGAACTGAACATCCGCTTCCCCAAGCGGTCCATCATCCGAGACTCCTTGCTCGGTGGGTGGACTGAGGGACTCTCCTGAGCCAGTTCCCTCTTTGTGGCCGCCGTCAACATGGCATCTACCGGAGGCCCCTTACTCCAATGGGTCCGGTCGGATGGCGGACTAAGGATCCTATCCGGTCTTTTGGGAATTGGCTCCACGGTGTCCGGTTCCTTCCACGCCCTGGTGGTAATAAGGTCCACCAGGGGTCGGCAGGGGACACCCAAGAGGTAGACGGGCCCGTTTCAAATGCCTCCAAGAACACGGACTCGTCCGAGGAAGACTTGGGGGCAGAACACCCACCCCTTATACGGAGCATTTCCATGATGTCTCCAAAGGAGACATCCTCGGGGGGTGACCGTGGGGAGCCTTCCCCTTCCTCCAAGTCCGTGTCTTCTGTGAGAGACTCGGGGGAGTCAATGTGCCTCCTTTTGCACGTATGCTTGCGAGGGACCTCCTCTGGGGGCTGTCAGAGGAGTCCTCGCAGCAGCAATTTGCTCCATAGGAGCAACTTGGGGTACAGAAACGGGCTGTCCCAGGGGCCGGATGGTGGAAGCCTGGCCCAGTGCAGAGGGAGCGCGGGACGGAGCCGGAACAAGTGCCGGGGGTCCGGAGACCCTCAACAGAGCCCTCTCCACTACATCAAAAGCCGAAGGGGAGCCGACCTCGACCAAAGGATCCGACAATCGGCTCCCCCTCGGATCCGAAGAATGGACCGGAGCCGGCGCCGAAGCGTTCGGATCCGAAGGGACAGTACGCTCCGACACAGACGGCGCCGAAGAAGCTCGGATCCAGGCTCCGAGAGGTCGGGTCCGACGCACTCGAGGGCAGGGACGGATCCGGTACCAAGTACTATCGGCGCCGACCCACCCCGGCTCCCGGCTGCTCGGCTCCAGCTGCTCCGAACCCCGATAGCGGGTCGGAGAAGGAGCAATAGGCCTAACAAAGGGTGTTGAGCTCCCCGGAGGGTGAGGCAAGAGCACTCCCATCTGCATCTGGGCCTGGATGAACCTTCTCATCATCCGGTCCAGATCAGCATCAGAAAGGCTATGAGTGGATCTCGACGAGGCTACCGAGGTAGGCCTGGAGTGCCTCCTCGATAGCCTCGACGGAGATCGGGTCTCCTCCTCCTCAGGACCCGTCAAAAGCACACCGCGGACCGGAGCCGAGAAGGAGGAGACCGAACCGACAACGAGCCGGGAGAAGCCAGCTTGGCTGGCGGGGCCGAAACAGAGGTCTCGGCCCGCCGCTTGTGGTGCTTCTCCCTCCGGTCCTTTTTACCAGCATCCCTCTCCTCTCCAGAAGCGGGAGGTTGAGTCCCAGGAGCAGGAGGGGGTGCCACAGGGGGAACAACTGTAGCCACAGCTGTTCCCGAAGGAGCGGAGGCCGGAGCCGAGTCCGGCGGTAAAGACCCGCCAAGACCAGCTTGGACCTCCGCTCCCTCAGTGCCCTGGGGTTGAACCCTGCACAAATGGAACAACCAGATGTGAGGTGTTCAACCCCGAGACACTTAACACACCGAGTGTGGCCATCAGCCGGTGAGAGCTTATGGCCACACTCGGAGCATTTTGAAAAATAGATTTAGGCTGATCAGCCATAATCTATAACTACTAAAAGCTACTAAAAGTAACTTAAAACAAAAAGACACACAGGCCTAACACACACACTCTACGCAACAGCGAGGGGAGGGAAAAAAAATTACTTAATTTAACTCAAATTAAACTTTTCAGAAAGGGAAACCTAAACTTTCACACAGAATCACTCAAAGAACCAAAAATTTTCTGATTTTACAAGCAATAAAATACCACTTAGCTGAGAGCTATGTACCCAAATCCAGTCACCAGCGCGGCAAACGAGATCTGAGGTCATGAGGGTAGAGCAGGGCATTATGGGTGAGGGGAGGAGCTGAGAGCTTGGATCCATAGCTGGAAAACCATGCCGGTTCGGATCCGATATCGGATCCATAACCCACAGGTTGCAGACAAATGAATATCCTACTTCAGATCTTGTATTCTGCCTTGTTGGAATAATTTGGAAAGAACACAGGTAGTTCAATGGACTGATTCAAATGATAATCATAAGTAACCTTTGGAAGAAAGGAAGGGTTAGTCCAAAGAGAAACTCTATCTTTGTGAAAAACTAAGTAAGGAGGACGAACACAAAGAGCCCAAAGTTCAGAAACTCTTCTAGCCGACGTAACTGCAACCAGAAGAAGGGTTTTCCAAGAAAGAAACTTCAAGGAGCAAGAAGCTGCCGGTTCAAATGGGGGGTAGTATTAGGGAAGCTAAAATCAAATTTAGATCCCACAGAGGCGGGGGATCTCTTACTGGAGGCCTGAGTAGAGTGGTCCCTTTAAGAAAAACTTTACAAAGCTTATGGGACATGATGCTTGAATCAGATAGGCCCGTATGAAAATTTGAAATTGCTGCTAGCTGAACTCTAACCATGGCAGAAGAGGATCCAGTTCGAAAAAGTTCTGCTAGAAATTCTAAAACAGAGTGCACAGGGGCTGAAAAGGGTCTATGTTCTTGGTCTCTGCCCATAAGGAAAAACGTTTCCACTTACTAGCATAAGTTTTTCTAGTGGTGGACTTATGCGGGGATAAGATAATTTCACGCACTGAATGGGAAATGTTAGGAAGCCTGGCTAATGTCGGAAGTGGAGAAACCAAGCTGTGAGCTGGAGAGAATGAAGAGATTGGTGCAGCCCGCCCGATTGATGGATCAGGAGGTCTGGAATTGGGTCCAGGGCTGCTCCAGAAGGTGATGATGCAGGAAAGGGAACCAAATTTGTCGAGGCCAGTAAGGGGCAATGAGGATCATTTTGCATCCCAATGTAGTAGCCTTCTGAATTAGTTTGGGAATCAGGGAAAACAGAGGGAATGCATAAAGAAGTCCCTGAGGCCAATCGTGAACTAGAGCGTCTCTGGGGAAGTGCCCGGGAAGAGGGAGGAGAGAGAAGAACTTGTCACACTTGCTGTTGAAGGGGGTGGCAAAAAGGTCGCAGCAAGGCTGACCCCATTTGCAGAAGTTTTTGTCCGCCACAATCTGATTGAGAGACCACTCGTGAGGCATGAGAATTGCTCTGCTCAGCCTGTCCGCTATAACATTGGACTTCCCAGGGATGTGTGCTGCTATCAGAAACCATTGGGAACAGATCGCCCACTGCCAAAGTCTGAGTACTTCTCGACATAAGGGATATGACTTGGTTCCGCCCTGCTTGTTGATGTACCATACCACTGACATATTGTCTGTCTGAATTGCAATAGTCCCAGTGGGGAGAGAGTCCTGAAGAGCTTGCAACGCTAAAAGCACGGCTCTCATCTCCAAGATATTGATATGCAGATGGTACTCGTGAGGCTGCCAGGTGCCTTGGACAGTTCTGCCCTGAAAATGCCCCCCCCCCCACCCGATCAGGGAGGTGTCCGTGGTCACCGTAGCTACTAGAGGAGGAGGAAGAACAAATGGTCTGCCCTGGTGTAATGATGGGGAAACCATCCACCAAACAAGTTGTTTTTTGCATGACTGAGTGATCAATATCACGTGAGACAATGGGAGTTGCTGGAAGGACCATTGCGTGAACAGCATCCACTGAAGAATCCTCATGTGAAAACGTGCAAGGGGGACTAGTATTATAGCCGCTGCCATGAGACCCAACGTTTTTATGACAAATCTGGCCTGAATCCTTTTGCATCCTAATAAGACTTGGACATGCTGTTGAATGGTTAACACTCTGTCTACTGGGAGAGTGGCTGACATGTCCTTTGTGTTTAAGTTTGCACCTATAAAGGTAATAGATTGACAAGGCGACAATGCAGACTTTTCAAAATTTATTGTGATGCCTAGAGTGCAGCACGTTCAGATGGTGTAGTCTCTGGCTTGCAGCAGGTGATGCCTGGTGGTTGCAGTAAGGAGCCAGTCATCTAAATATGGAAACACCTGGAATCCTTTCCGTCTCAAGTGAGCAGTGACTACTGCCAAACATTTGGTGAACACCCTGGGGGCTGTGGTGAGAACAAATGGCAGAACTCTGAACTGATAATGACTGGCTCCCAGCTGGAAGTGGAGGAATCTTCTGGAGTGTCTGTGCATTTTGATATGGTAGTACCTGTCCTGAAGATCTATGGAGCACATCCAATTGTCCTGACTCAGAAAGGGTAAAATGGACTGTAGCGTGACCATCCGGAACATCGTTCTTTGCACAGACCCGTTTAGTCTGCTGAGATCCAGAATGGGTCGCCAGTCCCCTGTCTTTTTTGGTACCAAAAAGAACCTTGAGTAAATTCCGGATCTTTGTTGGTCTGCTGGGACTGATTGGATGGCTCTTTTCCTTAGCAGTTTTGAAATTTCTTGAACTGCCTGATCCCTTAGATTGGGTGGAACATCTGGAAGGGACTTGTTGGAAAGGAGTGGAGTGCGAAAGAAGGGGATTTTGTAGCCTTCGGATATTATAGAAAGTACCCATTTGTCTTGTGTTATACTTTGCCAGGCTTTTGGGTACAGCAATAATCTTCCCCCGACTACCTCCGAAGGTGGACAGTTGGGCAGCACTTCAGGGATGCTGGAAGGGCTTGACAGAGAAGGATTCTCTTTGGCCCTGATTTTGCGGACCCCCTTTGCCCCTAGGGTGGCGTCTATTGTTGTTCCCTCCTCTGCCCCTGGAGGGGAACTCTCCACGTGTGTCAGGCACGCCTCCCTGGGACTTCCGGAACCACATTTTCCCACTCTTCTGACCCTTGGTATACGGTCTTGAAGGAGTGGAAAAACGGATTCCAATGGCAGAGAGAGTCTTGCCTTCCTGCTCACACCTGGTAAGGGTATCCTTCACCTGTGGTCCAAACAGAGCAGAACCATCAAAGGGGGTGTTGGTGAAAGACACCCTGAAGGGTTCTGCAAAGTTGCATAGCAGCATCCAAGCATGTCTCCTCAAAGCCACACCTGTGCCTGCGGCCCTACTTGCTCCATCAGCTGCATAAGAGATGAGCCGCATGGAGGAGTTTACTACAGAATTTAGAGTCGCCAGCTGAAAGGCAATCTTACCCTGAGCCCCTGCAGCTGATGGATCTTGAAGGGTATCTCCTAACTCTTTAAGGAGATCCCTTTGAAGGTGGGTAAAATGGCACAAATAGTTCAGAGACCTCATGGAAAAGGTCGCTGAGGAAAACATCCACTTCCCATATCTGTCCATCGTCCTAGACTCCTTGTTAGGGGGATGGACAGACGAAGAAGTTTCAGCCAACTCCTTTTTAGTGGCCACTGCTACCACCATGGCATCAACGGGCACACCCTTGGTCAGAAATTGCTTGTCCTGAGGGGCAGTGATGAATTTTGTGGGCCTGCGGGGAGTTGGTTCCATTGTGTCTGGAGCTGACCACGCCTTTCGAGCCACCACCGACATCAGTGGATCGAAAGGCGGAGACACCCAGGAGGTGGAGGGTCAGGAACCAAACGCGCCCAGGAATACCGACTCATCCTCAGAAGGGTTAAGGGTAGTCCAGTCCCCCCTCTTACTAAGGATTTCAAAGATGTCTGAGAAGGAGACGTCCTCAGAGGGGGATCTCGGGGACCCTTCTGACTCCTCCAAGTCAGTATCTAAAGTGACAGACTCAGGTGAGTCTACATGCTTCCTCTTGCATTTCCTCTTTCGAGGGGGCTCCTCTGAATGAATGGGGGAGGCCTCAGAAGAGGAAGATACACCCAATGGGGTGCCCTGGAGCGCTTGTTCCCCATGCTTGGGGTCTGGAGGAGGGACAGAGGCAGGAGCAGGCACCATGGGGGAGGAGTCGATGGGGCTGACCGTGAAGCTGACTCAGATGCTAGCACACTCCTCATGACCTCGAAGGCACCCCTTCCCGATACCGGAGAAGGCTCCAGCTCCGAAGAGACCAGAATCCTTCCCGGCACTGAGAGAGCCGGCTCCGAAGCCGATGTAGGAGCCGAACTCACCTGCTCTGAAGCTCCGAGAGGAAGAACGGGGTCGGACAAGGGTCCGATGCCACTTGCCCCCTCGGAGCCGACGAGGGAGCCCCAGTGCCTAGATCCCTCCAAGGATGGCACCATGGAAGAGATTGGAGCCGATGACAGAAACGAAAGGGGAGGTATCAGTGCTGATGGACCCATGGTTCCAGCCACAGCATGCTCCAGCTCCGAACTCAAGAGATGAGTCAAAGGTGGAACTATTGCAGAAACAGGTAGAGCTGAACCCTGATGAGGGGGGCTGGATAGCATTTTGGCCAGGGCCTGCGACTTTAAAAGCCTGTTCACCACTCTCTCCAAATCATGGTCAGATAGCCTAGATGACCGAGAAGAGTGGGTTCGATGACTCCGCTCAGATTGCAATAAGGGAGACCCTGGAGCCGAGTGTATTGACTCCAAGGATGGTGACCTGGAGCGTTTGACTCCCTGAAGGTTCCAACGGGAGGGTCGGAGCCGACGGGGAAATAGGTACTTCGGCTCCAACCGGAGCTGAAGTTGACGTAGAGATAGGTACTTCGGTTCCAGCCAGAACCGAAGTTGAAATAGAAGCCATACCCGGCGACGGCTTCGATGACCTAGAAGGTTTCACTGACTGAGTCTTTGCCGGTGATCCTTCAGGTTTAAGCAAACCCCTAAGGATAAGCTTATTCCTACACTCCTGCATGACTCTTGGACTAAAGGCGTGACACACCGAACAAGAGTCCTGCAGGTGTAGGGAGCCCAAGCAGTAGACACAAGAAGTGTGACCATCTGTCAGTGACATTTTCTGACAGCATGAGTCACACCTCTTGAATCCTGACACTTTAGTGTCTTTAGACATTCTTGTAAAGGAAAGGTACAATACTAATAAAGAGTACTAAGGGGGAATTGGTAACTAGAAAAAAACACACACAGTCCACACAAGTTACCACACCCAAACAGCACACACACAAAAATAGTATAAGATAGCCTAAAACTAACCTGCAACTACTACAATTTTTATAGAAAGAATTTACAATGTTAAAGATAAGCCTCTAACTAAAACGGCCTACCTTAACGGAAGGGGGGAGGGAGGGGAAAAAACTCTCTAATAAGAAAACAAGTTTTCAAGGGGGGGGTTCGAAGGTTAAACACTAGGAATACCTACAACTATTTTAAACCAATAATATACAATAAACCCTAATATATAGTAATAAAGTGAAAAATATACGACCAGAGCCTGTAAACGCAACCTCGTAGCGAAAACGGCAAACAAGATCTGGGTATCTAGCGCCAGGCATCATGGGATTTAGGGGGGCCTCGAGCCAGTAAGCAGCTCTCAAGCTTTTGAAGATGGCCGAATCGGAGCCGAGGATCGGCTCCGAACCCAACCAGCAAGAATGAAGGCGAGATAGACTACTTAACATTGTAATGTTAACCAAGCATGTCTTCTCATAACAGTGATACTTGCAGCTGCTCTATAGGCAGCATCCACAGCATAGTAACTATGTTTAACAGTATGCTTAGCTACCTGACAGGCATAATTAAGCATATCCATAAGATTATATTTTATTGTAGAATTAGAAAAATTTGCCAAGGTTTGCGCCATACCACTCAAAAAAAAAAGATAAAAGGAATTTAGACATGTGGGTTTGGCAATTAGCAGCTTTAAAAGCTACGGTGGCAGATGTATACACCTTTTTTACCATACCTATCAAGAGGTCTGCAGTCTTTATCACTGGGAATTTAATTAGAAGAGTTAAATGTTCAAGTACCTTTGTCAGGATCCAGGGTCATAAGAGGGATTTTATACAGTTACCCATGTGTATTAGGCACTCTGCAAAACCTGTCTAGCATCTCAAGGCTGGAATCCAAAGATGAAAAAAAGCAGCTGAAAAGGCATCTTCCATATCCCCCCAGAATTGAGGATATTGCAACAGGCTTAGGGGTATCCATATTCAAAAGCTCATAGTATCTTTTCTGGGATTCAGAAAACTTTTTACCCTCCCACTTAAAAAAGTCTTTCATTGTAACAACAGTGACCCCAAAAGAAATTTCCTCATTAGGAGAATCAGAAGATAAAATGTCATCTGCCTTAGTAAATTCACATCTAGTAGTTGAACAAATTGGAGAGGCATAATCTAGCCCTTCGTGGTCAGAATCCAATTCTCTACCACACATTCACATCAAGTAGGAGAAGGAATTTGAAAGGTATAATCTATCCCATCTTGTTCAGAATCCAAGAATTATTCTTCCACTGAAGAAGATGGAAATCCTTTCCTTTTGGAAGGAGTGGAAGTGAAAGAAGAAGTTCCAGGCAGAGAAGACTGAAAGGACTGAATTAATTTAAACAGACCTTAAGCAAAATTGAAGAATTCCTTCTTATTAACTGGAAGAAGTAAAAAGTAAAGAAAAATGTTCCATTTTATGAGAATATTTCCTAGGAGTGACCAGCTGTATGGTCTTCAGAGTGGAAGTCATAGGCATGGACATCATCTCTGACTAAAGGTTTGTGGATACCACCCTCATCCTCAGATGAGGTCAATCTATAGTCTCTCCTCCCAGCTGTCTCAGAATGTTTGGTCTTATCAGACCTGCAGATGTCCTGAGCTAAATGGGCTCCAAAGGGGAAACAGACAGATGATCCTGAGACTATATTTATGCATCTTTGAGGAATCGTCGATCTCTGACAACTCAGGAACTATGCTGACAGAATTAAATCTTTCAGATCTTTGGATCAGTTGTTCACCTTTTGCGAAGGTAAGAAGGAAAAATTGGTGTCAAAACAGACTATTCCAGACTATTGTCTTTTATTACACTCACCACAACAAAGGCCCACTCTAGCACAGGCTTGCCTTCATCTATGGCTTTTTGGAAAGGATTAATTTCTAGAAGTATTCTAGAAGCAGCAACTTAGTTCTCTATACATAATACATTAACAAGGCATTACAAATTTGATTCCCTCTCTAAGTCTACATCAGGCCTTGCTAGGACCATTCTCCAAGGGATCCTGGACCCTTCCACTTTCACCTCCCAAATGTAGTACGCTAGTGTAATCTACCTATATAGCTAAGGCTACTGCAGCGGTGATCAATATGATGAACATCACTTGGTTCCTGAGAGCCCACCTCATATCATTTACAATATCCTAGAAACAATGTAAGTCACAAAAAACTGAAAAATACAAAAGTTGTTCATTAGATAGGCTGCGCACTGGTATTAACATCAGAACCCTATATGGTGACCCAAATTATGTTTTAATTCATTAAAGAAAATGGTATTTTACTTCTCAGAGTGCATTAGTATTATGTTTGAACAATAATTATATTTTTGTAACCATGTAAGAAAGACCCACTATATCAGTGAGTGAATTAGTTGTCTGATTGAGAGCTTGTCAGTGGCATATGACTAGAGTAGCGCGCTGCTGTTTTATGATATTGTGCAATACTTAAAAAACACACTATTAACTTATAGAAACATGCCCATTAGACAGTAACTATGACTGGTAAAAAGTTTGAGTTAAAACATTTGTTTGCCAGCACCCTGCACAGATTTACAATAATCATTCTGATATGAAAATGCATCCGGTATTCATAACTGCTTTACCAAACAAACTACAATATCTCTGGAAATCTTCACACTACCCACCATGTTTTAATGCAAAGTTTTAAGGAAATAACATGGTTTGCACCCAAAACATGATGGAATCACACTCAGTTTTTCATAAATGTATGTAAATATGGAAAATGTCATAGTCTCATAACTTTTTGCAAACACTCCTTAATAAATGTAGCATGTATATCTCATGCTAACTGCTTCACTCTGCGTTCCCACAAAGTCATTTTATTTTCTAAGGTGGCAACTTCGTTCATCATGCAGAACCTACCATTAACTAGATATTTTAGATTATTATTATCATTATTATTATTATTATTAATAATAATAATAATATTATTATTATGCTGCAGTACACCTAAACAAAAATATTTGGTCTGTGCCTGTTTGTCCTGTTTTTCTATTAAAAACACACACCTCTTCTATAGGACCCCCTTGCCATGATAGTATCTGCACAGTATTTGTTTTAACACAAATATGTCAAACGTAATAATTTTAATAATGTTGTCTAAACATCTGCCATTAACTCAAACCCTACACGTCACACAGTGATGTTTCAAACAAGCCTGCCTTCCATATCCTGTCAGCATGCAGATAACACTTTGTTTAGAAACCCAACTGCTACTTTTAGAAAATATTAGTGTTAAAATTATAATTATAATGATAATAGAGCACACCTCATTTAAATGGTTAAATATTTTGTTGTGTAACCAAGTGTAGTCAGCATAATTTTTCTATAACCCATGGCTTGTACAGCCCCCCATAATATGATATGATATAAACACTCAGTTTATAATTTATTAATGCAAACATGTTAAACCAGAATTTATATAACTTTTTATAAACATTCTTCAGTAATTCAAGCCCAGTGCATCCCACAAAGATTCTCTTACCCAAGAATGCTTAATATCGTCTTCTAACACTCACTGCATTCATTGCTCTGAAAACATATACTGCTCCCTTATACAACATAACATTCCTTCAATATTATCCCTAGTCTGAAACTTTTGCCTCAGACAAACATTTCCATTGGTGGATGTCTTCTTGTTACCTGCAGCATTTTACCTTGTTTTTTTTCAGCCACTTGTATAATCCCCCCCCTCCAAATTGAGCTGCTGAAATCATTAAAAGAATTATGAAAAATATTAAAGAAATTGTGGAAAATTTGGCATAATTTCCTTAACTTTTTGCAAATGCTCTTCAAGAAACCTAGCCATGTACATCCCACAGTGAAGTGGGCAGGTACTCTTTCTCGGGGCCGGTGTTAGAATTTTGGGGACCCCCAGCAAATGTCAAGTTGGGGGCCCCCCCTCAGCAATTCTAGTCTAAGTATCACTCTGTCACCACCACCCCGCCTAAGCAACTTCTTTGTTCATGCTGCAAAGTTTTAGAAGTAGGACGGACATAATGACCTGTAGCTATAATGCTACATTCTGATAGGCCTGAGTACCACACTATGTTGACCCATCTCACAAAAAGACATTTACAGTTACTGACATTTAGTTGCAAAAATGACAGACTACAACTCCTCTATGTACAGAGCTGGACTTAGGTGAAATGGCACCCTAGGCACTGACTGCTGTTTCTTACCCCCCCCCCCCACACACACACACACACACACACACACCTGAAGTGTTTCCCCCTCTGTTTTCCCCATTTTGGACACCCTACACAATGTACTTTACTTTTTTCTTCCTTTTCTCACATTGGGGCTTAGTCTTCAGCTTTTTAAGAAGCCATGTCTTTAAAATTCATTTCAGAGCATTTAGAAAGGTTTTTTTTCTTTTTACACAACCTTTTCAGCCAATGATGACTTGAACAGAAATTATGATTAAGTGTAGAAATTCAGTGTTGCAGTTCAACTTTAGTTTTCCTAGCATCCTTTCAGCACACCTGTTCTGATCAAAACAGTGCAGTAATAACCAGTTAATAAATAACTCAAGTAACCTGGGATCCCCAGAAGCCATGGGATGCATTTTATAGCATTTCATAAGCTTTTAATCCAAGGTAGACGTAAGTTGTGTCCAAAGCTTAATGCTCACAGCTGACAAAATAGTACTGCATAATAAACTAACAAGACGATTGTACTGTTTTAAAGATACACAAGTCCAGTCTGGGAATACTGCCTGCCAGCCTAACACCCACCTTCCCCAAAAGACAGTCACTACCTGTGCATCCATCTGGTTCAAAGGGCCAAGGTTATGTATTTTAAGTGACCACACTCATACATATACATAATATGCCTCCTCACTTCTCATCACTGCCCCCCAACGACAGCCATCTGTATACATGCCTCATGTATGATTGCAAGGAAAGTGAAAAAATAATGATTACACAAATTTATTCCACTTTGTACCTTCTATACAGTACACTGCCCCTACACAAGCTATATTAACCTTCTTTGTATACCTCTAAGGTCTATGAAAAAGGTAAAAGAAGCAATGACCTTACTGTCCCCAGGCCAAATTCAAGTTATGATGACCTCCTGTGCATATCTGTAAAGTTTGACTGTGATGAAAATTAAAGAAATGACCACACAATCCCCAGCTCCCCTCACATAACTTGCAGCAACCTTCAGTAAACACACATCTGAGCAGGGCTGGTTTTGGAATGGGTGCAGGTGAGGGTAGAAGCTACCACTAAGTCCATGTCAAAATTCATTTATACAGTCTGGGGTGTGGGGGCTACCAGACTCCTAGAGGATCAAAGTGTCTGAATGTTCTGTAATATATTTTATGCCTTATTTTTGAAATATAATTACTGCATTTTTTACTGCTACCAAGAAGAGGGGACAGAGTTGGCATAAAGGTCAAGGTCTTTACCTAACAAATACAAAGTACAGGGTTTAATTCTCACCTTTGGTTATTGGCTAGGCTTGTAATAGTCTAGAAACTGATAGCTTAGTATTTACCTATGAACCTTATAAGAGTAATGTATGTGTCGCACCATTATTGTGTGTGCACAGATGAAAATCAATGATATTTTAGACACACTGCACATTCACCTACAGGGAAAAGGGAGGAATTTCATTTCACCTGCTGCATGTTTTTGAGGTGCTGGGCATAACCGTAACACATGAATAGACACTCACAAAGACAAGGGAAGGCATGCAGACTTCACATAACCAAGAACTCAACCAGTGCAAAGCACTCTGAGATTGCAGTGCTACTCACTGAACCATAGTGGCAATGAACAGTTGCTTTCACACATCCCCTTCATGCAAAAAGACAGCTGTCTATCATGTGTAAGGTCTATGCTTGTAATGATAAGTGTAAGAAACTATGGACAGCTTGTTAATACTTTAAAGTACATTGCAACCACTTAACCCCACCCACACAATTATAATGGCAGTGCTGATAATGTCTGTTTTAGAAAGTGAAATGCATCATAGCCAGACTGTTACTCTTACACTACAATACACAACACACACACACACACACACACACACACACACACACACACACACACACACACACACACACATACACACACACACACACACACACACACACACACACACACACACACACACACACACACACACACACACACACACACACACACACACACACAAGTTACAGGAATACTAGTTTTGTACTTATTTCAGTAAATAGCAGTACATTGTGCAATACTGGTATTGCCACACCAGATCAGTAGGTGTTGTTTATCATCATACAGGGATATGTCACTTTTATTTACCTCATTGAGCAGTAATATATACCCGTCACTGTCCCTGATTTCATAGACTGTGGCTGATTACTGCCTCATAATTTCTCTCTCTCTCTCTCTCTCTCTCTCTCACATAAAAAAGTTTGATTTGCTGGTAAATAATTTATTATTACAGCAGGGTAACCATTTGAAATTCCAGGACCCTTTAGAATGAGTCCTGAATTATGAAGACTGAATGGCCACAAAAGCAGACTTACATATACTAAGTCTCATATGGCCATTCCCAGGAATACTCCCTTTTCTCTGATGTATGGCAGTCCTGTAGTTGGTATATATAAGTTTTGGGGTGTGGACGGTGCAGGGGACTTGCCCCCTCCAACAAGAAAGTAAACAAGGATGATGTTTGAGATTCACTGTTCTCCTTGGATTTTCGATTTTTTTTTTCTGCAAGTCAGCACCAGGCATTTTGAGTGCCAACAAATAGTCAAGGATGATTAAAAGGGCCCCCACACAGTCAAGTATGATTAAAGGTGACACCCTACAGTCATAAGTACTGCAGGTGCCTAAAGCTGGCTATGATGTTAGTTTAGGTGGAGAAAATGTCCACCAGAAGGATTTAATTAAGCCAAAAGCACTGCATCAATGGTAAAATATTTGATTAAATTGTGAAGCCTATTTGCCAAAATATTGTTACTATAACTAGAGATATATTTCAATTTTAAAGGTGATATAAATAACAGTTACTGTTACCCACCTGGTTTACTAAGTACACAAGATTGCTGTGGTAGCGTTTGTTAGTTTTACCGACATGTTACAAAATATCAAAATAAGATAAACTATGGTATTTGCCAGCATTACTGCTAACAAGCCAGTGTTTATTAAACTTCTGCTTATGTAAACTTGTTTACTGATGGGACCACTAGCTAACCTGGCCAATCATGCTCACCATAGCTATCAACCTATTGGTCCAAAAATATGAACAAATCCAAAGATAATGGGGGAAAAGCCCCAAAAATAGGGACAAATTTTAAATATTGCTCTTATAAACTTAAAAAGTTACTAGAATAAAATGTTTTGTGTTACCATGCATTTTTCTGAAGGATATGAAGTCTGAAACTCAAACGTCTGTCATTATTTAGTGAATTCAGTCCTCATTGATTTGCCACAAAAATCCAGAAAACTACAAATTTTATGATGAAAACACCAAAAATATGAGTCAAAAATCTGGACATTCTGCAAAAATCTGAACAGTTGAGAGGTATGATGCTTCTCTGATGACAGAATGAAATTTCTCCACAAGAGCTTTCTGTTGTCCTGAAAAGGACATTTTTTTTTCTTTTGAGTACGCTGTTTTGCACTTAAAGTTAAAAGCAAAGTTAAAAAAGCTCCTAGTAAGAAGGGCTTCACTAATCCCTTGAGCACTCGCTCCTCAACCCCAAATCCAAAACGAACTACACACATCTTAAATCTCTACTAGTAAAACACTAATAAAGCAAAGCTTGCAGCATGTGCCTTTCTGAATGTAAATTTCCATGGAAGCAGAGGTGCTGCAAGCTCATCTAGATTAATCAGGTCCTTTCTTCACATCAGTGTCATCAGTTAAAAAAAAAAAAAAACTTTTCAAGTTGCAGCCAATTAGGTCCTAAAGCGGACCTGATGGATTGCAGCTTTTGCCAACATTACCTCTTGAGTCAGTAAGTACAAGGGAAAAAGTACAAACACAAGCCACAATCTCTTTAATGAGATTTTTACTGCCAAAAACTTGATATCTGCCTGCTGAATCTCAATGGTTGCATCCCAGTGGGGGCCCTGACCTGTAGTGAGAAATCTGAGGGCCCCATGTGGTTACGCGTTTCGTGGGTGCCTAATGCTAGCTATGCTCTTTCTCTCTGGGTGGCCAGTCCTCATCACTTGACTTCACTTAATTATGAAAATAAGTAAAATAAAATGAATATTTTATAACTGCTATAAACAATTCATAACAATTTTCAAGTACTCAAGTCCTGCCCTTACTAAATAAACAGAGAAAAACAGAACTAAACATTTTTATAGACACAGGAATTCTACTGCACAACACTTATTTCATCAAGAACTTCTCTTAGGTCATTTAGAAATTCTACAAATTTTTCTTCTGTCAGATGAAAACCATCTGACCAGCAATAGTTCTTGCCTCATCACTTGTATGGAGGAATGATGGACAATAATGCCTTTCACATCACATCCACTAGGAGGAACACCATGAAACCATTTGTTGTTCAAAGAACCTTCTCTAGTCCTTTCCATTACCCTGCATCCCTCCACATTAGCCTTTGGACAACGTCTGATCAGACCAGCCAGGTCTATATACACAAAATGGAATAAGACCTTCGAAATGTTTATAATTTTGCATTTAGATTGCATAATGGTGAAGTTGTCATGTCATTTCTTCCAATATGTGGTATCACAATACTGGGTGACAGCCTGGATGCATTTTCCCTCCTCAGAGCTAGAAGTACTGCATACGTCTATGCTTGATCCACATAATCCTTACTCTCTGTTTTGGTAACCAAAAGTTTCCTGCTGACTAGTGATGATCTGTCACTGTCGTTCAGTAAATGTAAGAAAGCCCACATATATCAGCACTGACTAGCTTCTGTTGCAACGCTGCAATAGACTGAAAGCATACATTTAGGACACTACATTACCTGCCTTCTTCAAGTCAATCCAAACTACTTGCCATTACTTAAACTTTACTTCTCTGGGTTTGCTGAAACATTTAGAATAACCAAAACTATACCATTAGTCAGAAGCATAGCAAGGGTGGAGCAAAGGGCATACCCCCTGGTGCAAGGTGTTACAGAGCATGAGCGGGAAGCGTAGGACATTATTTTCTGTAGCAGCATTCCTTTATGCCAGTACAGAAATATGCTTCAGCACTACCTGTGTGTGGAAGATGTAGCTAACAGTTTGCTACAAATATAGCAATAATATGTACTACATTTTTTTTTCTTTTCTGTTCTTCAGTTGAAGAGCTGGGGGGATCTGGCTTGGTGCACCATACTAAGGGCACAGACCCCTTTTTTATTGCTCTGAAGAGCTTTTCTGGGGTCTTCAATGGAAGGTCTAAGAAGGTGTTGTGCCAGATCATGGACCGGCACCAGGTGTTAGATGAGCCAACTATGGTTACACCATTAGTGGGCAAATGTGCTTATGTACACCTTGTTCACAGCCACATGCATCTTACTTTCCTTATCACCAACACTGTAGAATGATAGGTGAGAGTACTCAGTGCATCCATGTAGCAATGCCTCCTGGACTGCAAAGCAATGAGCTCACAATATACAGTCACTCATCTGCCCGCAAATCAACAACCCAAAACCAAGAAATACAATACTGTCAATGCACGCACACATGCATACACACACATGCACACACATTCGCACACACACACACACACACACACACACACACACACACACACACACACACACACACACACACACACATACACACGCACACACGTGCACATATGCACACACACACACATATACAACACACAGACACACACACACACACACACACACACACACACACACACACACACACAGTTACATCTTTAACAAACCATATTATATAAAACACAGGACCGTAGTACTTGGTGAGTGACATCATCCTGCCACCTGCAATGTCACAGTGATGTGTATTGTGTTTCAGCATAAACAAATTCATGGCCTTATAGTAAGGCTTCTGAGCAGCATGCATGGCTATGTTCAATAAGCAAATGTCTTAACATTGCTAAGTGTGTTGTCCAGTTTGTAATGTATTACTCATATGCATTACTCAGATCAGGGGCTGCTGTCCAGTGGAGTAAGTTGACGATCTTTTTCCTTTCAAATGGAAAAAAACAACAAAATGCACTACTTCTCCCCCTCATGCACACATTCACCTTTGGCAGCCACACCGCAGTCTATGAGTCAGACAGTACATGAAGTGTTAGCTTGGTATTTCCTGTTGGGTGGGGCAGGATAAATAACTCAAAGTGCTTTATAACAACCTTACATGTAAAGGATAACTGCAAATGTAGAAGTGAGTAGTAGTACCCAGGCTGACAGTGAGGCACCACTGTCAGAGGATGCCAGTCTTCCTGTGGAAGGGGAGCTGGGAAGGGTTACAAGGAGAGAGTTGAAACAGGCTCAGCTCTCAAAGGCAGGTAGCTAGGGAGGCACCTGATTCTCAATGAAAGGGGGAATCTGTATACTGGGACAAAGGGTTACTATACAGAGAGTGGACCCCTGAGGGAGGGCTAGAAGGTGAGAGAGTACAGCAGATGGTAGTGCCTAGAGCCTACCGTCTGACGCTTCTAGCCATAGCCCATGATATTCCCTTTGCAGGTCATATTGGCATAAAACATACAAAGAGGCGTATTATGCAGAACTTCTATTGACCTGGAATTTCCAGAGATGTAACAGGGTACTGCAGGACCTGTGAGCAGTGCCAAAAGGTAGGCAAGGCAAGAGACAAGGTGAGAGCTCCTTTGATGCCTTTGCCTTTGATTAAGGAGCCATTTCAGAGGGTAGCTATGGATATTGTGGGTCCTCTGAGTACCCCAAGTTCCACAGGGGAAAAAGTATATCCTAGTGGTAGTGGATTATGCTACACGATACCCTGAGGCAGTGGCTTTGTCCTCCACTGAGGCAGAGAAGGTAGCAAATGCTTTGTTAGAGATTTTCAGCAGGGTAGGTTTCCCAAAAGAAATACTGTGGCAGAGGTGCCGATTTCATGTCAGACCTGCTGGCTTGTCTGTGGAAGTCTTGTGGGGTGAAGCAAATGAAGACAACCCCCTACCATCCCCAGACTAATGATCTTGTTGAGAGGTTAAACTCTACAATCAAGTCCATGCTACGGGCATTTGCAGATCAGTTTAGGAGGGTGTGGGACAAATATATGCCCCATCTGTTGTTTGCTTACAGAGAGGTTCCCCAGGAATCCACAGGTTTTTCACCCTTTGAGTTTCTGTATGGGCATAGGGTGAGGGGACCTCTACATTTGATTCGAGATGAGTGGGAAGGTGAGGGTGAGTCTCACAAGGAGTCTGTTGTAGCATACGTCCTAAACCTCAGGACAAGGCTCAGGGAACTCATGGGCTTGGCCCAGCAGAACCTGGCAGAAGCCCAACAACAGAAAAAGGTGTGGTATGACAGGAATGCTCGAGCTAGAGAGTATGCTGTGGGGCAGCAGGTAAAGGTTCTCATTCCTGTCAGACACAAAAAACTGCAAGCAGCTTGGGAGGGACCCTACAAGGTGGTAAGAAAGGTAAGTGATGTTAATTACATGGTGGAACTGCTAGGCAGACGGCAGGAGCACAAATTGTACCATGTTAACAAGATGAAACCTTACCGTGATAGGGAGGCCCTTGTGCTGAGCATTTGCAGTGGATTGCAGGAGGACTCTGAGGGAGATCTGGGGACTGATCTCCTCAGTGAGGCTCAGGCTGACACCTCAGTGGAAGGGGTAGCAGTGTCCCAGCAGCTATCTCCTACCCAGGTTCGAGAAATCTAAGCAGTGTTGTAGGAATTTGGGGACATGTTCACTGGGAAACCAGGGGGCACCCACCTGGTGCAGCACCAGGTGGATACAGGACCCCAAAGATTAGGCAGGCCCCTTGTAGGGTGCCTGAGAGAGTCAGACAGACTCTGAGGGAGGAGGTACAGGAGATGTTGGAAGTAGGGTGATTCAAGAGTTCAACAGTCCTTGAGCTTCCCCAGTGGTGCTGGTGCCAAAGGATGGCAGCACCAGGTTCTGTGTGGATTACAGGAAATTAAATAGTCACACAGAGTTGGATGCTTACCCCATGCCTAGGACAGATGAGGCCCTAGAGCAACTGGGTGGGGCTAAGTATCTTACAACCATTGATCTTACCAAGGGTTACTGGCAGGTGCCCTTGACTCCCAGTGCTAGAGAGAAGTCAGTCTTTGTGATTCCTTTTGGCTTGCATGAGTTCACAAAGATGCCCTTTGGGATGAAGAATGCACAAATGACTTTCCAGAGGCTGGTAGATCATATCCTAGTAGGAGCTGGAGGGTTTGCCCTTGCTTACCTAGATGATATTGCCATCTACAGCCATTCCTGGCCAGAACACCTTCAGCATGTCAGGGAGGTGCTGGGCAGACTATAGAGGGCAGGGTTGACCATTAAGCCGAGCAAATGTCAGGTGGGTATGGCAGAGGTCTCCTACCTAGGACATAGAGTGGGGACTGGTAAGATAAGGCCAGAACCTGCCAAAGTGGAAGCCATTCAGTCATGGCCTGCACCTGTTACTAAAAAGCAGGTGAGGGCACTTTTACGGACAGCAGGGTACTACAGAAAGTTTGTCCCTAGTTATAATACCATAGCTGCTCCCCTCACAGACCTGACAAGGAAGAACAGGCCAGATAAGGTAGTGTGGACCCCAGCATGTGAGCAGGCATTCCAGAAGCTTAAAGAAGCTTTGGGAGGACCTCCTGTGTTAGCCAGTCCAGATTACAGCAAAGAATTTGTTGTGCAAGTGGATGCTTCAAACTATGGGGTGGGGGCTGTACTTAGCCAGATTTCTTCAGAGGGAGAAGAGCACCCAGTGTTTTATCTCAGTCGTAGGCTCCAACCCAGGGAGGAATGCTATGCAGCTGTAGAAAAGGAATGTCTAGCCATAGTGTGGGCATTGCAGAAACTTTAGCCTTATCTGTATGGAAGAAAATTCACTGTAATGACAGATCATAACCCCCTAATATGGTTAAACAGAGCCAGCCAGCAAAATGTCAGGTTGCTAAGATGGAGCCTGGGGTTGCAAGCATATGATATTTCAGTGCAGCACCGCAGTGGGATTAGCAATGCCAATGCAGATGGGCTCTCAAGACAGGAAATGGGGTGAGGTACACTCAGATAGACCTAACCCTCTCAAGCGGCGTTTATCAAGAGTCACTTCAAAAACTACCTTGAGTTCTCCGAGGGGGAGAGATGTGAAGACTGGTAGAGAAGGGTGAAGGCTGCCAGCCTAGCCAGATAGTATTTTATAGATAATTCTATCATTTGTAACTATAAATATAAAATACTAGCTTGTTTCTTAAATGAAAACACTGTAAAATGTGAACTTCAAGATTGTAGCAACATTGCCATCTGCTGTAAGGAAAACTAAGCCAAGGATTTCAAATGTTCTTTGAAATTAAAATTATGTTTTGCATGCCCTTTGAAGTTAGAATTTGGAGTCGATGAGTCTGGAGTAAGCATCCTGACTATTGTTTTAAGGCTAAAGTTAATGACCAGAATTTACATATGGAATATCCTTTATTGCTCTAAGTGTAAAATAATGTAAATGTAGTTTTGTTGTGGCCTGGGAACCAGGAAAGTGTAAACAAATGATGTAATGTTTTAGCAGAACTGCAGTTTCAATTTAAACAGTGAGAACCAGATATTGTTAAGCATTTTGATCTTGATATTCAACTCAGCACTGCCTTGCTCTATGTAAGTAAGTTACTTTAGAAGTATGTTTTCTTGTAGAAATAGCTAGGACTATAAAGATTAGACTAAGTGTTTTTCTGTTATGCCAGAACTGTACTACAGAATTATTTAAGTTTCTGGGTGATCTTTGAACTCTTGAATAGAACTGTGGCGTAGTAGTATTGTCTTGTGTTTTAATTATTTATTATTAAATATTTTAAAAACCTTTTACCTGTGGCTGGTTTGTGTAGAGATAAGTTAAGCTCTAGATTACAGTGCATATTTATAGAGTTTATTGTACAAGGCCACTATAATAAGCCTTGACTGATTAGTCACACTTACCAATTGGATAATAATATTGCACAGTAATAATTGGACACCCTTTTAAGAGCCTTTGGGTGGCTGATAATTATTAGTTGGTGGTGGCAGTAATTACTACCGTACAGTCTGGGTAAAGGGGCACAGCTGGAGAATCTGCGTCAGCCTTTCCCAGGAGTGTCTGTGAAGTTGTGTAAATACTAATCTCAAAGTGTGTGTGTGTCAGCTACTTGGGCAGAGACACGAAGCACTGGTTGGACAGAGAGGGTACTGGAGGTTAGCTTGCCAGCTAGGCTGAGATCTGGACCCTATAGCTGTGCCAGTGGGGAGTCTTATTGGGGGCCTGGAGAGCAAGGGAGCAACCAGCCCCAGACTGACTATGATTTCTGTGTGCACTTAAGGGAAATTGCACTTTACTGTGTGTATTTGTTATCCTTTCCTCTCATATGAGACGCCCTCTCTGGTGTTAGTGGTGAGAATTGAGGCTCCTTGATTGCTGGGCCAGGGCACGGGCGTCATAAAAATATAATTTTGTTCTCTTTGTAAAGAATATGTGGTGTTAACTTGAACTATTATGCAACAAAATAAAATGATAATGCAATTTAGGACTACAAGGGTAACTAAATAAGAGTTATGGAACTATATGGACAAGTACATTTTATTTGGTGCTGTGACTGTGTGCGCTATTACCCTTTTTCTGCACACAGTGTAGTTTTCTGGTTTGCAAGCTGACCAAAACAACAACAGATTCACAAACCATAAGCTGAGGCATGTATGAATGTGCATGCATGTCTGTGTTTGCATGTGTCTATGTGCGCCTGTGTGCATCTGCGTGTGTGTGAGAGTGTATGCAAATGTATGAGTACTTTCTGGGGAATGTATGTGTGTGTCTTCCTGGGTGGTCACAGTGGGAGTTAATTGGAGAACTGATAGGGTAGGTGTGTGCGCGCGCGTGTGTGTGTGTGTGTGTGTGTGTGTGTGTGTGTGTGTGTGTGTGTGTGTGTGTGTGTGTGTGTGTGTGTGTGTGTGTGTGTGTGTGTGTGTGTGTTTGCATGTGGTGTCTGGCTCCAAATTTTGCTTATAATAAATCAATTAATTAAAAAAAAATCTTTTAAATTCAAATAGTGAAACTGAACCTTTTACTGGTAATCGACCTTTTGGTACACATATACATAAGGATTATAAATTGTATAGGTTTATTGACATTGGATATAGTATTGTCCTGAAACATACAGAGGAAAAAAAATTTAATAGAGATAGAGTTAATTGTAAATCAAATGGTGTTGTTTATTTAGCAACGTGTCTTTCTTGTGAGAGCTTCTATCTGAGTAAAACACTAGAATGCTCTCACAGAGAATAAATGAACAGAGACTGGTTTTATTAAAGGGTGATAAAAACTGTGCTTTAGGAAAACATAAGCTATGATGTAAGGATTTCAAAAAGTTTGCATTTTTTTGTTTTAGATCAGGTCAAAACGAGTTTTGATATAGGTTCATAGGTTCATACTAGGCTATCTGCCCTAGGGCATTTATAAGCCTAGCCAGAGTGTGTGTGGCTTTCGCCACCCCATGGAATGAGAATACTATGCCCATTTAGGGTTTAGTTTACTGTGCCTCTGTCTAGTAGTGACACAGAGATGACCCCCGGGGTAAACCTACGATCTCCCATCCACTCGTCAAGATTTCTCTTGAAGAGAGTCAGTGAGAGGCTCTGCCTAACATGGACTGGGATTCTGTTCTAGAGTGTAGGGAGCCTCTGGATTATGAATCTGTCCCTCCAGCACGTCCTATTTATTTCTGTGTTAAGGTTCAAATCTCTCGCTCTCGTGGCTCTGGTGGATTTGGATTTTCTGAGGTGGAGCATGTCCATTAATTCCTGATTGGACATGGCCTTGTACATCAGGCATAGATCGCCTCTGAGTAGGCGGTATGCAACTGAATAGAGCTGGAGTTTCTTCAGCCGGGCAGCATATGACATATGTTTGAGACCCTTCATCCTCTTGGTGAGGTACTTTTGGGGTCTTTCTAACTGCTGCAGGTGTCGGGTAAGGTACATCCCAAATGGGGCATTGTACTCAATTATGGGCCTGATAAGGGAAGAGTATAGGGGCACAATGACCTCTCTTGATCTAGATGTGAATCCTTTCATGATAAGGTGGGTAATATAGAAGGTCTTCCTAACCACCTTGGCAATGTGAGTGTCAAATGAGAGGTTACAGTCAACTTGGGTCCCTAGGTCCCTGATTACTTCTTCCGTACTTAATGGATTACCACCTATGTGGTAATTTGTGGGTACTTTGTTTTTCCCAAAGGGTATGAGTATACATTTTTTGGCGTTCAGTTTAAGGCCATGGCTCTGGCACCAGTTATCCGTTTCTATGAGGCCTTTCTGAAGGATGCTTGTGTCCACTGGAGTATCAATTATGGCGCTCAGATTGCAGTCATCTGCGAACGTTGTCAGCCACAATCCTCCTATGTTTGCTTGCACCTCGGAAAAATAAATGCCGAACAAGAGGGGTCCCAGGACCGAGCCCTGTGGGACACCGCTTGTGACTGGCTTAGAGTATGACATGGCTCCAGCAATTCTGACCTTGTGGGTGTCTTTGAGCCAGTTTGCGACCCATGTTATGACATATGGGTTTACATTTAAGCTGGTGAGTTTGTCTATGATGCCCGAGTGGGGTATTGTGTCGAAGGCTTTTGCAAGATCAAGGTAGGCTGTGTGAACTGCCTTACCCTCATCAATGGCCTTAGTGACTGTTTCAAAAAAGTCGACCAGGTTCAGAAGGCAGGATCTGCCCTTGACAAAGCCGAATTGGGTAGGATCCAGTGTCTGTAGGTCCCCAATGTCTTTGTTTATGAGTTCCATAATGATCCTCTCCATAGCTTTGCAGACCAGGCTCGTCAAGCTTATGGGGTGGTAATTTCCAGGGTCCATAGAAGCACCTCCTTTGTGGAGTGGGACCACTGTTGCTGAACGCCATTCTTTGGGTACGTATCCTGTAGTAAGGCTAAGATTAAACAGCAGCCTTATGTGCGGGTTTAGTTCCTCTTGGAGTTCATGTAACACGCAACCCGGGACACCTTCTGGTCCCACTGATGCTGTGTTTTTAGCTTTGGAGAGGGCGGCGCTCACCTGGGCATCTGAGATGTCAGGGAGGCTACACTCTGCTGGGATAGATATTTCTCCTTTTGGGGGGAGGGGGGGGAGTAATTTGCACTGAACCTGTCAGCCAGTATGTTGGCAATGTCTGTGGGTTCAGTGTATTTTTTGTCATTTTGGACTAACTCTGAGCATATCTGGGAGTTTCCACCCAGGTTTCTAACATAACTAAAAAAGGCCTTGTGATTGTCTTTAGTGTCTTTTGCGATATTTCTCTCAAAGTTGGCCTTGGATGATTTTATGAGTGATCGTACTTTTTTGCTAGTACTGATCAGAGATGCCTTCCCTTTTGGGGATTTTGCTCTGTCATGTAGTAGCTTCCTCCTCCTGTTGTAAAGCTTGTTAATGGCTGGGGTCCACCAGACAGGACACCTGCCTTTGGGGGAATGGGTCTTGGTTTTATTTGGGATTGCATGATCCATGCATTCTTGAAGGTGTCCGTAGAAAGCGTTTATAAAGGATTCAGCGGTGTGGGCTGTGGTTTCCACTGGCCCAGGGGCCTTAAAGGATACCACTTCAGTCTTAAGAAGTTTGAAGTCAGCTTTTGAGAAATTCTTCACTGTGGTCTTTTGTGCTGGGGGTGGGGACGGGATGTGGATTTCCAGTGAGATTAATTTATGGTCTGATCTCACCAATGAGGGGTATACTTCCGGTGTGGAGCATTGTGTCCCCATGTTTGTGATGATCAGGTCTAGTATATTATCTCCTCTTGTGGGAGTGGTGACTAGTTGTTCCATCACATTTGAGTTTATGAATTCTAGGAACCTTTGGGCAAGGGTGTCGGGGCTTGAGTAATGCTCCCAGTCTATGTTTGGGTAGTTGAAGTCTCCCAATATGATGGTATTTGGAGAGACATTCATATTCTCCAGTGTCTTCAGGAAGGCTAAGTGGGGTTCCTGAGTTTGAGAGGGTGGTCTGCAGCATGCTACAAACTGTAGGGCAGTTTTACCTATGGTTAGTTGCACATGGATGGTCTCCGATGCTTCGTGCGTTGCCACTAACCTGGAGGTGTGGGTATCTTTGATGAATATGGATACTCACCCTCCTTTTGCGGTTTGGTCCAAGTTTTGGGGCCGAAAAGCATGATATGAGGTATAACCTGGTAGTGCTGGGGTGCTCTCAGGAGCCTTGAACCAGGTTTCAGTCACTGCACAGAAATCAATGTTCTCCATACTGAGGAGGGCTTCGAGAGCGTGCAAGGTTTAGACTTCTGGCATTGAGCAGCATTACCCTTAGTTTTTTTCCACTTGTGTTTTCTATGGAGGTGAGTTTGTCTTTTGAGCCTTGCCTAAAAAAGGCACTATGGGGGTGGCAAGAGCCTTGGCCAATATCCGGAAGCCCAGGGGTGACAGGTGCAAATCATCCATTGTGAAGCAGCGTGGCTTGTCAAGCGTGCCATCCCAAGCAGGCAGACATTGGATCCCCTTAGAATGACACCAGTAATTGAGCCAATTGTTAAAGCTGATCATTTTGTCTTTGTACTGTGGCATCATTCTTGGTGAGGGTAAGATGCTGCTCAGGGTCAGGGTCATACCGGCCTGGGCTATATAATCAGAGAGCTCCTCTATGTCTCTTTTCATGTAGTCCAGGGAGGCACGTCTCAGGTCATTCACACCGGCATGGACAATGACTGAGTCATATTTGTACTTGCTTTGGAGTGACCTGAGTGCTTGTGTTATGTGGCGGATTCTAGCGCCCGACAGGCAGCTTACTGTAACCCTTTCCTTTTTCAGTCTGGTGAGCGGGACGTCAGTGTGTCTGACTATGGAGTCACCTATTACAAGTGTATCAGGCATGTTGTTTGGCCTTAAGGGCTGTGACTGTTTGGCACACTGACTTTGTGAACTATGTGTTGCATGTGCCATGTTTTGAGGTAGTGGTTGCTTGGATGTCTGCTTTGTAGGCCTCTGTTGCTTTGGTAGATTTTTAATTAGAGCCTCCGAGTATGTTTTTGTGTGTTTATGTGTTTGGTTTGCAGTTTTGATAGGTCTATGTGAGACTGGGTTTGTGGTGTGTGTGGTTACCTTCTCCTCCTAACTGGTTTTGCCAGTACTGAGTCGAGAGAGCTCAGCCTCCAGTTTGGCTATATAGTTGCATCTCTCACATATATTTGCATTTGTTGAGAGGAGGAGAGGGTTGTCTGTGTACATGAGGCAGTTGTAACATTGCCTCAAGATTCCCAGATTCACCAGCTGAACTGGAGAGGATGCCAGTAATTGACCCTTCGACATGCTAGAATAGTGTAAGGGATTGCTGTGTAACTGAGTCAGAAAGGACCTATAGGGAAATGGGTACTCAAGGGGATTGTAGGTGGATGTAGTGCTTTCTTTTTGTTTAAGAGTGCTTTACCTGTGTAAAAATGCTTTAGGAGTAAGTGCTGGGCTTTTCAGATAGAGAATAGACTGTTTAGATTGAAAGCAGTGCAGTTCTAAGGGAAAAACTGAAGAGATATGGGTGATTTAAATAACATGCTTGACACTGAGGAGGTTACATGGCAACTTTGGCTTGCTGCCACTACACCTCCAGGGCTGAATGAATTTATTAACATTAAATGCATTCTAAGATCTCAAAATGTTTACTATTTATTTATATGTGTTGTAGCATTTCTATTTTATGCATGGTTACTTATTAAATGGATTAGTGTTTTTAAATATAGCATTTGATTTTCTAATTACAGTGCCAGTTGAACAAAGTCACATAATTACATCACATTATATATATGGACAAAAGACTGGTACTTAAATTGTTCTGAAGACATTTTTTCAGTAAATAAAGAACAAAAGCACTAACCATTATAATGTGAGTCCACTGGATGCTTCCTTCATGTGTTGTGGTTTGGTCTTGCTATCACACCTCTAACTCCCCTAGATTAACAAGCAAATGCTGTGGATATTGAGGAAGGGAACACTAGACATCAGGGATAGTCTTTTAATATTCATCTAATGTCACTTAAAAAACTAACAGAACAGTTTTGCAGTATGAAAGATGTAAGATGAATGGGGAGAGTAATGTTACATCAAGGACGCCAATTAAATTTTACCACAACAAATTTAAAATAATTAAGAATGAGGTAAAAAGCTTCGAACTCTGTACTCTTGGAACTGAGAGTAGCTCCACAATGTGAGCAGGGCTTTATTCCTCTGCTTTAACACTAAATGCCAAGGATAGACTTTAAATGTTACCCAAGTCACTTAAAAAAGAAAAAAAATACAACAGGAAAAAAAGCTTCACACCCCATACCCTTATCTCCGGAAGCATCTCCTTAATAGCACTTTAGTTCGCTGTGCTACAATACAGCACTCTCATCTGAATTTTTTTTTCATGTTAATAATAGGTATGAAACTTTAATGTCTGGTATTACTGACTGTAATGGTCTGTCAATTATGATCAATCAGGGCAGGTATAAGGAAAAATCAGAGAGGTTCTATAAAATCAGGGACACCTGAAAGGGATAGATGTGTGTCCATGTTGGGGGCTGCCATACATCTCAACAGTTGTCCAGACAAAGTCAGTAACATTTTTAAACTTTAGCCCACATAACTTCAAAAGTTACTAGAGCAGTAGGTGTCATATCATGATGCAGTTTCTGAATGATAAGAAGAATGAAACTCTGCATTAATCATCCATGACTTATGAAGAGCAGGAGAAAAATAAAAATCACAGGATACAGTGGGGATGTTCAGACTGCTCAGTGATAAGTAAGAGGAATGTCAGTGCGCATGTGTGTTTTGAATGTGTGCATACATGTGTGAGAATGCATGTTGGATGCCTGGGCAAACACGATGCACAGACCACTAGTGGTGATTACTGCAAGAAACTGCTGATTATCCTTAGAAGCAACACCACATGATTCAGAAACATGCAAATTGACAGATAATCGGGTATGTCCTCATTGCAGCTAATGTCTCAATGAATCACATTTCCCACAATTGCACAAATAGTCTCTTTTGATCACAGCTCTTCGCACCCACAGTGAGATTTTGTCTGAATCCTATGGATAGCCTCTCAAGAGAGGGTCAAGTCTCATGATGGAGTGATAGTAGATAATGATGTGGAAAATGTCAATGAAAATGTTGAAATTAGAAGTTATGGACTTACCATAACTTGGCATCTGTGTTGTCCATTTTAATTCTCCCTTGCTAATGGGTCTATGATCTGATCCTCGGATCTGATTCCGCCTCATTTACAAGACTTTGGATCCAAGCTTTGAGCTCATCCCTCCACCCACAATGCTCCATTCCATCCCTAACTCCTCAGATCGAGTTTGCTGTCTTACTGCCCACTACGTAATAAAGACAGACAGAAAAAAGAGACAGATGAGGCTCAAACCAGGAACATGACAGTTCCTATAACACTTATAGATCCTTCTAGGAGTGTCTGGGCCTGGTGATGGTCAGTCAGGAAGGTGAGGAAGGTGAGGAAGAATGAAAATGGACAACACAGATGCCAAGTCATGGTAAATACATAACTTCTAAATCTGATGTTGTCCTCTTCCTTCTTCCTCAATAATGGGACACAACTACCTTGTAATGTGTAACAAAAGTACTAAATGGTTGCAGCGCAGATGTTGTTAATGGAGGTTCTAGAAGAAAAGGCACATGAAGTAGCCATATATCTAGTGGAAAGCACTCTAGGAGGACGAGGTAACTCCAAACCTTTTTGAGAATAAATCAGAAAGATACAATCAGTAATCCATTTGGCCAGAGTAACTTTGAATACTCCATGATCCAAGTGATTAGGCGTAAAGGACACAAAAAGCTGATCAGACTTCCTGCACTGTTTTGCTCTCTGAAGATAAAAACATAATTGTCTGTGAACATCGAGCAGTTACAGCATATATTCGACTTTATTAGTAAAGCTGGGGAAGAAAACTTTAATTGAATGGACTCATTAATGTTAGTCTCAGTAGCCACTTTAAGCATAAAGGAAGGGTTAGTTTGAAGACACACCCAATCCTTATGGAGAATAATGTATGGAGGCCTACTCAATAAGGTCTGGAGCTCAGAAATTCTTTCTGCTGAGGTGATCATTACTAAAAATATTGTTTTCCGAGAAAGAAAATGTCATATCACATTTGTCCGCTGGTTCATAGGGTTTCTGCATTAAACCTTGAAGAACCACCATCAAATCCTAAGGAGGGGAGGGATCTCTTATTGGAGGTCTAAGATGGAAGATTCCCTTTATGAAAGGCATGCATAATCTGGAAGATGCCAGGGATAATGATTTATTTCCAGTGTGAAAATTGAGTATGGCTGCCAAATGAAGTTTAATAGTAGAAAAACTAGCCCCTTCCTTAAAAACAGTAGTGAGAAAAAGAAGAATGGCCTAAGTAGGAGCTGAAAAGTGGTCAATATTCCAAGTGGTTACATAAATAGAAAATTTGCTTCTATAAACTGTCTTGGTGGAGGCCTTCAGGGAGGCAAGATAATGTCACAAACTGGGGAAGTGAGCCTGGACCATCTTACTATCACTGGAAGTGGAAAAACCAAGTGGTCAGCTTGAAGGCATAGAGAATGGGATGCTGAATTTCTGATGGGTGAGATAAATCTTGAGTGGGCTCCAGTATCCATGGAGGATATTTCAGGTGAGACCAGAGAAAGAGGTCAACACCTGACGTGGCCAGAAGGGGGCAATGAGGATGACTGAGCTCTTCAGCCTGCTTGCTTTCTATAAAACCTTTGGGATCAGTGGAAGGGGAGGGTAGGTATAGAGGACACCTTGGAGCCAATCGTGAATCAGAGCATCCCTCAGTGACTCCTCCCAGAGGGGGGATCAGAGTGAAGTACTTGCTACACTGATGTTGAGGGGAGAGGCAAATAGGTTGCAGCAAGGCTGGCCCCAGTGGCTGAAAATCATGTCCGCCACTGACTGATTGAGGGACCACTCATGAGGAATTAGAATGGACCTGCTGAGTGTGTCTGCCAACTTGCTGGTTCTCCCCGGTATATGCGTTGCAATGAGAAAGCGGTCTGAAGAGATCACCCATTCCCAGACACTCATGTCCTCTCTGCACAATGGGTAGGAACATGCTCCTCCTTGTTTGCTGATGTACCAGACTACTGACATGCTGTCCATTTGGATTACAACAGTCTCTAGAGGGAGAATGTCCTGAAAGGTTTGCAATGTCAGCAGGCCTGCTCTCATGTCTAAGACACTGATATGCAATTTGGTCTCTGGGGGGACCACATGCCTTTTACCATCTTTCCCATGAAATGTTCCCCACCCCAGTTGGAAAGTGTCTGTGGTCACTTTGGCTATTAGGGGAGGAAGAGAGAGAGAGAACAGTCTGCCCAGAAGAGGTAATTTAACTGGATCCACCAACAAATATGACATCTGTAAATCAGAGTGAGTTTTACTGGAAATGATAGAGGCTGGTACAGAATGGACCACTGAACCACCAGTGTCCACTGAAGAATTTGCATCAAAAACCTTGCTACAGGAACTAGATGAATGGCAGGTAACATTGACCAAGAGCTCTTACCACTAGTTTTGCTGGGGGGATGGATGAGGCAATAAGTCCTGCACTTGATTTCTCAGTAGAGTGATGCGATGAACAGGTAATGATGCCACTTGAGTCACAGTATCCAAGTGACTTCCTATAAATTCCAGCATCTGTACATCGGCTTTGATTTGGCAAGGTTTATTGTAATGCCTAGGGAGTTGGAGTTCTGAAGCAAGTAATCCCTGGCTTGTAGATACTGATGTCTGGTTGGAGTGGTGAGGAGCCAATCATTGAGACAGGGAAACAGCTGGAATCCTTTGAGTCTGAAGTGAGCTGCCACGACTGCCTTGCATTTGGTGAACACCCTGGGGACTGTGGTGAGACCAAACAGCAGTGCTCTGAATTGGTAGTGATTGGCCCCCAGTTGAAACTAGAGGTGTTTTCTGGAGCACCTTTCTATTTTGATATGATACTATGGGTCCTGGAGAACTATGGAGCACATCCAATTGTCCTTGCGCAGAACAGGCAGGGTGGACTGACCTGTAACCATTCCAGAATTTGACTTCTTTACATACAGATTCAAACTGTTTAGAACCAGAACTGGTCTCAGGCTCCCTGCTTTCTTTGGCACTAAAAAGAAGCGGGAGTAAATTCCGAATCATATCTGTTCAAGTGGGACCCCTTGGATGATTTCTTTTTGAAGCAGTTCTTGAATCTCTTAAGCTGAGAATTCTCTCTAACTGGGTGGAACATCAGGGAATTTCTTCCTTTGGACAGGAGGTGTAAGAGAAAAGGGTGTGTAGTAACCTCTGGATATGATTCTTAGCACCCATGTAGTTTTTGTGGTATTGGTCCACGCATCCAGTTGTGAGGAGAAATGACACGTGAGTGGCTCCACAGATGGACAGCCGGGCAATGCTTCAGGAGCACTAATAGGCCTAACAGAGAAGCCCTGGTTTTGTGCACCCCCCTCTGCCTCAGGGGTGATGTCTTCCTTTGAGACTCTTCCTCTGCCTATGGAGGAAGTATCTACATGAGAGTCCTGAAAAGGTCCCTGAGATTTCCAGAACCCCATTTTCTTACCACCTCGGTGGTTCCTAGAGAATGAACATTGAGGAGTAGAAAACTAGATTCCCATAGCAGACAGGGTCTCTCCCTCCTGCTCACTGCAAGTGAGTGTATCTTTCACTGATGGCCCGAATAAAGAGGAGACATCAAAAGGGCATTAATAAAAGACAACCTGAAGGGTTCCACAAAGTTGCATAGCCTCATCCAGGCATGTTTCCTAATGGCTATGCCAGAACCGGCTGGGGATGGAGGAAGTATCTCCACCTGAGTCCTGAAAAGGTCCCTGAGATTTCCAGAACCACATTTTCTTACCACCTCACTGGTTCCTAGAGAATGAACATTAAGGGGTAGAAAACTTGATTCCTACAACAGACAGGGTCTCTCCCTCCTGCTTGCTGCAAGTGAGTGTATCTTTCACTGATGGTCTGAACAAAGAGGAGACATCAAAGAGGGCAATAAAAGACAGTTTGAAGGTTTCCACAAAGTTGCATAGCCTCATCTAGGCATGTTTCCTAATAGCCATGCCTGAACCAGCTGCTCATGAGGTACCCTCTGCTGTATGGGAGATCAGCTTCATCGATGAATTAGCAATAGATGATAGAGTAGCCAGTTGAGGAGAAACCTTCTTGAGGTCCTCCACTGACATGGTCTCAGTGAGAGAATTTGAAAGCTCCTTGACCAGACCTCCCTGCAAGCAGGTAAAATGTGCCAGGTAATTTAACAACCTCGGTGCGAAAGTAGCTGAGGCATAGATGAGCTTTCCAAATCTGTCCATCGTCCTGGACTCCCTGTTTGGTGGATGGATAGAGGAGCTTTGCTCTGTTAGCTCCTTCTTAGTGGTAGCCACCACAACCATAGCATCAACTGGGATTCCCTTACATCAGTGAGGTCTATCGGAAAGGGAGTCTAGAAACTAACCTGGGTGCTTGGGGACGGGTTTGACAGTGTCTGGTTCCTTCCAGGCCCTGCAGGAAGCTAGGTCAATAAGTTAATCTGCTGGAGGGTATCATAGATGAGAAGGAGTTTGGGAGGACCAGCCACCTTTCTATTTGAGGATTTCCAGGATGTCTCCGAAGGAAACATAGTCAAGTGGCAATTAAGTGGGATCCTGTCCCTTCACCAAAATCAGTGTCCTCCATAAGATACTCCACAGGGGAGTTTATGTGCCTTCTGTTGCACGTTCTCTTCTGAGATACCTCTTCTGCGGGGTACTCCGGAGAGGTGTTGGAAGAAAGGGGGAATCCCTCTGGGGAACATGTGTAGAGGCTTCCCTGAACTGGCTGATCTGTAGAACCTGAGATGATGGGCTCAGAGCATGGACCCAATGAGGGGCAAAGGATAGGACCCGAGACTAGAGAGGACAGTTCTCTATGCAAAGAGAAAGCCCTTTCTACTAACTGGAAGGCTGATGGACCCGGGGGAAACCACGCCCTCCCTCCTCAGAGCCAAAGCAACTGAAGAAGGGATGTCGGGGCCAAGCCCAGATCTGAGCCATTTGGACAAAATCGAACTCTAGCAGTACAGGACTGAGGCATCGGGGGAAGGTAAGGATCTGACAAAGTGGGAACTGAGCCCAACCCCGCAGACCCAACACTGACCTCTTAGATCCGAGACCCACTCTGATCTGATGGCATCAGAACAGAACTGGTCAAGGATATCGTAGGAGTAGAAGAAGGGAGCTTCCTCGCATCTGACACCAAACTTCTTGGGGATCTTAGATCCTGGGACTCCAAAGCCAGGGGTCATATTGGGGAAGGAGACAGTACCTGTTGGGTAGGTGTGCTCATGGAACTGGTAGGGGACAGAGCTGGCAGAACCCCATCTGAATCTGAGTCCTAAGGAATCTCCGGATTATCCTGTCCATGTCTGCTTCTGTCAAACTCCTAGAAGACCTACATGAAGTTGAGGACGCTGGCCTAGAGTGCTTTTTTGGTGTTTGGGACAACTGGGGGGGGGGGTAGAGTCAGAGACACCAGCATCAACTCAAATTATGGTGTACATCCTCTGCTCATTGGATCTGAGAGTCTAGGATCTGATAAAGAAGTGGACAGAAAGGGACAACTTGTAGTCAGGGCCAAGCCAGCTGGATCTGAGGATGGTTGAGGATCTGAGGGCAGCCTGATAGGCCTCGGATCTGAGGGGATTGCCCTCGGATCTGAGTGGGTCAGATCTGAGACTTTCCGCAACTTCTCAGCCAGCTCCGAGGAGGTTTTCAGAGATTTGAGGGTGGTGTATTTTCCTAGGGTTTGAAACCATTTGAGACTGTTTAGAGGGGGGTTAAGCCCCAGTTTTATTCCTGCAATCTGAGAGGGCCCTCAGGTTAAAGGTTGCACAAACGGTGCACAGACAGTCCAGGTGGCCGTTCCTAGGCAGTATACGCACTTCTTGTGGGCATCAGAATTGGGAATCTTATGCCCACAAGAAGTGCACGTCTTGAAACCTGTAGGTTTCTCTGGTGCAGGTTTCTCAGACATGAAGGCAGTAAACCCAGAAGGAAAGGCAAGGGTTTTCCAGCAACATTAAGTTAAACTGGGAGGTTAAAGACTTAAGCTACTATAGACCTTAAGCTAACAAGTTAACACAGGTATAAGGAAGACAAAGTATTTTTTTAAACAGAATAGAAAATATATATACATATAAATAAAAGTATTCAGAACTAGAAAGTCAGTTAAGTTACCACGAGTGGTATGGGAGAAAGCATACAACAATAAAATGAACAACACTAATGCCTGCGACATGCTGAGGGAAGAGAACTAAGTAAAAAAGAGAAAAAGGAGAATATTTATACGAAAAATATCCAAAGTAAATATTCTTATTATCAAGGCTGGATCTTTCCATCTTGCAGCTATGGTGGCAAACGAGATCTGAGGAGCTGGGGATGGAATAGAGCATTGTGGGTGGAGGGAGGAGCTTGAGGCTTGGATTTGAAGTCTTGTAAATGCGGCTGAGCTGGATCCGAGTATTGGATCCTTGACCCATTAGTGAGGAAGAATGAAAAGACAACATCAAATTAATTTAATCTGGATGTTTTAAATTTGCATGCTGTACTGAGTCAGGATGAAAGTGATGGTGATGAAGTGAAAGGAGTTGATGGTGCATGTATTGGGACAAGGGTACCAATACGAAAAATAAAGCTGAAACAAATAAATTAAATTGCAAAAAAAAATTAAATTACATTTAAAGGAATAACTACTAGGTTATAACAGCATTAAGAATGAGATGAAGTGATTATTAGAAATAAACTGGTGTTTGTAACAAATAACAGACATTCGGTTGGAAGACGTTAGATTATTAAATAGGAAAGAAAGAGAAAATTAAGTTTGTGTGGGGACATAGCATAGTGTGGAGTTTTGCAAAAGACATTTGTTTTGATATAGTTATTTTGTTTTTAAATAAAGACATTAAATGGTTAAATGTTATTACTGTTATACCAGGTAGGTGTGTTATTTGAGATACTAGGTTCAGAAATACATCCTTTAAAATAGAAACGTTATATGTTTATATCAATATTAAGGACAGATTATTGTGTTTTGAAGAATACAATAAATATATATTTGTGAACATGGATATTGTGGTGCTGAGTGATTTCAAGTGTAATTTGGAAAATGCAAGTAGGTACAATTAATACTGATATAAAAACATGTGGACATATGATGAAATGTTGCAACTGTTGCTAGGAAACTACAGAAAATATAGCAGAGATAGGTTATGGACAGAAATCGACTATGTTTAACTGCCTGTAGGTTTACTGGAAGTAAGTGGAGATGTGCTATATGTTAATTTTTCAGATAATAAATCTTTATGAACATAAAAAGGGGACAATCAAAGTTTTATTAAAGAGGGACGGAAAAAAAGGGATTAACGCAACTTATGGGTCTGATATATAGTATCAATTTCCAAAAGAAATGACATTACTGTGGAGAGACTTATAAGTTATGTACTCATTATATCTAAGCATCTGTGGTGTCTATTTTCATTCTCCCTCACTAATGGGGTTCCACATCTGATCCTCGGATCCGACTCAGCTGCATTTACCAGACTTTGGTTCTAACTCTTGAACTCCTCCCACTACCCTTAATGCTCTACTGCATCCCTACTGCCTCAGATTGAGTTTGCTACTCTAGTTCTCAAAAGTAGAAGAGAAACAGATATAGCCAGAAGGAAAAGACAGTCATCAAACATGGAACTGTAGGTTCCAAACATAGTCTAATAGGTCCTTCCAGAAGAAAAAAAAATGGGTTATTGATGAAAGGGGAGTTGAGGAAGAATGAAACTGGACAACACAGATGCCTAGTTATGGTGAGTACATGACATATAAATCTGATGTTGTCTTTTTCATTCTTCCTCACTTATGGTACAGAGTCTCTAGCTATGCTGACATTGGGTGGCTCTCATGGAAGGTCCAAATGGAGAGATGAAAAGTCAGCAAGCAAGGGAGAGTAGTAGTGCTGATATTGAATTCATCCTCAAGTCTTGGTGAGTACCTTCATGAGGTGGACCCTGTTTTTCACAAAATCTCACCAAGGCGACACTGATATATAGACTGTTTTTATATAGCATATATCATGGACAGAAGTAGGTTAAAATTTAAAAAAGATAGCTGGGTGTACAAGACCCAGGATAAAAAAGTGCTCAATCCTGGTAGGCACACTGGTGCCAGGACTGGAAAAGATGACAATGTAGAATCCTCAAAATACGGAAACATTCCTGCAATGAGGCTAGGCTAGGCCAGGCCCAGGGGGAGGATGCCCCCCCCCCCCTGTTGTAGAAGGAAGTAGTAGTCCACAAAAATCACAAAAACTGACAGGCTAATGAAGAGCCATAAAAACGATAAAGTGGATTACTGAGGCTAAGAAAGAAATTATGTATTGTTACTATTACACAAAAAGCCCAGAATTTCAAGACACAAGATATACAAAATGATTAAGAGAGAAATTACAGGAAAGAAAAATACTTCCACAAGAAAAACTGTCAGAAGCTTCAAATAAAGATTTGTATTCATTAATACAACAGACTTATGAAAAACAGTATATAGATCAAAAAACATTGATCTGTTTAGAAAAAAAAGCATCTGACAACAAAACCGAGAGATTTTTGAAAAGTATAAAAAAGAAATATGGACATGGGAAAGAAAGAGAGATTTGATATGGTGCAATATCAAAGGAGAAAGCCAAATTAATCAATATGAAGAAAGCAGTCCCAAAGATATTCAAAGAGAAATACAGCCAAAGGCATCCACATATGGAAAAGTTCACAATAAAGAAAATAATATCACAAAGAGGGACTGTAGAAAAGATTAGTAAAGTAGAAGTTAAAATAAAAAAATAGAAGGTGAAGTTATGGAGTGCCTGCGAAGTGAAGGATTTGGTGTAAAAGGTGTAACACTGGTTACATCACAGCAAGATGGAGCGAGTTCACAAAGTAAGGAGAAGCAGGAAAATCAGGAGACATATGAAGAAGAAACATGGACATGGGAAAGAAAAAGAGATTTAATATGGAGTAATATTTATGCAAAGGAGAAGGCAAAACTAACCAATACAAAAAGAGCAGCAAAGAAAATATTCAAAGAGAAATACATGCAAAGGAATACAGATATGGAAAACTTTACAATACAAAGAATAAGAATACAAAGAGGAAATGCAGAAAAGGAGATTAGTAATGGAGAAATTAAAGAAATAGAAACTGAGGTTATGGAGTACCTGCAAAGTGAAGGATTCAGTGTAGACATTCTAATTCAGAAAGCACCACAACAGGATAGAGTAATGGATATCCAAATTAAGGGGAAAAAAGTGGAATGGGAAGCAATTGGTCAGGTGCCATATGAAGATATTTTGCAGCCTTCCACAGGAAACCAGTATAAATGTTTACTTGAAGCTGGACAGCTAGGGAAGGAACAGGACACTGTGGAAACTCTGACGCAGTCAATGTTGAGGAGTGATAGGCCAGAAGTTCCTATATGACAGAGCAACGGATGGCACAGGATGAAACTGATGACAATGTGCCACAGGAAGATGCTACAGAACATTCTATAGAATGCCCACAGGAAATGGAAAATAAAAAATGTGCCCTCAGTTTAGAAGAAAACGAGCTAAGAGAAGAGTTGCTTGGTTTAATACAGATAGACAGAAATATTAAGATCAATGAAAAAAATAGACGGCAGAAGGTCAATAAAACCGAAAAAGTCAGAAGTTTGATAAAACAAATGAACATAGTAATCTAGGAACAAAATTCAAGCTATAAACCAATTTGCTCTTCCTGTCCTAACTTACAGTTTTGGAGAGAGTGACTAGCCCCAAAACGTGTTGGATAGATTAGACAGAAAAACAAGAAGGATGGTTCATGCTCACCAAATGATTTATACAAATCAGTGCATACTAAGATTATATATTCCCCGTTCTGAAGGAGGGATGGCCTCCTTGAAACTGATTACATGTATAGATCTGCATTCATGGGACTCCACACATATCTACTCATGTCACAAGACCCAAATGTAGTGAAAGTTTTGAAACATGAGGAAAATAAATCTAAGATGACTTCTCTGCTTAATCTAGCAGAAACATATCGGCGTCATACAGGAGTGGAAATCAAACCAGAAGTAGATAAAAATCAGGCAACAACTGAATGTGCCAAAAAACAAAAGAAAGAATATAAGGTGAAAGACCAGATGAGAAGGCAAGAAATATGAAAAATGCATAAATATAGCTGCAAGTATAGAAAACGTCTGGAAGAACCTCATGTTGATCAGGAACAAACACAAGAATGGTTAAGGAGAAGTGAATTCAAACCAAGAGAAGAAAGGCTAATAATAGTGGCCCAAGATAGTGGGATACATACATGCTGGTTTACAAAGTCCTTTGAACATGTGAGAGAAACAGACAAATGTGGGTATTGTAAAACTGAATTGGAAACAGCTGCACACCTCGTTGCTGGTTGTGACATACTAATGGCAGAAGGACTGTATACTGAAAGGCATAATAATGTGGCAAGACTGCTGCACTGGGGATTGTGCAAACATTATGGTACTGAAGTGGCTGAAAAACACTGGAAACATGAGCCACAAACCATCTTAGAAAATGATGACATCTACATCACATGGGTTCACCCCATACCAACAGTTCAAAAGATAGATGCCAGAAAACCGGATATAGTGGTCCATGAAAAGAAGACATAAGCAGCATTGATTACTGAAATATAAAGAGGAAAAGTAGAAAAGGAGATCAGTAATGGAGAAATTAAAGAAATAGAAACTGAGGTTATGGAGTACCTGCAAAGTGAAGGATTCAGTGTAGAAATTCTAATTCAGAAAGCACCACAACAGGATAGAGTAATGGATATCCAAATTAAGGGGAAAAAAGTGGAATGGGAAGCAATTGGTCAGGTGCCATATGAAGATATTTTGCAGCCTTCCACAGGAAACCAGTATAAATGTTTACTTGAAGCTGGACAGCTAGGGAAGGAACAGGACACTGCGGAAACTCTGACGCATTCAATGTTGAGGAGTGATAGGCCAGAAGTTCCTATACGACAGAGCAACGGATGGCACAGGATGAAACTGATGACAATGTGCCACAGGAAGATGCTACAGAACATTCTATAGAATGCCCACAGGAAATGGAAAATAAAAAATGTGCCCTCAGTTTAGAAGAAAATGAGCTAAGAGAAGAGTTGCTTGGTTTAATACAGATAGACAGAAATATTAAGATCAATGAAAAAAATAGACGGCAGAAGGTCAATAAAACCGAAAAAGTCAGAAGTTTGATAAAACAAATGAACATAGTAATCTAGGAACAAAATTCAAGCTATAAACCAATTTGCTCTTCCTGTCCTAACTTACAGTTTTGGAGAGAGTGACTAGCCCCAAAACGTGTTGGATAGATTAGACAGAAAAACAAGAAGGATGGTTCATGCTCACCAAATGATTTATACAAATCAGTGCTTACTAAGATTATATATTCCCCGTTCTGAAGGAGGGATGGCCTCCTTGAAACTGATTACATGTATAGATCTGCATTCATGGGACTCCACACATATCTACTCATGTCACAAGACCCAAATGTAGTGAAAGTTTTGAAAATTGAGGAAAATAAATCTAAGATGACTTCTCTGCTTAATCTAGCAGAAACATATCGGCGTCATACAGGAGTGGAAATCAAACCAGAAGTAGATAAAAATCAGGCAGCAACTGAATGTGCCAAAAAACAAAAGAAAGAATATAAGGTGGAAGACCAGATGAGAAGGCAAGAAATATGAAAAATGCATAAATATAGCTGCAAGTATAGAAAACGTCTGGAAGAACCTCATGTTGATCAGGAACAAACACAAGAATGGTTAAGGAGAAGTGAATTCAAACCAAGAGAAGAAAGGCTAATAATAGCGGCCCAAGATAGTGGGCTACATACATGCTGGTTTACAAAGTCCTTTGAACATGTGAGAGAAACAGACAAATGTGGGTATTGTAAAACTGAATTGGAAACAGCTGCACACCTCGTTGCTGGTTGTGACATACTAATGGCAGAAGGACTGTATACTGAAAGGCATAATAATGTGGCAAGACTGCTGCACTGGGGATTGTGCAAACATTATGGTACTGAAGTGGCTGAAAAACACTGGAAACATGAGCCACAAACCATCTTAGAAAATGATGACATCTACATCACATGGGTTCACCCCATACCAACAGTTCAAAAGATAGATGCCAGAAAACCGGATATAGTGGTCCATGAAAAGAAGACATAAGCAGCATTGATTACTGAAATATAAAGAGGAAAAGTAGAAAAGGAGATCAGTAATGGAGAAATTAAAGAAATAGAAACTGAGGTTATGGAGTACCTGCAAAGTGAAGGATTCAGTGTAGAAATTCTAATTCAGAAAGCACCACAACAGGATAGAGTAATGGATATCCAAATTAAGGGGAAAAAATTGGAATGGGAAGCAATTGGTCAGGTGCCATATGAAGATATTTTGCAGCCTTCCACAGGAAACCAGTATAAATGTTTACTTGAAGCTGGACAGCTAGGGAAGGAACAGGACACTGTGGAAACTCTGACACAGTCAATGTTGAGGAGTGATAGGCCAGAAGTTCCTATATGACAGAGCAACGAATGGCATAGGATGAAACTGACGAGAATGTGCCACCGGAAGATGCTACAGAACATTCTATAGAATGCCCACAGGAAATGGAAAATAAAAAATGTGCCCTCAGTTTAGAAGAAAATGAGCTAAGAGAAGAGTTGCTTGATTTAATACAGATAGATAGAAATATTAAGATCAATGAAAGAAATAGATGGCAGGAGGTCAATAAAACCCAAAAAGTCAGAGGTTTGATAAAACAAATGAACACAGTAATTAGGACTGTCCATAGACAGCCATGCAATATAACAGAAGTAAACAGGATATATTACTGTGCAGCTAAATTAATAACACATAAAGTCCTACTGCAAGAACACAATGTAGTAAGGGAAAGGAAGGGGAAAAATCAAATACCATCATGGAAGTATCGAACAGAGAAAACTATAAAGCAGTTATGAGAAATGTCACTGTTAGAAGAATATAGAAGAGGGAACAGATCAACAAAAATATTAAGAAAGACAGACATAATAAAAGCAATGTGCAGTATTAGAACAGAGCAGGATCTATCATGCACTGTCACAAATAACAAGCTAAAACTCTCAGCATCAGCACAGGCAGAAAAACTTAGAAGATACACAAATAAATATAAAGGCAAAGTACAAAATAAGTAATTTATTTATGACCCAAAAAAGTTCTATAGAGAGTTGGGAAATAATGTAAAAGGAATTGAAAGACCACCAATAAAAGACGAAATAGATACATTTTGGAGAAGTATTTATGAAGATCCTCTAGAGCATAACAAAGATGCTCAATGGATAGAAGAAGTAAAAGAAAGAATAAGAAGTTTAAAGGTACAGGATATGAAATGGGATGAAGTAACACCCAGAGAGACTGAAACAAAGTTAAGAAAAGCCTCCAATTGGAAAACCCCAGGCCCAGATGCAGTACCTAACGTCTGGTTAAAAGTATTAACATCTTTGACAAAGATTTAGCTAGAAGTAAGAACTATTTATATGCACACCCTGAACAGACACCAACCTGGCTAACAACAGGAAAAACAATGCTACTACTTAAGAGTGAACCTTCAAGTTACCCTAAAAACTATAGCCCTATAACTTGCCTTCCAGCGATGTATAAACTATACACTGGAACTGATGCCGACAGTTTATAGTCATTTAGAAAAAAACTCAATTATTGCAATAGAACAAAGGGGCAATAAAAGAAAGTCATATGGAACAAAGGATCATTTGTTGTTAAAGTCACAATGGAGAACTGTAAAAAGAGGAAGAATCTAAGTATGGCATGGATTGACTATAAAAAGCATTTGAGAGTATCCCACATTCATGGATAAAAGAGTGCTTAAAAATGTATAAGATACATCTTACATTGACTGACTACATTACAGTGACCAAGAAACAGTGGCAGACCACTTTGCAATTAAGCCATGATAAAGGACAAATTATTATTCCAAGGATAAAAATTCAAAGGGGGATATTCCAGAGTGACTCTCTGTCACCGCTGTTATTCTGCCTTGCCCTTAACCCATTAAGCTGTCTACTTAACAGCTTAGGCCATGGCTATAACTTGGCTCCTAGAAAACAACAAAGTGTAAGGACTTCTCATCTTCTCTCTGTCAATTTAAAACTGTATAGCTCATCAGATGAGGAACTGAAAGCACAACTACAAGTTGTCAAAACTTTTTCAGATGATATAAGAATGTCATTTGGTCTTGATAAATGTGCAAAAGCAACCTTTAAAGCAGGAAAACTGCAGCACCAAGAAAACATCAGTCTGGGACAAGAATAAAAAGAACCTGAGCAAGAGGGAGTGTATAAATATTTGGGAACTGATGAAGGATAAACAATAAAACATGAACAAATGCAAATAAAACTTAATAAGGAATACTTTAGAAGACTTAAATTAATCCTGAAAACAGTGTTGACATCTAGGAACAAAATTCAAGCTATAAACCAATTTGCTCTTCCTGTCCTAACTTACAGTTTTGGAGAGAGTGACTAGCCCCAAAACGTG
Organism: Protopterus annectens; assembly: GCF_019279795.1. NCBI lineage: Eukaryota > Metazoa > Chordata > Ceratodontiformes > Protopteridae > Protopterus > Protopterus annectens. The sequence goes on from NC_056725.1 coordinate 1,720,039,096, forward strand.
TTGGATAGATTAGACAGAAAAACAAGAAGGATGGTTCATGCTCACCAAATGATTTATACAAATCAGTGCATACCAAGATTATATATTCCCCGTTCTGAAGGAGGGATGGCCTCCTTGAAACTGATTACATGTATAGATCTGCACGTATCTACTCATGTCACAAGACCCAAATGTAGTGGAAGTTTTGAAACATGAGGAAAATAAATCTAAGATGACTTCTCTGCTTAATCTAGCAGAAACATATCGGCGTCATACAGGAGGGGAAATCAAACCAGAAGTAGATAAAAATCAGGCAGCAACTGAATGTGCCAAAAAACAAAAGAAAGAAAGAATATAAGGTGAAAGACCAGATGAGAAGGCAAGAAATATGAAAAATGCATAAATATAGTTGCAAGTATAGAAAATGTCTGGAAGAACCTCATGTTGATCAGGAACAAACACAAGAATGGTTAAGGAGAAGTGAATTCAAACCAGGAGATGAAAGGCTAGTAATGGCGGCCCAAGATAGTGGGCTACATACATGCTGGTTTACAAAGTCCTTTGAACATGTGGGAGAAACAGACAAATGTAGGTTTTGTAAAACCGAATTGGAAACAGTTGCACACCTCGTTGCTGGTTGTGACATACTAATGGCAGAAGGACTGTATACTGAAAGGCATAATAATGTGGCAAGACTGCTGCACTGGGGATTGTGCAAACATTATGGTACTGAAGTGGCTGAAAAACACTGGAAACATAAGCCACAAAGCATCATAGAAAATGATGACATCTACATCACATGGGTTCGCCCCATATTACAGTTCAAAAGATAGATGCCAGAAAACCGGATATAGTGGTCCATGAAAAGAAGACATAAGCAGCATTGATTATTGAAATTGCCACACCCAGTGACTACAATGTGTTGTGTACAGAGAGACATAAAGTCATAAAATATGAGGATTTGCAGGCTGAAACGAGAGCAATGTGGAAGAAAGATACCCAGAAAGTTCCAATAATAGTATTAGCAATGGGTCTTATAAAAAAATTATCTACAATCATATTTAGACATGTTACCAATGCATGTAACCCCATACGAATTGCAGAAGGAGTCATTACTGGGCACACTGCGGGTGCTCAAGGAGCACTTCTGGCTGACATCAAAGACTGAAACAATACTAATTTCATGAGCTTTAATCGTACTTTGACTTAGGAATGGGGTCCATTCCCTTAGAAACACAAAAGACTTGGAGAAATAAAAAAAATGATATTCCTGAGTCCTGCCAAACAAAAGGAGGATCTATTTTTAGATATGATGCCCAATTTGTATTGTGAAAAAAAGGTATGAGTCTTAGACCACGCAGCTGCTGCACAAATGTCGTCAACAGACATTCTTGACCAAAATGTAGATGAAGCTGCCATGGAGCTAGTTAAGTGAGCTCAGGGAGGTTTTGCTAATGTCATACACTTCTGACAGTAAATCCATGAGATACAGTCTGTAATCCATTCAGCTAGGGTAACTTTAGAAACTGGTTGGCCTAAGCAATTTGGAGAGAAATGCAAAAAGCTGGTCTGACTTTCTAAGCTGTTTTGTCTTGCGAAGGTAAAAACCTAGTTGTCTATGCACATCAAATAGGCATGTACTATCCTTTACTGGCAAAATCTGGAAAGAAGACTGGCAAGTGAATGAATCGGCTGATGCTGTTTTCAGAGGCTACCTTAGGTAAAAAAAAAAAGAAGGGTTAGTCCGAAGGGAAACCCTGTCTTTATGAAAAAAATGTAAGGGGGTTTTCCTTTAACAGCCTGAAGTTCAGAAATTCTATTTGCCGAAGTTATAGCTACCAAGAAAACCATCTTCCTTGACAGAAATTTTAGATCAGATTTGTCTGAAAGTTGAAAGGGTTTTTGAGTTAAACCTTCTAGTACCACAGTAAGATCCCAAGGCAGACAGGGATCCTTTATTAGAGATCTCAGAAGAAAAATGTCTTTCATAAAAGCTTTACACAATTTGGAGTAAGCCAAGGAAAAATATTTATTTCCTTTGTGGAAATCTGAAATTGCTGAATAGCTGACAACTGAAGTTTAATTGTAGAGAAACTGGCCCCATTTTTGAAAAGGATTGTCAAAAATTGAAGAATAGCAGAAATTGGTGTAGGAAGAAGGATCAATTTCCTTACATGATGCCCAGATAGAGAACCTTTTCCATTGAGTTTTATAAACTTTTTTGGTATAATCTTTTTGAGAAGCCAAAATAATGTTGCAAACTGGGAAAGAATGCCTGGACTGTCTCACTATTACCGGAAGTGGGAAACCATGTGGTCAGCTTGAGGGCCTGAAAGTTGGGGTGCTGAATCCATGATAGGTGAGAGAGGAGATCCTGAGCAGGCTCCAGCATCCATGGAGGATAACGAAGATGAGACCATAGAAAGGGGTACCATACTTGCCGAGGCCAGAAAGGAGCAATAAGGATTACTGAGCTCTTTAGCCTGATTGCTTTCTGTAAAAGTCTTGAATCAGGGGAAGAGAAGGATAAGCATAAAGGAGACCCGAGGGCTGCACTTGTTGTTGAGAGAGGTGGCAAATAGGTCGCAGCAAGGCTGACCTGAACACCTGAATATCATACTTGCTACCAACTGACTGAGAGACCACTCATGAGGCATCAGAATGGATCTGTGTAGTTTGTCCACAAGCACACTTGTTTTCCCTGTGATGTACATTGCAATAAGAAAGCAGTCTGATGAGCTCGCCCATTCTCAGACACTCATGGCTTCTCTGCAAAGGGGGTAAGATCGGGTTCCTCCTTGCTTATCGATGTACCAGACTACAGACATGTTGTTGGTCTGAACTGCAATAGTCCCTAAGGGAACAGCATCTTGAAATGCCTGCAGCATTAAAAGGACTGCTTTCTTCTCTAGGACATTGATATGCAAATTGCTCTCTTGGGGGGGACCACATGCCTTGGACAGTTCTTCCCAAGAAATGCCCCACCCCACCCCAGTTGAGAAGCGTCTGCTGTCACTGTGGCTACTGGGTTCAGGAAATAAAAGGTCTGCTCAGAAAAAGATCATCTGAATGAATCCACCAGCAATGTGCTGCTTGTAAATTGGGGTGAGTTTTACTTGAAAGGATAGGGGTTGATATAGAATGGACCACTGTACAGCAAAAGTCCACTGAAGAACCTGCATAAAGAAGCGTGCAAGAGGAAGAAGTATTATGGCAGCTGACATTGATCCAAGTGCTTGAATCACTTGTCTTGCTGGAGGAGATAAATGGGAAGGATAGCCTGAACCTGGTTTCTGATAGAAGTAATGTGGTGGAGAGACAGAGATGCTGTCTGTGTTGTTGTTTTCAAACTTGTCCAGATGAATTCCAGGTTCTGAACTGGTGCACGTTTTGATTTGGCAAGATTTATTGCAATGCCCAAATTGCCACAAATCTGGAGCAAACAGTCCCTGGAATGTTGTAGTTGATGCTTGGAAGGGGTGGTTAGGAGCCAGTGGTCTAGGTATGGAAACACCTGGAATCCCTTCGGTCTCAAGTGAGCTGCGACTACTGACATTCTTTTGGTGAAAACCCTGAGGCTGTGATGAGTCCAAAGGGCAGAGCTCTGAATTGGTAATGACTGGCTCCCAACCAAAAGCAGAGATGTTTTCTGGATCATCTTTTGATATGATAGTATGCTTCCTGAAGATCTACAGAGCACATCCAATCATCCTTGTGCAGAAAGGGCAGGATGGACTGAATCTTAACTATTTGGAACTTCACTTCCTTAATGTACTCGTTCAATTTGCTTAGATCCAAAAATGGGTCTGAGGTTTTCTTTGGCACTAAAAAGAACCATGAATAAGTTCTGAATCCTATCTGGTCAGGTGGGATCTTCTGGATGACTCGTTTTTCTAGCAGCTTTTGTATTTCTTGTACTGCAGCCTTCCTCTGACTGTGCAGAATGCTGGAAAGTTTCTTCCTTTGCCAAGCTGGAAGAAAGGAAAATTATATGTAATAACCCCTGGATATTATTCTTAGCACCCATAAATCTCTTGTGATGTTTGTCCAAGTGTCTAGGTACAAAGAGAAATGACCCGTGACCCCTTCCAGAGTTGGACAGTCAGGCAGCAATTCAGGAGCACTGATAGGGCCCATCTGAAAGGAATCTCTAAAGCCCTGGTTCTGAGGGCCTCCTCTGCCTTTAGGGTGACATCTACCATTAAAATCTCTCCCCTATACCTCTGCAGGAATTGTCCCCACGTGAATCCTGGAAATGTCCCTGAGATTTATGGAACCACATTCTCTTACTGCCTCTCTGGTTCATAGAGAAGGTTCATTGAGGCATAATAAACTTGATACCCACGGCAGACAGGGTCTTTCCTTCTTGTTCACTGTGGGTAAGCGTATCTTTTATTGATGGCCCAAACAAGGAAGTAACGTCAAAACCAAACCTCCTGCACAAGTGCAATTGCACGGCTCAAGGATAAAAATAAAAAAAAAGTATAAATGAGCCAGCAAACTGTTGCCTGAAGCAAATTTTATTGAAACAACAAAAAGACAAACAGACCGGTTTCGGCTGGAATTAGAAACACAGCCTTCCTCAGTGCAAATTCAATCATCCCAATATTGTAGATTAAATATACTTTGTAACCACTTGATTGGTTTAGCCTAGAATTGTTCATTAAGACCCAGTGGAAATAATCCACCTAATTTCACAATCCACTTCTTTTCTTTGGAATTTAAAAGTGAATGCCAACCTGTTTTATTGTGTTTGTTACCTCTTATAATGTCAATTGCCATAAAAGAGAATTTTGCAGTTTTGTGTATTAAATGATGTTTGTGTAAGGCATTATGGACCTTATGGTTTTTAATATTACTAATGTGTTCAGAGATCCTGAGTCTGAGGGGATGTGAGGTTTGCCCAACATAAAAACATCCACATGTACACGTGGCCAAATATACCAACCAGTCAGTGCCACAGTTAGCTAAAAAATTTATATCATAAACTGCAGCAGAGTTCCGACTGGTAAATTGTTTGCTTTTACTTACTTTATCACAATTACTGCAATGGCCACACGGAAAACATCCAATCAAAGGTCCCCCTGTTAGTGTAGTCTGTACGTATTGAGATAACCTGTTGACATGTGGGTGTTTATAATGATTGAAACAACCACCCAAATTCTTGCCCTTTCGGAATGAAAACAGACATCTGTCTGGTATGATGTTAGATAATTCCAAATCATATTGTAAAATATTCCAATGTCTGTGTACACTTTGTATTAAAGTACCTGAGTTCCTACCAAAAGTCATAGTAAACCTTATAGGTTGTGATGCCATGGCGGTATGTTCTTTATAACATAACAGATCATCCCGCTTGAGTTTGTTGACCAGATTGCTTGCATGCAGAACATGTCCCATCTTATATCCCCTGGATCTAAATCTGTTGATAAGGTCCTTTCTATGTTCCTGAAAGGAAGATTCATCGGGACATATATGTTTCATTCTGATAAATTGTGATTTGGGGATATTTCTAGCAATATGTGGTGGATGAAAGCTGGTGGCATGTAGGATGGTGTTATATTCCGGATGTTTCCTGAATATCTTGGTATCTAATGTGTGATATGGTAATCTGTTTATCAGTACATCCAAGAAGGTGATGGTATTGATGTCATAGTGTACTGTAAAATAAATACCCCATTTGTTATTGTTTAAATACAACAAAAATTCAAACAATTCATTGGTCCCACCTTTCCATACCAACCAACAATCATCCAAATAACGTCTCCAAATATCCATATAGTTCAAATGAATGTTGTTGTGACTGTCATAAATGATCTCCTTTTCAACAAATGCCATGAACAAATCCGCATAGATGGGGGCAAATGATGCCCCCATAGCTGTGCCCTTTGTTTGCCAATAGCAAGTCTCTTGATAAAAGAAGACGTTATTGGTGAGGACATGTTCTGCGAGGCCAACCAGAAATTCATTGTACTCAGATTGATATAAGCCAGCCACCTCCAACCAGTAAGCCAAAGCCTCCAAACCTCCTTGATGAGGAATGTTAGTGTAGAGGGCGCTTACATCGAGTGTACACATTAGCCAATCTGGCTCTAGCTGTGTTTCTGAGATGATCTGTAAAAAATTAGTGGTATCCTGTAATCGTGAATGTACCAATGATAATAAAGGCTTAAGTTGGACTGATGTTAAGGATATTATGTGTAAATCTATAGTATATCAAGGCCTTTGATACAGTCCCCCACCCCAAACTATTAAATACACTCTCCAAACCGAACCACAGTACCAGTGTACTTCAATGGTTCTGAAGCTATCTACATGACCGCCAACAATGTGTAAAATGGATTAATGTCCTATCCCCCTCTTCCCGTCACACTAGGAGTACCTCAAAGCTCAATTCTTGGGCTGCTACTCTTCAATATTTTTACAAACAACCTCCATAGTGCTACCCCACTGGCTTCACCTATCCAATATGCAGATGACACAACACATATGCACCTCTAATAACCTGCAAAACCTCCATGACATAACCCAAAAATCATTCTCAGATACCGAGCTATGGCTCTCTAACAATCAGCTCATACTCAACCCCAATAAAACAAAAATCATGATCTTCCAACACACAAGATCCTCTCCCCTCCCTCAATCCTTCTACATCACAGCTAGGAATAATACTAAAATTAATGCCGATTCACAAACAAAACTACTAGGAGTAATAATAGATAACCTAAGATTTGACCTACATATAGCAAAACAATTAAGAAAGTTCACAAAAAATGGGTACTCTTTACAGAAATAAAAAGTATTTAACTAGCATATCTAGGGTTGGCATTGCTAGAACCACTCTTCTATCAACACTTCTGTATGCTTCCCCAATTCTCACCAACCTTAAAAAGACAAATTTAATTAAACTTGAAACATGCTACAATAAAATAGTTAAAATTTGCAACCGACTGCCCACATCGTACCCACCACTGTCACTCCTTAAAAAAATTCTCCTGGTTAGAACTCCCACAACTTCTATCCTATAACCAATTAACTTTAGCACACAAACTAGTATATCAATCTGAAAAAAAAAACTGCCCTTCTAAATATTCTCCAGCCCCCATACCACAAATCAAAGCCTTCGGTCAACAAATAAATTTCTACTGCAAGTGTCTAAATCCACTAATATGGCAGGCAACTCCCTATTTTCTCATCATGTAACAACAAGGTGAAATTCACTACCTCACAGCATCAGAACCATCACAAATGCCAACCTGACACCTGGCTTTGCTCCTGTACTACTACAGGCTCTGGTCATAATTTTTCTTCTTCCCTGACCACCTCATAATCTGTGCTCTCTTTCTCTCTCTCATGTCTAGATAATCTCTAACATCATATTTTTCTATCCAGTTTCCCCCCTGCAAACCTTTCTTCGGCTTAGTTTGAGAATCACTACAATAAGGAATTATATCAGATGACTGTATAATACAAATGTCAGCTATAATAACATAGAAAGTAATTTATGGTGTACTGTATGTCTTGTATATTTGTTGTATAATTTCTTGTATAAATGTTGTATAATTTCTTGTATAAATTTTGTATAATCTCTATATGTGGACCTTTTCTCCCTGGGCCTCTGCTGAAAATGGGTCTTATCCCAGTCAGACTTTCCCAGTAAACAAATGTAAAATAAATAAAATGTTATATGAAATATAAACATTTGAATGAAAGAATATGTAACTCACGTCAAGTGGAAGAGACAATTGAAAATGTTTTTAGAATATAATAGAATTAAAGAAATTTGGAAAATGCGCAGCATTTAGATATGATTGTTTTCAAAATTGAATACTAAAGAGACAGTTCATGGTTTATATCTTGTAAGTATGTCACAACAGATGGATAAGAGGAACAAAATATTTATGAGTGCTGTTTGAGTTATATGAAACAATGGGTGTGAAGAATTATTATCTAATATTTTGTGGGATAGTGATGGGATGATATATAAAATGATAAGATGGCTCTAAAAAAAAGGTGGAGAAAAAATATAAAATTTATATACACAAAATAAACTGAATGTGACAGAACTGATCTTATGGCATTAGTATAATGTAATACATACTATATATAATGTAATTGTATTTTTTAAATGTATGTATATAACTATATATAGTATTACTGCACTTTCTTTCTCACATACATTATATTTTCTGCTTTACTACTGTACACTCTATATATTGTACACTTCTGTAACTTGTCATCATACTATGCCATGATATACTATTGTTTGCTATATTCATTTGCACTCATCTCTGACTTTTGTATTTTTATCATGTATGTGGAGCTTTTGTATTTTTTATGATTGCCATGTATGGGGAGCGTTTCTCCGCGGGTCTCTGCTAAAAATGGGCACCTGATTGCCCAGTCAAACCAACCCAGTAATCAAATATAAAATAACACAAATAAATAAATAAATAATAGTACAAGACTGTATATAATAATCAGATGTATTACTTCAATAAAGCCCTTACTCTTTTTGATAAGTGCAGTGGGATCTTGTGTATTCACCTGAGTTACCACCAACTGCAAATAAGACCACGATTTAATGTCCCATCCAAAGGATGGCACACTCAGGAGTGCAGCAGCTCACACCCCCACCCACATATTGCACTACAGTGTCAGTACTGGAAAATTAATCCAGATATCTGAGGTGTGAATAAAACCCACAGGCTCTTGATCTTCCAGCATCAAAGAAGAGTGTACTACCTGTTGAGCCAATAACACTGCTTGCCACTACATGACAGAATGGAATCCCTTATGGATGATATACCTTTGTCTCTGTTTCCCAGGTGGGGAATATATTGCAATGACAGTACAGTCTACAGCCCCCAATATTGTATGAGAGTGGACTATGTAATAAAAAGCTCACAACATGCTGCCTCTCTGCTCTGTGGTATATGAAAACTACATATGCTACCCCACATGCTGTATGATGGTACTGAGGAACTGGTGAAGTATTCTTGAGGCAAATGCCTGGGATACTCCCAATATGTCACAGAAAGGTTCCCGTAGCTAATATTGTGAAAGCCACACTTCACTTGGTGTCCAAAGGGACAGGTGCTCCATGCGTCCACTGGGCCTGCATATAAGGGCAGTACATCTTGACCAGCTCCTGCATGCAGACTTCATCCACACTGCAGTGGCCCATATCTTTTATGCTGTGGAAGGCATATAACATATGTTAGGAGCAGATGGATGACAATGAGAGCAGAGGACTGAAGCTTGGAGCTGATACTAGGTGCTTCATGTGCTCAGGGTACAGGGTTCGATTCCTTCCACTTCCATTTACCTACTGTGTGATTCTAAGTAAGTCAATGAACCAGACAGAGATCATGGGTCACTCTTGATAGTTGTGTCCAGTGGACTAACCTGGTCAACAAACAGGTAAAATAAAAGAAGAAGAAAATAAAATGACAGGGATCCACCAAGAACAATGACATGTAACACGATTGCTACCAGTGTCAACATCAGATTCTTGCCTACACGTATCTACTAGTGCAGCAGCTACTCTCTACATGTTTTTGTGCTCTCTCTCCAATAACTCAGGTTTTTGCTGCTGTTAACAATCCTAAAGATAGTGTCTGTTTGCACAGAATGTATACATTGTTGAATCACTATACCATTTTGTTTACCCTCTTTTGCATGTGTGCTTCCCTCATTTCAGTACTGCTACTCATTTCCATCTCTTTATACCATCATTTGCACATTATGCAAACTGCACAATTTTTCGGCTTACTGCAATTGTGCTCACTATGTCAGTGGTAATACTCACCTTATGCATGGCCATTCTTTGTGTAAAATAGTCTACCACAATGTGAAAACTGTTTTTGAATCCCAGGGTGTTTCTGATGTGAAGTTAGCACTAAATGTATCTGCAAGTACATCAACAATATGTTTAGAGTTAAGCGTGAGTAATGCCATGATGAATTAATTCGGAGCATTGCCCAGTGCTACTTCTTGATCATCTGATACAGCTAAAGGATTTGTTATTATTCTTGCCTTTGATGTTAATACTGCGGTGGTGGTGCTGCGGGAGCGCTGTCGCCTCACAGTAAGACGTTGTCCCATTCGATTCTCAGCTAAAGCGCCTTCTGTCTGGAGACATGCGTGAATGGGTGTACCTTCGTTGAAGGTTGTGCATCAGGGCTGGCAACTCGGCACGTAAAAATGTACTGCCAATCATTAGCGGACCGGAGTTGAACTGTGGCGACCCCTAACTGGGAAAAGCCGAAAGACACAACAACAACAACTTGCCTTTGATGTTAATCTTAATTTGTGTTCAACAAAAGTCTGTAAATTACCCTAAGGATGATAAAAGCAGATCTTTTTGATAAGAGTTCTTAATGCGGGTGCAGTTGAATTTATTGTAAGAATAAATATTTTTTTTTTGTTTCATTACAGAGAAGATTAATGCCTGCATTCCACTATGGTAATGTATGTTTACATTACCAAATATCACTGAAAAGATGAAATCCCAATAGATAAAATTCACGAACACTTTAATGAACAAACAGTCAAGTTAAAGCGCTTTTCGTCTACCAAATCAGTAGACTTCCTCAGAACTCAACAAAATGAATTATACAAACAGTTTAAATAACCAAGTAACAATCATTAACAGCTGACGTCAAATGAACAGTAATTAAATGCTCTGAACATTTAAAGTCATACTTCAGAAACGTGTTTTTACTTTACAACATCAACCACGAACCCTTAAAACATCTTCCATTATATATAAATAAGTTTAAAACACTCTAAACTAATATTAACACTAAAGTCACATATACAAATTAACAACTAGAATTTAAATATCTAACGCTGCTAATCATAAGTAAATTATCGTCTTAAACTCTTCAACTTCAAAACACAGCTAATAGAACACAGGTCATTAAGACCCGGAAAGGAATAAGAATTCAGTCTAATCTGACATTTTAATTCTTTTTCTTCTAGTAACAGGTGGAGGGGGGCACCTTGATGCTTATCGAAAATCTGATCAATAACTAGAAATTTAAAGTAATGGTCTTTAAATAAAGAAGTGTGTTTCGCTAACGCGTTTTCTTGTTTGGCTCTCTTTATAGCGTATATGTGTTCATAAATTCGGTCCCGGAGTCTATGTTCGGTTTTTCCAACGTAGAAACCGGGACATTGTTGACAAAGAGCTAAATAAACAACCATACGGGAGTTGCAATTTGTTCTATATTTCAGGTTATAAGATTTTCCATTAATATTAAATTTATTTGTTTCAAGTATATACTTACACCTATTGCAACTCTGACATTTAAAAGTTCCAGGTGTTCTTACAAGACTAATAGAGGGTTGTTCTAATAAATTTTTTAAATTTTTACCTCACCTAAATGTAATTTAGGGACGAGTGACCATCTTATTGTACAGTGTGGGATTAGTTTTAAAAATGTCCCAATTCTTTTTTATAATATCAACAGTAACATAACTATTTATGTTAAAAGTTAAAATTAATCTAGGGTGGTTGTCATTATCAACATTAACAGAATGTGTCAAGGAAGCATTAGGTAAAATATAGGAAAAACCCGAGTTTATTTCTTCCCTCTCAGTAAATCTATTAATGTATGCACACAATATAGGTTTATACACCCCTATCTGTCTTTTGTAAGTAACTTCTTGTATAAGTGTTTCCAAAAGGGAAGGGGGATAACCCCTCATTGTGAACATAGATTTCAAGTGTTCACATTCATTATTAAAATCATTGTCCAAACTTACAATTCGGGCAGCTCTCACAAGTTTTCCCTTAACAACCGATCTCTTTTGGAAGTTAGGGTGACAACTAGTGAAATGTAAAAATGAGTTAGAATATGCAGTTTTTCTGTAAATAGTGGCTACAAATGCTTTTAGTTCATCTTTCTTCTCCAACCATATATCTAAATAAGCCACAGCACTAGTACTAAAGGTAGAGGTAAAGTTCAGAAAGGTAGTGGAAGAATTAAACACCTCAATGATATTCTGACTTAACGTTTCATCACCATTAAGTAATATAAATATATCGTCAAGGTATCTGGTATAAAAACAAATTTTCTCATTCAAAAAATCGTTGTTGAAAACATGTTCCCTTTCCCAAAATGCCATCACAGTGTTCGCTATACTAGCCCCACAGGGGGAGCCCATTGCCACCCCAACTTTCTGTAAGTAAAAATTATCTTCTAAAGTGAAATAGTTGTTATATAAAATTATTTCAAGTAATTCAATCACCAAGGAAGTTTCCATACTAGAAGCATTTTTCCTCTTTAAGGTAATAGCAACCCACTCAGTAGCTATGTCGTGAGGTATACAAGTGTAAAGGTCTTTGACATCAATTGTTAAAAAATTACAATTGGTGTCATATTCTAATGTGTCAATTTTAGCTAGAAATGACCACGAATCCTTACAAATGTGCTCTTCATCAATAAGATATTTTTTAAGAATAGAATCCACTAATTTAGCACAAGTGTATGTTGGTGAACCTCGACTATCTACAAGTGGGCGCATAGGGGGGTGGTTGATGCTCTTGTGGATTTTGGGTATACCAAATAACCTAGGATATCTAGGGTGTAAAATTAACATATAGTTGTATTGGTCTTCATGTAATCTACCTTCAATAAACATATCTTCAATACTGTTCTTAATGGTGGAGTATGCCCTATTTGTTTCAGATCTAGAACTAACCTCATAAGCCGCGTTATTAACCAAATCAGTCATCCTACTAAAATAATCATCCTGGTCAAATATTACAGCTCCTCCCCCTTTGTCAGGTTTACAAATACGTAAATTGTGGAGTCGAACAAATTCTATCAACTCATTCTCTTTGTTCCTAACACAAAAATTATCTGTGTTAGTAAAATGTTTTGCATTGTGTCTCAAATCTAATTCACACATAGTTTCAAAAAGTTGAATTAATGGGTGTAAAGGTGGATTAAATGTGCTAGAAATACGAAAAGGATCAATCGTCGTACTATTTCCCACATACCCGCCAAGCATTAAATTGAAATTTAGTTTACGAGCATAAAGTTTAATGTCCAGAGTTGTACTAACTAAGTCCAAGTTGTTTTTAGGAACATAAGTGTACCCCTTAGACAATAGTTCCACTAAATCATTAGGAACAATTACTGAGGAGAAATTGTAAATCTTAAAATCCCCTGTGTTATTAACACTAATCACAGGTTTAACTAAATCAGCGTCATGTTGGTCAACACTACTATAAAACAAGTTTTCCTCTTCCGAAATTTCAACATTGTCTTCTACTAGTGGTACAGTAATGTCCACCTCAGTTTAATGTAAAATGATGTCGTCTTCTTCCATGGATTTACATCCATAAAAAACAGGTGTAATAACGTCCTCAAAACATTGTGTAGGGGACAAACAGTCAGTTACTAAGTCATCAGGGTATGTCACACCATAATTCACCTGGGTTTTTGGACTCTCATTCTGTTGTAATAAACATTACTGTAATGATTTAGTGGAACTGTTGTCTAAGGGGTACACTTATGTTCCTAAAAACAACTTGGACTTAGTACGACTCTGGACATTAAACTTTATGCTCGTAAACTAAATTTCAATTTAATGCTTGGTGGGTATGTGGGAAATAGTACGACGATTGATCCTTTTCGTATTTCTAGCACATTTAATCCACCTTTACACCCATTAATTCAACTTTTTGAAACTATGTGTGAATTAGATTTGAGACACAATGCAAAACATTTTACTAACACAGATAATTTTTGTGTTAGGAACAAAGAGAATGAGTTGATAGAATTTGTTCGACTCCACAATTTACATATTTGTAAACCTGACAAAGGGGGAGGAGCTGTAATATTTTACCAGGATGATTATTTTAGTAGGATGACTGATTTGGTTAATAACGTGGCTTATGAGGTTAGTTCTAGATCTGAAACGAATAGGGCATACTCCACCATTAAGAACAGTATTGAAGATATGTTTATTGAAGGTAGATTACATGAAGACCAATACAACTATATGTTAATTTTACACCCTAGATATCCTAGGTTATTTGGTATACCCAAAATCCACAAGAACATCAACCACCCCCCTATGCGCCCACTTGTAGATAGTCGAGGTTCACCAACATACACTTGTGCTAAATTAGTGGATTCTATTCTTAAAAAATATCTTATTGATGAAGAGCACATTTGTAAGGATTCGTGGTCATTTCTAGCTAAAATTGACACATTAGAATATGACACCAATTGTAATTTTTTAACAATTGATGTCAAAGACCTTTACACTTGTATACCTCACGACATAGCTACTGAGTGGGTTGCTATTACCTTAAAGAGGAAAAATGCTTCTAGTATGGAAACTTCCTTGGTGATTGAATTACTTGAAATAATTTTATATAACAACTATTTCACTTTAGGAGATAATTTTTACTTACAGAAAGTTGGGATGGCAATGGGCTCCCCCTGTGGGGCTAGTATAGCGAACACTGTGATGGCATTTTGAGAAAGGGAACATGTTTTCAACAACGATTTTTTGAATGAGAAAATTTGTTTTTATACCAGATACCTTGACGATATATTTATATTACTTAATGGTGATGAAACGTTAAGTCAGAATATCATTGAGGTGTTTAATTCTTCCACTACCTTTCTGAACTTTACCTCTACCTTTAGTACTAGTGCTGTGGCTTATTTAGATATATGGTTGGAGAAGAAAGATGAACTAAAAGCATTTGTAGCCACTATTCACAGAAAAACTACATATTCTAACTCATTTTTACATTTCACTAGTTGTCACCCTAACTTCCAAAAGAGATCGGTTGTTAAGGGACAACTTGTGAGAGCTGCCCGAATTGTAAGTTTGGACACTGATTTTAATAATGAATGTGAACACTTGAAATCTATGTTCACAATGAGCGGTTATCCCCCTTCCCTTTTGGAAACACTTATACAAGAAGTTACTTACAAAAGACAGATAGGGGTGTATAAACCTATATTGTGTGCATACATTAATAGATTTACTGAGAGGGAAGAAATATACTCGGGTTTTTCCTATATTTTACCTAATGCTTCCTTGACACATTCTGTTAATGTTGATAATGACAACCACCCTAGATTAATTTTAACTTTTAACATAAATAGTTATGTTACTGTTGATATTATAAAAAAGAATTGGGACATTTTTAAAACTAATCCCACACTGTACAATAAGATGGGCACTCGTCCCGAAATTACATTTAGGCGAGGTAAAAATTTTAAAAATTTATTAGAACAACCCTCTATTAGTCTTGTAAGAACACCTGGAACTTTTAAATGTCAGAGTTGCAATAGGTGTAAGTATATACTTGAAACAAATAAATTTAATATTAATGGAAAATCTTATAATCTGAAATATAGAACAAATTGCAACTCCCGTATGGTTGTTTATTTAGCTCTTTGTCAACAATGTCCCGGTTTCTACGTTGGAAAAACCGAACGTAGACTCCGGGACCGAATTTATGAACACCTATACGCTATAAAGAGAGCCAAACAAGAAAACGCGTTAGCGAAACACACTTCTTTATTTAAAGACCATTACTTTAAATTTCTAGTTATTGATCAGATTTTCGATAAGCATCAAGGTGCCCCCCTCCACCTGTTACTAGAAGAAAAAGAATTAAAATGTCAGATTAGACTGAATTCTTATTCCTTTCCGGGTCTTAATGACCTGTGTTCTATTAGCTGTGTTTTGAAGTTGAAGAGTTTAAGACGATAATTTACTTATGATTAGCAGTGTTAGATATTTAAATTCTAGTTGTTAATTTGTATATGTGACTTTAGTGTTAATATTAGTTTGGAGTGTTTTAAACTTATTTATATATAATGGAAGATGTTTTAAGGGTTCGTGCTTGATGTTGTAAAGTAAAAACACGTTTCTGAAGTATGACTTTAAATGTTCAGAGCATTTAATTACTGTTCATTTGACGTCAGCTGTTAATGATTGTTACTTGGTTATTTAAACTGTTTGCATAATTCATTTTGTTGAGTTCTGAAGAAGTTTACTGATTTGGTAGACGAAAAGCGCTTTAACTTGACTGTTCATTAAAGTGTTCGTGAATTTTATCTATTGGGATTTCATCTTTTCAGTGACAACTGCAAGCTTTCGCTTTAGTGCCTGATTAAGTGTTTTTCTGAGTTTATTTGTAGTTAGTTTATTTACATTACCAAATATATTTGGTTCTAATTGAGTCGATAAGGTTTAAGCTATTTATTAGACAGGGAATACAGTTCATTGACATAAGTGACAGCTAAGGTTGCCTGGGGATTAGAAATCTAGCAATTATTTTTTTGAGAACTTAGTGTACAGCTTTAATAGATCTGCTTTTTTAAAGTTCTTGAATTTAAAAATGTTCATTGTGGTGGATTTAGGAGACATAAAGGAGAAAATTACTCATTTCTGATTGGATGTCACCAGAACTGTGGATATTGCACAAGCAGTTGTTACTGAGAACAAATAAAAAAAAATAACACCTAGTGAGCTGGTTAACTATTTGTTTAAAGAAGTAAGCATTTTCTAAGTCTAGGAATGTTTGGGTGTATCCAACCTTTGTGGTATAAGTGCTCCATTTAACTGATGAAAGTTAAACATACCTTTTCTGAATGGTGATTTCATTTACAAGCAGTTCAGTATGCACATATTGAAATATTTCAAGATTCTCCTCTAAGACACTGAATATGATCTATAGCATTATGAATTGATAACTTTGTCTTGTTTTAGAGCTTTTGAAGTTCAATCAGGATAGGAATTGATAATTTCTCCTGTTTTACAGATTTTGAAGTTCAGCAAGTTCTGTTTAGGGGTCATGGGAAACTGTCTTGAGATAATCAGGTAACCACAAAATAATAACGCCAAGGAAGGAAGGTCCAACCAGGAACTGTTTTTATGACAATATATGTTGGAATTTAGAGAACTACTTTGTCAGCTCAGGTTATATGCTAATACTTCCCCAGGCTTAAATGAATATATATTAATTAAACCTTTACTTCACATGAAACCTAAGAAAGTGTAACTAATTGTCAAACAGTTTTTTCCATGTAGATATGTACTTAATATGATTTTATTCCTACATATCTTTTATATTACATTACGTATAATACTGTTGGTATCGTAGTTTATTTTTATACATGGTGGCATTAATTATGGTGCATCAATTATTCTATCATTCTATTATCCAATGATTTCATGGCACAGTATTTAAAATGAATTGTGTTTTTACTGTTTTTTGTTCTGATGAACTCGCACGTTCAGGGACGAAAGAGCTTAATAAATCATTATTTAGTTTGAATCCTGTTTGGATCTACCTTCCTTGGTATTATTTTGTGATTACTAGTTTTTCTTAATAACGCTTCACCATATTTTGTACTATTGAGATAATCAGAGCTGGGACCAATAGTGATACGTCTCCCACAGTTTCCAGCAGATCTAAGTGTGTGATAGGAACTGAAACTCAGTAAAGAGGGAGTTGTATCTTTGCATTTAAACCAAGTCTCTAGTACAAACAAAATATGGATGTATTCAAGTTGCAGGACAGCCTTAAAGTCCAGAAGTTTATTGCTAAGACTTCTGGCATTCAGCAAAGCAGAGCAATCCTGATGTGGTCAAGACTGGACGTTGCTGCAAGACTTTTAGACATGATGGAAAGATGGACTTTGTCTAAAAAGAACACAAAGAGGCAGCAACTGCTTTAACTAGTACGCAGAACCCATTGAAAAAGGATACAAGCCATCCTTGGAAAACTAAGCTGGACTGTCTAGTATCTCATCTCAAGCTGACACATACTAGATCTCACCATACTGCTATCAGTTACTTATCCAGCTGGTAAAGCAAATTATCTTCTCTTTGCATGTGGACACCATCCTGGATGTGGGCAGGATTCCACTCAAAGCCAGAGTCTTAACTGCATAGCAAGTTCAGTGTCTCTCTTGCATGCCCTTCTGGACTGAGTACCTCAAGTAATTCACACCTATGTGAGTCACCACCATGTTGTAGACCATATTAGCCTTATTTAAGGGACTGTAGTGCCATCATAATGTCATGGATACTGGCACAGGAAATGCAGCTTCTTTCACCTTATTTTTACCCAGCCTAGTGAGAAAAGAGTCAAGAGTAAGTGTGCCTTACAATGGAATGACTGGTTACAAGGAACTGGATGTGCAGTGAATGCTTTGCAGTATGCAGTCTGGTGACTCACTGAGTTATGTGAATACCCTGGAGATGAGTTGGTGGATTGTTGCAGAGGCTCCTTAGTTCTGATTGTTAGAGAGTCAGGGTAGGGGGGGTAATTATTTTACATCTTTAGCATATGTTGGCTTAGTGTGATCTTGTGGGGGTATGGGAAAGTTTATGTGCTGCTTACCAACCATCTGTGTAAGTAAGAGGGTGAAATGTAAGTTAAGATAATTACACTTCTCTCAATCATGTCATGTTGGTCCAGTAGCAGCTGGTTGTTAAGAAGCATTAGGCAATTCCTAAAAAGTCTATGAATACCAATTGCAATGAGGATGGCAGCATATGGGACAGTAGACTAAGCTTCCATATTTGCCGGATGGATCAGAATTACCAAGGGTAAGAATGTTAAAATTATCCAGTTTAGTTAATATGCAGATAAGATATGTTGGGTAGATAAATTGCGGTGTGGATTTGTACTAGGTAAGGGAAAGATGTACAAACACTGAAGCAACTACTTCAATCTACAGGGAAGAACTTTTGTAATACAGTCTAAAACAAGAGTAGTGCACAGTTATAATTTTGTACGACACAGAAATTAACAATAATGACAGTAGTACGAGGCTTAAAGAAGTAGCGTAAACTAAACAAAGTACTACAGGAAAGTAATATGCAACTATAATTTAATACATTACACATTTACAAAAGTAAGAGATCAATACAAAAATTCAGTACAATAGCAGAAGAATAAGGCTGAACAGGTAGTACAACTCACACACTGTATACTTCAGAAAAGTAGGCTCAGATGCCCCTAAAGTTCACTTAAATGTTTTCTCTAGCACCAAACACCACATGCTTCAAGGCTCAATGGAATGAAGAGACGATGTCACAAAACACATAAGCTCCGATGCTACACAATGATTGCTTCTACGATTTATCAGACTCTATTGCAACATGCTTGGATGCAGCCAAATATAGTTCCTGTCAACAAATAACCTAAATAAAAAGTAAAATGTTCATATCAATAGCTGTTGATTATGGCAATGAACTGGTCTGGAAGGAGCAAGAAGCTGTTATAGCAACAACAATTTCTGCAGCTGACCAGCCAGCTGGCAGCAACAAAGAAAATATATAAACTAGCAAACAGTAACAACATGCAAGGCAGTGCAACAAAGTAGGGAGCAACGAGGAGCTCCTGTAAACAAACAAAGGCAGCATTACACAACAAAGCATGGGTTGGAACAGTGATGGCGAACCTTTTGGATTTGGCATATCAAAAGCTCCTCACACAAAATAATTCAGTGCACTTCACATGTGCAACGAATGCAAAAGCAGTGTCTTTGGTAACTCGGGTGTTGGTGATCGCTGGCTTGTCACCCAAAACGTTGTGGTGTGTGTCGCCTTTGACACGTCTGTCATAGGCTCACCATCACTGGCTTTGAGGCAAGTTGCACTATAAGTGGTAGCCAAACGGAACAGTTATAAACCCTTAAAAACAGTTGTGACTATATAGTACAAGCTGCTTCTGCTAATTCGCATAGTTCAGCAATGTCCAATTCAATTTTGACTTGGTCAATCCAATAGCAGTATGCAGCACAGAAATGCTGAACAGTGCAGCCCAGAAAAACAGAGCAGCAGGTCCTGCTACACTTAAATGTCACAGCCAAACAGAAAAAAAAAAAACAAATGTAAATTAAGACTGGCGCAAACAGAACAACAAGATAGCAACAAATTTCCTACTCTCACTGGAAAAAAGCCAAAAAGTGTCTCAAATGAAAAGAACTACAATGCAGTAAACAGGCTTAAAAAGGTTAGCAGCAAAATCCACTTTAAAAGCATATAGATGGAACTGGATTAAATAAAAAAAAACACTTCCTGATATCTTTAGAAATGGTTGCAAGGTCAAATGTGGTCAAAACATAGTACTGTAAGTAAAGCTTACCATAACAGTAGATGCTCAAATGATCACTGCTGCAGTAACCTTAGCTGTATGGGTTATATTCTGCCAAGGATGTAAGAGTCAACCAGCTTCCAAATCTTCACCGTACCTCCCATGCTCACAAACTGTCAGGCGGCTCAAACTGAGCTAACTAAAAGACAAGTTTGGTTTCAAAGACTTGCAGAATGCTAGAAGCAGAAAAATAAATGTCCACACCCCGCCATAAAAAAACACAACAAAACAAGGGGCAGATACTGCAGCAGTAATCATTTGAAGATCTACTGTTATAGTAAGTTTTACTCACACAGCTGTACTATGTTCAGAATATTTATCACTGCTGCAGTAGCCTTAGCTAACTACATTTGGGGTGTAGAAGGAGAAGAGTCCAAGAGCCCCTGGGAATGGTCCTAACAAAGCCTGAACTGGCTCTAGAGAAGGAATCAAGCTTATAGTGATTTGTAAAAGTATGTACACAGGACTCGGTAGCAGTTTCAAGAATATTTCTAGAATCCATCCCTTTCCAAAAAGCCATAAATGAAGCCAAGGCTCTGCCAAAGTGAGCCTTGATCCTGCCTGAAATAGTTTTGTTGTGTTGAGAATAACAACAAGTAATAGCCTTAGACAACCATTTAGAAATAGTTTATTTTGACACAGGTTGTCCCTTTTTCATACCTTCACAAGAAATAAACAATTGATCCCGAGTTATGAAAGATTTAGTTCTGTCAAGATAGTAAAGGAGTATCCTTACTCCCTCATTTTTAGGTACAGGAAAGAAAACAGGGAGATGGATAGTTTGGCTTAAAGTAAACTTGGACACCACTTTAGACATAAAAGAAGGATCAGTTCTCAAAGAAACCCTGTCCCTATGGAAAATGAGACAGGGTTGACTTACCATAAGAGCCTGCAACTCAGATACCCTTCTTGCAGAGGTCAGAGCAATCAGTAACACTGTTTTCCATGTTAAGAATCTCAAATCAGCCAGATTACCTGGTTCAAAAGGAGCAAGTGTTTGCTTCTCTTAACACAAAATGAAGATCCTAAGGAGGGGCCACTGGTTTTGCTGAGGCCTCTTATGCAAAACCCTTTTCAAGAACATCTGGACTTGAGACTGCATTGAAAGAGGATCCATAGGCTAACATGCTAAAATTGCCAATAAATGAACCTTGACAGAGAAATAAGAAAGGCTATAGGACAGTAGCTCTGACAAATACCATAAAACAAGTGAACAACTATCTCTGATTGGGTGCTGATTATGTTGTTGCACCAACTAGACAACCTTTTCCATTTGCTAATATATGATTTTCTAGTAGCAAGCTTTCTTGCCTCTGTTAGTACTTACTGCACGGCCTCAGTAAATAGGTGCCTAAAAGGAATTAAGACACTGTCATCCAAGCAGTCAACTGAAGCTGATTGATGTCAGTATGTATCAAACAACCTGTTCTTGTGTGCATAGATCCATTCTGTGAGGAAGCTTATGGTAATTGCCACTGGTCATTTCCAAAAGTTGGAAGAACCACAGATGTCCAGGCTAGGAGTCACCATGATGATCTTGGGTGATTCCTTCTAAATCTTCAGAAGTACCCTGGATGTTAGTGGAAAGGGTGAAAAAGCATACAGGAACATTGCTGCTCAAGAAAAAGAAAAGGCATTTGTCTTCCAGGCCTTTTTGCAAGGAGTCTGGAACAGAGCCTTGCTGGTTGATTGTTCAGACAGGAGGCAAAGAGTTCTACTTGAGGAACTCTCCACAGATGGATAAAATCTTTGAAGACTCCCTGATCTAGTTTCCATTCATGAGGCTCTACCCTGGTCCTACCCAGTTTGTCTGCCACACAATTTTGCGCTAACGGAATTTAGGGTGCCTGTACAGTGCAACTGTGCTATAAAGCTGTATCCCAAGCCAACATGGCTAGCTTGCAAAGGGGATATGACCTGGTTTTCCCTTGCTTGTTGATGTACCACATGACTGTGGTATTGTTTGTTACCACTTGAAGAGGTCCCAGAAACAAAAGATGTGCTTGCATCTGTCCTTGGTGTCCCACACCCCCTGCACTTTTATCCCTCCTGAAACTGCTTCACAAGCAAAGTCCAAAGTGTATGTGGTAACTGACTACTCTGGAGCAGGGAGGGAGAAGGGGCGACCTGGATTTAAGGCTATCCATTGTCTCCCCCAAAATATCTCTCTTTTCTGACAAACCCAAGCACTGCGATTTGAAAAGATAAAGGATGTTGTGTCTAGACCAAATAGATTGCAGATACTATTGCATCTTTCTCAGGTGTAGTTTTGCCAAGAGTATCATGAAAATCATAAATGCCATAAGACCCAAAATCCTGAGGTATCCTCTTGCAATGACCCCAGTATAAGTGGAAAACTTTACAAATAGATTTAGATAAAGATCTATTTTTTTGCCTGTGGAAGAAAAGCTTTTTGAACCAAGATCTCTAGTTGACATACCAAAAACTCAATCCTGTGTGAAGGAGTCAATAAAGGCTTTTTAATGTCCTATTGGAATCCCAGCTTGTGTAAGAGATCTGCCTTTCAAGATACAGAATCCTGATGCTTTTTTAAAAGACTCTGCAAAGATAAGCAAGTTGTCTAAATATGGAAAAATGTGGATACCACGTAGCCTGCAATGAGCTATAACTGAAGCTAGATGTTATCTGATCACCTTTGCATCAGAAGGACGAAACACTAAATTTCTATCCAAGGGAGAATTTAAAATCTCATTTTTAACATCATCTGGGAAGTTCTGAAAATGCAGCCTTGCTAAGCTCCTTAAAACAGTACCAGTAACTATAAACTTGGAAGAAGTACCAGGAGAGTCATATACACACTATTAATAATAAGTAGTGATCTGTTCAATAGAGAAAACTAAGTTTTTAGAGAAAATCTTTCCTCACAAGAAGAAAGTACAGATAAAACATTCTTCATTCTTTCTCAATTTGTCTGAACAAAATTTAACACAAGCCTGATAATTCAAATTCTGAAAATCAAAGTTGTAGAAGTATATACTTTTCCCCCCCATGTCTAATGATAATTGTCCCATCCTTATCAGAAATATAAGACCAAAGAGTAATTGCCACAATGTGCTCAGCTGAAGCTATAACTGATGGGTCAGGTTTGGGAGTACTGTATACATATTTAAAAGACTGTAAAACTTTATATATCCTGTCTGCCTTTTTTAGGGGCAGCAGGCTGACTGTAAAGAAAACTGCAGGCAGCAACACACACGTCCTCTAAAGCAGACTGAACACAAGGAATGGGTGTAGGTTCTGGAAAATCCGTCTGTAATAACTCATAGTATTTTCTGAGGAACTAAGAAACCTCAGTGTTCTCCCACTGAAAACTATGGCACATTCTAGCCATAGTCTCAGAGAATCCCCCACAGGGAAACTCAGAAACTAAGCTCTCCTCTGCATCTAAATCAGAAATCTGAAGAAAAACCCTGTATCAGTTAGTGTATCTTCCTGTTTAGATACAGAATCTTGAATTTCTTCAGGAAAAGAGGAATCCCTTTTTTCTTTAACAGAAGCTACTTTACAAGAAGAATCAATAGCCTGAATTAAACCCCAAGTCAGACCCAGTAAATTACTCCTGTCCAAAGAAAATTGAGGAGGATTACATATATGCTTGGTTTTCTTGTTTTCTTTTGACAGGAAAAATTAGGTCAACCATGTTACTAATGGCAGCAGCAGCTTTTCCAGGGATGGGCACAGCATTCTGACACAAGTGGGAAATCTTCCCTGGTTCTTCTCCCAGAACTGTTAAGACTGTCTCATCCTTACCCAGTGAGGGAACCCTAACAACCACAAAGGACATGGATAACCCCTGATCCACAGTGGCTGTAGGAGCCAGCAGATTTCTTAGAGGTCCTTTATTCAATACCCTTTATAAAAAACATTTTGACATAGAAATGCCTTGAAGGAGTAAGATTTTGCCTCTATTAGTACCTGCTACACGTTCTCAGTAAACAGGTGCCTATAAGGTGTTAAGACCCTATCATACAGACAGTCAGTTAAAGTTGTCTGGAGTCTGGATGTATCAAACATTCCCTCTCTTCTGACAGTAGATCCTGCCTGTCAGGAAGCTTGTGCTAACTGCTCCTGGCCAATTTCAAAACAAGGGTAAACCACTGTTGCCTGACCAGAAGGGAGGCACCATATGAACTTGGGGGATTCCTTCTGAATCTTCAGATGTACCCTTGATACCAATGGAAGGTGGGAAGGCATACAGGAGCATTTCTATCCAAAGAAAATAAAAGAAAAGGCATCTGTCTTCCAGCCCTTCTTACATGGAGTCCTGGAGCAGAATTTTGCCAACTGATTGTTTAGACAGGAGGCAAAAAGATTTACTTGAGGAATTCCCCACAGATAGAGCAAATCTTGGAAGACCTCCTGATCTAATTTACATTTGTAGGGGTCTGCCTTTGTCCTACTCAGCTTCTCTGCCAAGCAATTTTGTTCTGACGGAATGTAGGAAGCTTGTGAAATTGTACTGTGAAGCTATATTCCAGGATAACATGGGTAGCCTGTATATGAGGTAACACCTGATTTCTCCTTGCTTATGTACCACATCACTTGAGATATTATCTGTAGCAATTTGAAGTGGCCCTGAGGACTAAATGTGATTCAGAGAGTCGAATGTTGTCTAAGATACCTTGCATTTTAATCCCACTTCAAACTGTTTCCCATGCAAAGTCTGAGGCATCTATGGTGACAGACTGCTTTGGAGCAGGAGGGGAGAAGGAAGGACCTGGATTCAGGGAGATTTGATGTTTCCACCAACAGATTTCCTCTCACAAATCCCAGAACTGGAATCTGAAAAGATAATGGGTGTTGGCAATGGGACCAAAGAGACTTCAGATGCTAGTGTATCTTTCTCATGTGGAGAGTCTTGCAAGAGGTATCATGAGAATCAAAGAAGTCACGAGACCCAGAATCCTGAGGTTTTCCCTCACAGTGAACAAAGTCTCTGTGGAAAACCTCTGGAATAGATCTAAATATAGCTCTATTTCTTTTTTCTGTGGAAGAAAAATTCTGTGCAGTGAGGTGTCTAGTGGGATCCCAAAAATGCAATCCTGTGTGATGGAGTTGAAAAGACTTTTGAATGTTTTCCTAAAATCCCAGCCTGCATAGCAGATTTCTTACTCAGGTGAGAGATTCCTGACAGTTTGTGAAAGATTCTGCAAAAATAACAAGTCATCTAAATATGGAAAATATGGGTACCCTGTAGCTTGTAATGGGCTATAAATGGAGCTTGACACTTTGTGAACACTCCTGGAATAGTGGATAACCCAAAGGGTAAGGCAGAAAACTGATAATGTAATCCAGATACATAAAGCGTCAAGAATAATCTGAAGTCTGGATGGATAGGAATGTGATAAGCATTTTTTTAAATCTATCAAAAACTCAAAAGAGGAAGAAGGAGCAACAGGTTGTAAAGTGAAAGGATTCTGAACTTGGACACTATCACAAAACTGGTTCAGGAAAAAAGGTCAAGAATTTGTCTCCAAGCATTTTCTTTCTCTGTCATCAGAAACATTTTTGAATTAAAACCTCTTCTTAATTGGGAAGGAGGAACAGTTTTGTTTATTCTACCTCCTGAGAAAGCATGCGTTGTAGAGTACAAGGAACAGAGGGGTTTGGTCTGGTGGATGTGGAATAATAGCTGGAAAGGAAGGATTTCTTCCCACTGCCATCTGTAACCCTGCTGAATCAGTCATAGGACCCATTTGTCTGAAACAATCTACTGCCAAACAGGGAAATGGAGATTCAGACTTTCTGGATGGATAAGGGGCTGTCAGGGTCAATGGGTGTGTGAAGGGTAAGGCATCAAGGTCTATTACTACAACATTCTGACTTCTTAGACTGTCCTTTCTTCTCGGGGGCTCCTGCTTTCTTTTTGGAACCTCCCTGACATAATTTTTTAAATGTCAGCTTACCAGCATTTTGCTTGCTGACACTGCTTAGTTTCTTGCTAAACTTGGATGAAGGAGCAGAGAATCTCTTGCAAAATTTAGAGAACAAGGGCTGAACAATCTGATATTCCTTGTATCAGCTCAGCCTTCTTATCATATTTTTCTGACAACCTCTACACCATGGGTTCCAAACACTAAAGCTCTATCCAAAGGTGAACTTACAATCACATTTTTTACATCCTCTGGGAGCTTCTGTGAATGTGGTCAGGCATACCTCCTCAACACAGTACCAGTGAAAAAAGCCATGGATGTAGTATATACAGAGTCATAAACAAACTTTAAGCAATGAGTAGTGACCTGAGAAAAAGAAGAAACGAAACCACACAAAGCAGAGTTTTCCTCACAGGAAGGGACTACAGATAAAACATTATTCATACTTCCACAATTAATCTGAATAAACTTTAACATATGAGCCTGACATTTTAAAATTCTAAAACATAAAGTTGCAGAAACACACACTTTTCCCCAAACTTAACAATTGTTTTACCATCCTTGTCAGAAGTGGAAGAATTAGAATTAATAAAATGCTTGTCTGCAGCTGGATTATCTAAAGCTATAGTTATTGGGTCAGGTCTGGGATGAGTGTATTGAAGTGTGCAAGATAGAGGAACTTTGTACATTCTATCTTCTCTCTTAGGTACAGCAAGCTGGCTATCAGAGAATACACAGGCTGTGACTAACACATCCACCAATGCTGACAGCACTGGGGGAGATGGGTGGAGGGTCTGTGAATTCCAGTTGCAGCAATAAGCAGTATTTTCTGAGGGACTGAGAAACACCTGCGTTCTCCCACTGAAAATACTGGCACATTCTGGAAATAGTCTCAGTGAAAGATAATTTTTGACATGGAAATTCAGATAACCTGCTCTCCTCGGGAGTCTTAATCAGACGTTTGACGGGATAAAGCTGTATCTGTCCCAATGTATTCCTTTTCAGATTAATTTTCTTGAATTTCTTCAGGAACAGAGGAATCTCTCTTTCTTTTACCAGAAACCACATGAGAAGAATGTTCAACAATCTGTACAAGACCCCAAGCCACACTTCATGCACTACTACTTCTGTCCAGTAAAACTGGAGCTGGAGAAGGTACATGTCTAGTTTTGGTTTATTAATAGCAGCAACAGCTTCCCAGAGATGGGCACAATATTCTGTCTAAGTAGGCGCGCATTCCCTGCCCCTTCTCTCAAAACCTGCAAAAGTGGCTCTCCCTTGCCCACTGAGGGGACCCCAACAGCTGCATAAGTTGTGGCTAAACCCCCGTCCACAATAGCTGTATGGGTAATACCAAAGGGATTTGGGGAAAAAGATGAGTTGTCTCAGGAAGCAGCTTAGGACACAGCAGAGTTACTTACCTGTGGCTGAGGTACATTGTTAGCCTGCTGTAGTGCCATAGGCTGTTTAGTTAACTTTTTCTTTTTGTGGCTGCAAGAAGGACAGATCATAAGACCAATAATTTGTTCCATGGTCAAGCCAATAATCCTGTTTCTTTTCTGGGGAAACTGCACAATACTAACTTCAATGTATGCTTTCAATCAGCTAAAGCTGTAGAGTCAGATTCACAATACTGCTGCAGTAGCAGCTCTGTGACTGTGATCACAGTCTTAGATGTGTTTTGTAGCTGGATAAGCTGTCATTACCTGAACGTTTTACAATAGCCTGAAAGGAAGACAGGAATTTAGCCTTTTTTAAGACACCTTTATTAAAATGTCACTAAAGACATAGGTACACATACATTAATAAAAAAGAAAAAAAGAAACCATATTAATATTTTTTTCATTTAGACACATTAAAAGTTCTCTTTCTTTGTAACAGCTGTAATTTAGTCCATCTTTACATAAATCACTAATTTCCTGCCTTCCCATAATTCCTCCACCTGAACATTATTCTGCATGTATTGTTCCCACAAATTCCATTTATTTCTATGTAATTTGCTCTTTCCCTTTTCTAAACATCGTTGCCGCGGTTTTAATATCTCTCGTGCAATATTCAGTACTTCAAATGCAGTTGTTTTAGATTTTGATTTCCATTTTCTGGCAATTGTTTTTTTTTTTTTTTGGCAGCCATAAGAATTAAGCTTAAGGAATAACTGTGTCTAGGCAATTCGGATCTTCTGTTCAAGCTCAAAAGAAGCATTTCACTAGTTACAGCCACTTCCTCCTCTAATATTTCTGAAAGAGTACTCTGTAGGTAACTTTTTAAAATATGCCAACCATTACATTTCCAAAAATATGTTCCCACTTGCTTCTTTCTTCCCTATCACACCTCCAACATTTGCTATCTACCTGAGGTAAAATATCTGAAGTTTGCTTGAGGTATAAAAATACCTATGCAAACACTTTCAAGCAAAAATCCTGTACCTTCTGGACCTTGCTGTATACTTCGGAGCCATGCATATGTCCTCCCATTGTTCCCTTCTAGATTGCTTTTCCAGTCTCTCTTCTCAGTATTTCCTTTTTATAAGCATTTTTTTATTAATTTAACATATGTACTGCGGTGGTGGTGCTGCGGTAGCGTTGTCGCCTCATAGTTAGACGTTGGCCGTTCGATTCTCAGTTAAAGCGTCTACTGTGTGACGACATGCGTGAATGGGCGTTCCTTCGTTGAAGGTTGTGCGTTAGGCCCGGCAAGCCAGCATGTAAAACTCTACTGCCAATCATTAGCGGACCGGAGTTCCGCTGTGGCGACCCCTAACCGGGAAAAGCCGAAAGACACACACACACACAGTATATAAACAGAAAGGAAAAATGTAACATCACATATTGGTATACAAAGATAGGAATATACTAAATCACCAAGGTAATCTTACACAATTAATACATTAAGAGTCTCGGTATTTCAATAGCAACGTTTCAATGTTATCCTAACCATTAAAAGTCTTAGTATGATTTATAGATCTTATTCTGATCACTTCTTTTAGTATTGCTGCTAAATTTAAAAATTATTTGAACACAGGAACTGAGTTCAATTTTTTTGTAATAACTTTTCTAGCAACTGCCAAGAGAGCCCAAAACATTTTATGCTCTTTGGCTTTTACAGATACAGGAAGTGGAACATTCAGTAGTATTTCTGATCTAGTTAAAGAACAATTATTAGACCATAACCCCTTAAAACATACTTATCTCTTCCCAATACACATTTATTTTTTCACAATCCATAAACATGTGTCCAATCAGCTTTTACATCTTTACTATATCTCCAATAAACCGAAGAAGTCTTTTTACTAAACTTAGAGATTTTATGAGTAACAAACATTCTATGTATACATTTCCACATAAACATTTTCCAGCATAAACTTGAAGAAGTTTGAACAATTGATTTAAGTAAGAAAGTTTTAGTCTTACCATCTATTGAGTGACTCATTCCACTACCATCTGAAAAGTTCCAGAATTCTGCATCAAAATTACTATTTTTATTTATAATTAACTTATATAACTTGGACAAGCTTCCTTTGTAGGTTAATCTACCTTTAATTGTAGCATTCATATATTCATATAATGGGAATAGTATTCTTTCTGTTTTTCTTTGCTTATATTATTTATAAATTAATTTAATTTCTTACTGATGGATAATATTAACTGATTGGCAGAGTCATCCAACTTATAGTCTTTCATTCAATATTCTGGGGACTTGGCTTTTCCTTTTTCAAAGCAATCAGGCTGTAATACTAATCCACTCCTTTTTAGTAAATTTAACATTGTTCTGAGTTTCTTTAAATCTAGAGGTGTGTATGTGCAATGGGAAAGCACAAAAGTTTCCAATTTGATATTAATGATGTTTTAAAAATATATTTCTTAACTGTTTTAAGAATCGATTTCATATATGCAGAGTCTAACCACTGAAATGAATTTCCTACTAAGGTAAATTTTGTTAACCAGATGAAAGGATTCTTGCATATTTCTAACTTATCATATATAATAAACTTATAAGAATTTAATATAATCTGCTCCTGGGTTGTTCTCCATTGACTAGTGTAAACTGAGTCTATCCAGAGTATAGAGGAGTTTAACATTTGCAGCAAAAAATAATATTCTACATGTGGGAAGCTAATACCACCATACTTCCATAATAATATATGATTTCTATAAGCAATTCTCATTTTTTTAGGATACCATAAGAATGAACTTAACATTTTTCTATTTTCTTTAAAAGTTTTTGTCAAGTATTAAAGCTATTGAATGCAATATACACATGATCTTGGGTAATATAATCATTTTAATAAGGCTAACCTATCCTTAATAGTAAACAAAAAACATTCATTCCATTTTTTTAATAGGAAATAACACTTCGTCCATTATTTTATCCAAATTAATATTAGTAATCTTACTCATATCTTGATCAAATTTTCCCCAAATATTTTAGCTCTTTTCCTTTCCAATTATATTTCTATTTCTACTTACTATCTAGTAATCGATTTAACACTAACATTTTAGTTTTATTATTATTACATTTCAGAATGTAAGCCGGTGTCTCTGATGTTACAGAGAAGCTTTCAGACTTAAGCTGTGGTGCATGCAATAAGTACTGTGGTCTGTACTGTGTAACACTAGATAGGCGGGGGTTCTAATCTCACTGCAGCCTACTTGCTGTGTTTGGGTGTATATGTGTAACTTCTACACAACAAATATGAATCTCAAACTTACAAACAAACAGGGTTTAACCCTTGTGGGGACATGGGTGAAGTGTTGGACTAGAGTGCAGATGGTCCTTGATTCTAATCCAGAGAATGCAAACTTAGGCTTGTTTGCTCAAAACTGCAGTGAGTTTGGCCTTCTGCCCTAAAAGCCTGCTGTGAGACTACAAAATATAAGTGCTTATTTTCAACTGTTTTCTGCACTTCTGATTAACTAAAACAATATTTGCTGCATATCTGTTTAAACTGTGCAACAGTTTTTAGGCTTAGTGAATTGAATCCTTACCTCTGTTCTGATCTTTGTCTCCTTTTTGTTCTCTTCATTTTACTTGTTGCTGCACTTGAAAAACACTAGCATAGAGCTGAATCTAGTACTGTTTTTGACCTTTGGAGCTTGTAGTACAGGTAAGCTTTCATCTAGACAGGCCTAGCTGTTGCTTCATGAGAGGGAGTTTCAGTTTGGTCTGATCTGGCTAGAGTTAACTGCTACAGTGCTCTGTTCAAAGTATTTTTCATTGAATAATTTGAACTTTGGCTGGTTCCTGTTTCTCTGCCTTAAATAGACGGTGTTTGAATGAGTTTGTGCTTGTTTGCTCAAAGCTGCAGTGAGTTAGGCCTTCTGCTCTTGCTCTGCTGTTTTCAAAAAACCTGCTGTGAGACTATAAAACACATGTGCTTTCTGCACTTCTGATTAGTTAAACAATATCTGCTGCATATCTGTTTAAACTGTGCAACTCATTTTTAGGCTTAGTGAATTGAATCCTCACCTCTGCTCTGATATCGTTTTCCCACGCACCAGCAAAACTGTTGTTGTGGTCTTAAAGACTGGTGACTTTTGAGTTTCCCACCTCTACTATAAATCTGATACTGGACACTCCTTATAGTCCCATTCCATCAGCTCATTCTACTGAGTACAGTGAGATTAGTTGTGAAGGCCCACCCACTGCATTAGCTCAGTGGTTAATCTGTGCTTTATTGTGAGTTTTACTGTGTTCTTACCCTTGAATTGAGTAGCATAGTCTGGATACAAGGTTGCTGAATACAGAACTGTTTGGTTTTGCCTTCTGTGTTTCTGTTAGCCATCTTCTGCTTGTCTTCTGTCTTTCTGGTAGACATCTTGTATTGGTAGGGACCTATCTCCTCTGCTAGTGAGACCGGCAAGGCTGCCTGGACCTTGTCTGTCAGAAGCTGGTAAAGAAAGCAGGGACTAGCAGGATTGGCTAGATTTCTGAGTTACTAGAATCTATTGTTTGTGGTATTTAGCCCCCACATTTGAGCTAGTTTGGGCTTGTTTAAATATCACACATCACAGTTTTTAACCCATTGGGAGGTAGTCCAGCTACACATTTTCCATTAGTAGCACTTGTGAGATTACCTAGTAGTACTCCTCTCCTCATAGACCTTCTACTCTTTACCCCCTTAGCTCTCTCTGGCCTCACTCCCTCAGATCCTGACAAATGTAGATGGACAATTTCCTACAGTTTCTCCTGCTAGCCTGACTGATATGGGCATCCTAAGACAGTGAAGCAACTGCCTCATGCACACGGACAACCCTCTACTACTAACACCTAGGGACACAATTTCTGAGACATGCAATTACATCTTCCTCACAAGCCAGTATATCTGGCACTGAGAAGGTTGTCAACACAACCACTGTACCCCAAACACTGGCCACACCTACATAACACACATCTACATATGTTGAGGTCCTCAACAAAAACATATGCAAACAAGAGACCCCCCCCCAGGCAACACACATGCAAACACCACTGCCCACCACACCAATACAACACACAGTCAACACACCTGTGTCTCACAGCCACCAAGTCCTAAACATAAACCCAACATATTAGTCATAGGACACTCCATTGTGAGACACACAGATGTGCCCCACACCAGGCTGGATAAGGAGGAAAGTCACGGTTAGTTGTGTGTCAGATGCCAGAATCCACCATATCACCCATGCACTCAAGTCTTTCAACAACAGGTACTGTTATGACTCTGTCATAGTCCATGTTGGCGTGAATGGCGTGAGACATACCTCCCTGGATTATATGAAGAGAGACATGATCGAGCACGCTGAATATGTCTCCCAGGCAGGTATTTTCCTAGCCTTAAGGAGCATTCTACTGTCACCCAGACTGATGCCTCAATACACACAAAAAATGATTGAATTTAACAATTGGCTTAGTTTCTGGTGTCACTATAAGGGGGTCCAGTACCTGACAGCCTGGGAACACATGACTGACAGACCACAATGCTTTGCCAGAGGTGGCCTGCATCTGTCTCCCTTGGGCTTCAAGCTTCTGGCAAAGGCTCTTGAATCCCCCATAGTGCCCTTTTTAAGCAATGTCATAAAGTCAAAACTAACAACATGAACATTTCATCAAAACACAAATTAAAGGTCATGCTGCTAAACACTAGGAGTCTAAACATGAAACTGCACTCATTGAAAGCATTCTTAACCCTCGAAGATGCTGACATTTGTGCAGTCACAGAAACCTGGTTCAAAACTGCAGAAAGCACCCCATCCATACCAGGTTACTCATCTTATCATACATTCCAAAGGAAAGAAGAAAAAAGCAGGTACTGGCCACCATGCAGAACAGCTTCAAAACTTTTATTTAAAACAATTAAAAACACAGGAATGAGCACATTCGGGACCAAGCCCTTATTCAGATACAAAACTCAATTGAATGTTAACTGAATCGCTATATAAAAATTGCAGTTTCATTTGAGTTTTGTATCTGAAGAAGGGCTTGGTCCCAAAAACACTCATTCCTGTGTTTTTAATTGTATTTTAAATAAAAGTTTTGAAGCTGTTCATTGTGGTGGCCAGAACCCAATCTTTTCTTCTTTCCTTTGGAATCTTTGTGGGCAGACAGCCTTTGGTGGAGTATCTGCAGTTCTTTTTGGTTTGATCCTATCATACATTCTGACCCCCAAATCATGATCAGCAAAGCAAAAGGAGTGGGAGTTGCAATATATATTAAAGACATACACACCTCCAGGCTGGTCAGACAGTCTGACACACATGAGATACTTCAGGTGCAGTAAACCACTGACAAGACCCCTATAGCTAGCTACAGACCCCCAACTTTGACTCAAGACACCCACTCCACCTATCTGTACCCCTTTGAATCTATCAAGATTCAACTCTTTACTCAACTATAGACTGGAAGACTTACTCATGCCAAAACACAAATGCCCAGAGATTCCTTGATTTCATCAGTGCAAATGCCTTGGACCAGCTGGTCAAGACCCCCCACAAGAGGTGATAATCTCTTGAACTTGGTATTAACCAACATGAGTAACCACTGCAGCACCCCTACAGTGTCATCCTCCCTGGTAAGATCTGATCACAAAGTAGTCACTTTCAAAGTCATCACCCCACCCCCCATAGCTAGGGTCAAACAAAAAAAATGTATCTGATTACAACAACCTGATGGAAGAAATAGACAGCTTCACAGCTCCTTCCCCCTCCACAGGAACTAGCACATATGTCCAAGTTTACACCAAAGTATTATACAAGCATTTACATAGCTGTATGGAATCAGGAATACCCAACAGGACAAAATCCTAAACCTGTCTGATGGACATCTGCAATAAATAAACTCTACAATAAAAGAAAATAATTGCTGTCCAGGACCAAGAAGGAGAAGGTGCCTAATTGGAAGCAATCTTTACTTAGCCTGAACAAGCAAATAAGAGCAGCAGTAAAATCCTCCAAAGCAAACTTTGTGTCCAAATTGGCCACATCTACTAAAGACAGCCATAAGGCATTCTTCATATATGTCCGCCATCCCAAAGGAAGTACTCAGATCTGCTCAAAACTGGTGAGCAAGGACACCACATACACAAACATTGTAGATATAGCCTACCTGCTGGCAGACAGATTCATCAGTAAATCAAGACATACTCAGCACCTGCCCCCCCCTCCCCTTATCTGTAGGGAGCAAGTCATACCTGCCCTCTCAAAGGCAAATATATATAGCCTCCATGGGACCTGATAACACCCCAGACTGCATCCTACATGAACTCAGGCAGCAACTTGCAGCACCATTAGGCACCCTATTCAACCAAAGCCAGAGTACTGACTTGATCCCAGCTGAGTGGAGGACAGCCACTGTCATCCCTTTGCACAAAGGTGGAGTGTCCACCAATACAGGAAATTATAGACCCATCAGCCTAACGAGTCTGATCTGTAAGGTCATGGAATGGATTATCATGGACCTCAGTAACAAGGACATTGGCAACCTCCAAACACTCAATCCCACATAGTTTGGTTTTGTCAAGGGGAGGTCATGCCTGTTAAATTTGGTTGACTTCTTTGAGACAGTCACCAAAGCCATGGATGAGGGGAAGATGGTGCATACCGCCTACCTTGACCTGGCCAAAGCTGTCGATACTATTCCTCATTCGGGTATAACAGATAAACTCTTTCAACTAGGCATCAATCCGTATGTTACCAGATGGGTAGCAAATTGGCTCACTGATAGAACCAACATAGTTAAAATAGGGGATGCTACCTCAATCAGTAGACCCGTAATGAGCGATGTACCCCAGGGAATGGTCTTGGGGCCTCTGTTGTTTGGGATATATTTTTCTGAGGTGCAGGTCAAAACCAGTGTGCTTTGGCTGACCAAGTTTCCAGATGACTGCAAGCTGGGCGCTGTCATCAATTCCCCTAGTGATGTGGACATCCTCCAAGAGGGTCTCACCCAAACAAATGACTGGTGCCAGAAACATGGCCTCAAACTGAATGCCAAAAAATGCATCATCATTGCCTTTGGGGAGAGTGACATCCTCACAAATTATCACATTAATAACAAGGTCCTAAGCACGCAATCAGTCATGAGGGACTTGGGCACCCAGGTTCATAGCAAACTGACTTTTGACCACCATATTGCCTCCGTTGTACAGAAAGCTTTCTACAATCTGAGACCCCACCTTGATGGGACTGCTACATATCCGCAAGTCAAGCTCCACTTGAGTAACCCACATGCGCAACCTCAACCTGGACTGTGACATCAATAGAACTTGTTGGCGGGACAGATTTGTGTCCCAGAGACTCCCTCTTTTGTGGAATAGACTCCCTCTCCACATCAAACAAGAGTACCTCATTAACCCTTTTTAAGCACAACCTGGATAACTGGAAGGGGAACAGAAAATTCACCCCTGGGATTCCACCTGTATCCCTGCTGAACAGGGCATTGGGTACTGACTTGTCAGAAACATGGTCTAAGTTCTTGGCTAGGCTTGTAAGGGCCTCAGGGCCAGTAGCCTAGCAACTTCATTTGATCCTATGAAACTTTTAATTTCTTCATCTATTTTTTTCGACTGAATAATTTAAATCTCCTATAGTTAGTAAAATATGATCTGCAGAAAAAAGAAGTTTGAGATCTTAAGTATTTTCTTCTGATTTTTTGTTTAAAATTACTGCTTTGCCGCCTACTTTTCTGCGTTTTCCGGCTTGCTAAAGTTGATATCTGTATTAGAAACAGTATTTAGAACACATCTACAGCCTGTTTACTGCATTTCCTGTGTTGCACTTAATTTAAAATCGTTTTTTTTTTCTTAAAATTGCATTTTACCTGACTCTGGCCTAGCACTCAAGTGTGGGGTCATTTATTGCACTGTTCTGACTAGTTTGCCACTTGTGTATCTCTGCTACCTTTAAACTAAAAAAAAAAAAATCTTGCTTTTTTCCCACTTTCTGAAATGTAAGAAAGTTCAGTTACAGATTTGCTGTTATGAACTGTTTGTAAGTTTCTTGGAGGCCAGTGCTTGCTTGGGCTAAAGGGAAGTCTCTGTGTTCACCAGTAGCAGTGGTTAACACTGAGCAGCCTGCTTGTCCCTGTAGGAGTGGTTACTGCCTAGAAGCTGTAGTTTTATTGGCCATTTTGGGTCAATTCCAAACTCCTTGATCTCTCTCTCTTAAAACCCTGCTGCCTCATGATTTTGGTATCTTTCCAGGCTTGATAGTTGTTGCTGAAGCACCTACAAAGAGGAGAAAACAATGAGAGAAGAAAGGAGCCACTTTTGAGATCTTAAGTATTTTCTTCTGATTTTTTGTTTAAAATTACTGCTTTGCTGCCTACTTTTCGGCGTTTTCTGGCTTGCTAAAGTTGATATCTGTATTAGAAACAGTATTTAGAACACATCTACAGCCTGTTTACTGCATTTCCTGTGTTGCACTTAATTTAAAATCATTTTTTTTCTTAAAATTGCATTTTACCTGACTCTCGCCTAGCACTCAAGTGTGGGGTCATTTATTGCACTGTTCTGACTATTTTGCTACTTGTGTATCTCTGCTACCTTTAAACTAAAAAAAAAATCTTGTTGCTTGGGCTAAAGGGAAGTCTCTGTGTTCACCAGTG
The DNA here is from genome assembly GCF_019279795.1 of Protopterus annectens. NCBI lineage: Eukaryota > Metazoa > Chordata > Ceratodontiformes > Protopteridae > Protopterus > Protopterus annectens. The sequence continues at coordinate 1,720,076,206 of NC_056725.1, forward strand.
GCAGTGGTTAACACTGCTTCCTGTCCCTGTAGAAGTGGTTACTGCCTACAAGCTGTAGTTTTGTTGGCCATTTTGGGTCAATTCCACACTCCTTGATCTCTCTCTTAAAACCCTGCAACTCTCTTTTTGCGCGGTCTTGCGCACAGAGCAGCTTAAACAGGTTTAAACTATTCCCGGCTCCACAAAGTCTTCTCTTCACTTCTTCCCTTAGAACTGCTCTAAATCTCAAAATAAGCACTCCATTTTCATTCTAAAGCCCTGCACTTGCTCATATAACTAATCTCATAGGTAAACACAAATAAACTTAAGCACTACATCCTCTTATACTCCTTTTAAGCACTTGCTCCCTATTGGTTCTTTCTGATCTGCCAATAAGTAGTTCCCTATATTATTCAGGCATGTCCGAAGGTCAGTTTTGGGTTTACTCTCCAGTCCAGCGGGTGAATCTGGGAATCTTGAGGCAATGTTACAACTGCCTTATGTATACAGACCACCCTCTCCTCCTCCCAACAAGCTCAAATATATGTGACAGATGCAGCTATACAGCCAAACTGGAGGCTAAACTCTCTCAACCCAGTACTGGCACAGCCTGTCAGGGGGAGAGGGTAACCGCACACACCACAAATCCAATCTCACATAGATCAGCAAACCAAACACATAAACACACAAAAACATACTTGGAGGCTCTAAATAAAAATCTGCCTAAGCAGCAGAGACCTCCAAAGCAGACATCCAAGCAACCCCTACCACGAAACAATATCCACGTGGCACATAGCTCACAAAGTCAGTGTGCCACACAGTCACAGCCCTTAAGGCTAAACATCACACCTAATACACTTGTAATAAGTGACTCTATTGTCAGACACACTGATGTCCCACTCACCAGGCTGAACAAGGAGAAGGTCACTGTAAGCTGCTTGTCGGGTGCCAGGATCTGCCACATAACACAAGCACTCAGGTCACTCCAAAGCAAGTACAAATATGACTCCGTCATTGTCCATGCTGGTGTGAATGATCTGAGATGTACCTCCCTGGACTACATGAAAAAAGACGTAGAGGAGCTCTTTGATCATGTAGCCCAGGCCGGTATGACGCTGACCTTGAGTAGCATCTTACCCTCACCAAGAATGATGCCACAGTATAAAGACAAAATGATCAATTTTAACAATTGGCTAAAGTATTGGTGTCATTCAAAGGGGATCCAGTGTCTGTCAGCCTGGGATGACATGCTCGACAAGCCATGTTGCTTCGCTAGGGACGGCTTGCACCTGTCACCCCTGGGTTTTCGAATACTGGCAAAGACTCTTGCCTCCCCCATAGTGCCTTTTTTAGGCAAGGCTCAAAAGACAAGCCCACCTCCACAGACAACAGAAAGAAAAAAAAAACTAAGGGTAATGCTGCTCAACGCCAGAAGTCTAAACCTCAAGATGCACACACTCCAGACTCTCCTCAGTATGGAGAATATCGATATCTGTGCAGTAACAGAAACCTGGTTCAAGGCTCCCGAGAGCACCCCAGCACTAACAGGTTATATTTCATACCATGCGTTCCGGCCCCAAAACTCAGACCGAACCACAAAAGGAGGCGGAGTATCCATATTTATCAAAGATACCCACACCTCCAGGTTAGCGGCACTGCACGAAGCATCGGAGACCATCCATGTGCAACTAACAGTAGACAAAACCACCTTTCAGTTTGTAGCCTGCTACAGACCACCCTCCCAAACACAGGAACCTCACTCGGCTTTCCTGAGAACACTGGAGAATATGAAGGTCTCTCCAAACACCATTATATTGGGTGACTTCAACTACCCAAACATTGATTGGGAAAACTACTTGAGCCCAAACACCCTCGCCCAACGGTTCCTAGAATTTATAAACTCAAATGCTATGGAACAACTGGTCACCACTCCCACAAGAGGGGAAAACATATTGGATCTAGTCGTCACCAACATGGGGTCTCTACGTTCCACACCAGAGGTATACCCCTCATTGGTAAGATCAGACCATAAACAAATCTCACTGGACATCCATATTCCGTCCCCACCCCTAGCCAAGGAAACCATGGTGAAGAACATCTCAAAAGCAAAGTTCACACTTCTCAAAACCGAGGTGGAATCCTTCAAAGCCCCTGGGCCAGTGGAAGATACGGCCCAAAATGCAGAATCCTTTACAAAAGCATTCTATGGACACCTACAAGAATGCATGGAGCATGCTATCCCAAATAAAACCAAGACTCACTCCTCCAAAGGCAGGAGACCTGCCTGGTGGACCCCGGCCATAAATAAGCTATACAACAGAAGGAGAAAGCTACTACATGATAGAGCAAAATCCCATAAAGGGAAGGCGTCTCTGATCAGTACTAGCAAGAAACTACGATCCCTCACAAAATCATCTAAGGCCAGCTTTGAAAGAAAAATTGCACAAGACACTAAAGATAATTACAAGGCCTTCTTTAGTTATGTCAGAAACCTGGGAGGAGTTAGTGCAAAATTCCAAAATATACACTGAACCCACAGACATTGCCAACATCCTGGCAGAAAGGTTCAGTGCAAACTTCTCCCCCCCTTCCCCCCCCCAAAAGAGCAAATGTCTATCCCAACAGAGTTCGCCTTCCTGAGATCACAGATGCACAGGTGAGCTATATTGAAAAGCAAAAAACACAGCATCAGTGGGACCAGACGGTGTCCCGGGCTGCGTCTTACACGAGCTCCAAGAAGAACTAAACCCTTATATAAAGTCACTGTTCAATCTCAGCCGTACTACAGGATATCTACCCAAGGAATGGCGTACAGCAACAGTGGTCCTACTCCACAAAGGTGGTGCCACAACAGACCCCGGAAACTATCACCCTATAAGCCTGACTAACCTGGTCTGCAAAGCTATGGAGCGTATCATCATGGAAATCATAAACAAAGACATTGGGAACCTCCAGACACTGGATCCTACCCAATTTGGCTTTGTTAAGGGCAGATCTTGCCTCTTGGACCTGGTCGACTTCTTTGAAACAGTTATCAATGCCACAGATGAAGGGAAGGTAGTCCACACAGCCTACCTGGACCTCGCAAAAGCCTTCGACACAATACCCCACTCTGGCATCATAAATAAACTCACCAGCTTAAATATCAACCCCTATGTCACAAGATGGGTTGCAAACTGACTCAGGAATAGAACCCACATGGTCAGAATAGCAGGTGCCATGTCAGACTCTAAACCAGTTACAAGTGGTGTCCCACAAGGCTCAGTCCTGGGACCTCTCATGTTCGGTATATATTTCTCCGAGGTACAGGCTAACACGGGTGGACTATAGCTGACCAAGTTTGCAGATGACTGCAAAGTGGGTGCTGTAATCAACTCTCCAGCTGACACAAGCATCCTCCAAAAGGGTCTCACAGAGACGGATAACTGGTGCCAGAGCCATGGCCTAAAGCTAAATGTCAAAAAATGCATAGTCATCCCCTTTGGGAAAAACAAAGTGCCCACAAATTACCACATAGGTGGTAATCCATTAAGTACGGAAGAAGTAATTAGGGACTTGGGGACCCAAGTAGATAGCAATCTCTCCTTTGACAATCACATTGCCAAAGTGGTTAGAAAGACCTTCAATATAGCCCACCTTATCACAAAAGGGTTCACATCTAGATCAAGAGAGGTCATTGTGCCCCTCTACTCATCACTTATTAGGCCCATAATTGAATACAATGCCCCATTTGGGATGTACCTTACCCGACACCTGCAGCAACTGGAAAGACCCCAAACGTATCACACCAAGAGGATCAAGGGGCTCAAATAGATGCCCTAGGCAGTTCGGCTAAAGAAACTCCAGCTCTACTCAGTTGCATACCGCCTACTCAGAGGCGATCTGTGTCTGACGCATAAGGCCATGTCCAACCCAGAATTAATGGACATGCTTCACCTCAGGAAACCCAAATCCCTTAGAGCTACACACTCCAGGGACTTGAACCTCAGCACAGAAATAAATAAGACATGCCGGAGGGACAGATTCATATCCCAGAGGCTCCCCTCACTCTGGAACAAAATCCCAATCCATGTTAGGCAGAGCCCCTCACTGACCCTCTTCAAGAGAAATCTTGACGAATGGATGGGAGATCGTAAGTTTACCCCTGGGATCTCTTCTGTGTCCCTGCTTGACAGAGGTACAGTAAACTAACCTTAAAAGGGCTACCTTCTGTGACCTACTATACAGAGGCACAGTCAGCTAATCTAAAAGGGTGGTGAAAGCTAAACACACTCTGGCTAGGCTTATAAATGCCCTAGGGCAGATAGCCTAGTATCAACCTATGAACCTATGTACTCACCATAATGTTCCATGTAAGTTGTTTATCTTGCCTTTATTTTCACTGATGGGTTTGGAGGTGATCCTCGGCTCCAACACGGCCTATAGCAAAGCTCAAGGTTTGCCAGTAGCTCGAGACCAAGCCCCTTATCCCATGATGCACTGCTGGAATTACCTCAGATATTGTTTGCTACGTGTATATATACCCCTGTAAGGGGAGCACTCCCCAAGAACCCAAGAAGGAAGAAGTATTGAATAACCAGGATGATACTAACCTCTAGGTCAACTATCAGCCAGGAGGGGGATGGAGGGAGGGACGTGAGAATAAAAGCGAGATAAACAACTCACATGGAACGTTATGGTGAGTACATAACTTCTTTATGTGAAGTTGTTAAATCTCGCCGTTTATTCTCACTGATGGGTAGCGTCCCTAGCACCTGCAATCCTGGGTGCCTCATGGGAGTACATTTTTCAGGACCATGGAACCAAAAGAAGACCTGTCCTCGGAAGCCTTATCCACTTTGTAATGATAAAGGTATGAGGCTTAGACCAAGTGGCTGCAGCACAAATGTTGTCAAGGGGCAATTTAGCTTGAAAAGCAAAAGACATAGAAACGGCTCTGGTTGAATGAGCCTTTGCTTTGTGTGGCAAAGGTATGTTAGCATTTGCATGAACAAATGAGAGACAATCCGATACCCATTTTGAAAGGGTTGTTTTAGCCACTGGTCTACCTTTTCTGGCCTCCAAAAAGGATACGAAGAGTTGATCTGATTTTCTAATATCCTTAGTTCTATCAAGATAAAATATGTGCTGTCTATGTACCTCAAGTTTGTGCAGCATGTATTCCAATTTGTTGGAATGGCTGGGAAAAAAAGACTGACAACTTAATGACCTGATTGATATTGAACTCAGAACAGACTTTAGACAAAAAGGAGGGGTTTGTTCTGAGAGATACTCTATCAGCATGGAAAATCATGTAAGGAGGTCTGATAGATAATGCTTGAAGTTATGACACTCTGCAGGCAGAAGTAATGGCCACTAGAAAAATAGTTTTCCAGGACAAAAATTTGAGATCACAAGATGATGCTGGTTCGAAGGGGGGGAAGAATTATTTGAGACAGCATAAAATTCAAATTCCAGGGAGAATAAGGGATTTTGACAGGAGGTCTCATGTGAAAAACACCTTTAAGAAAAACCTTAGATAACTTTTGGGCCATAACATTTAACCCATCGAATCCAAGGTGGAAATATGATATGGCATCTAAGTGAACCCGAACTGTGGCAGCTGCTGCTCCTTCCTTAAATATCATTGTCAAAAAGTCTAAAATGGATGACAGAGGAGCTCGGAAAGGGTCAATTTGTTGTATACTGGCCCAAACTGAGAACCTTTTCCACTTACTGCGATATCGTTTTCTGGTGGATGGCTTATGAGAAGACAATAGAATTTGTCTTGTGTCATCTGAGAGTGAATGAAGCCTGGCTATTTGGGGAGGTGGATCAACCAAGCAGTCAGCTTTAGAGACTGCAATGAAGGATGGAGGTCCCCTGACAGGTGTGTCAGGAGGTCTGGAACTGGGTCCAGGATCCATGGATCCCCCAGCAGATGATGGTGAAGAAAAGGGAACCAAATCTGTCGAGGCCAATGGGAGGGCTATGAGGATAGCAGTCCTTCCCAGCAATTTTGCTTTCTGTAAAAACCTGGGTATCAATGGAATAGGTGGGAATGCATATAGGAGACCCGGAGGCCAATCTTGTACGAGTGCGTCTCTCAGGGGATTCCCAGAGGTGGTATTAGGGCAAAATAGCTTCTGCAATTGGTATTAATGTGACTGGCAAAGAGGTTGCAGCAAGGCTGGCCCCATTTGTGGAAAATCAAGTCCGCAACGTGTTCGTTGAGGGACTACTCATGAGGCAACAGGATTGCCCTGCTCAGCTTGTCCGATATCCTGTTGGATTTCCCCAGGATGTGCATTGCTAACAGAAAATGATGTGATGACACAGCCCATTGCCATACCCTGAGGGCTTCTCAAAAAAGGGGGTAAGACTTGGTTCCGCCCTGTTTGTTCAAGTACCAGACTACTGACATGTTGCCTGTCTGAATTGCAATTGTCCCTAGAGGAAGAGAGTCCTGGAAGTACTACAATGCTCAAAATACTGCTCTCAACTCCAGAACATTGATATGCAGATGTGACTCTTGATTCGTCCATGTGCTTTGGGCAGTCTTTCCCTGAAAATGCCCCCCCACCCTATCAGGGAAGCGTCCGTGGTCACAGTGGCTACTGGGGGGGGGGGGAGCACAAAGGGTCTTCCTATTGTGACATGAAGAGACGTCAACCACCACTGAAGGTCTCTCTTGCAAGAATTTGTGATGAGAATCATATGGTTCATTGGTAGCTTCTGGTAAGACCATTGAGCAAACAGGAGCCATTGAAGAATTTGCATATGCATCCTTGCGAGTGGAATGGCTAGAATTGCTGCCGCCATCAAACCTAGTACCTTCAAAAACTCTGCGGATGTAGCTCTGTTCTTTGACACCAGTGAGTTGACGTGTTGGCGAAGAAGTGAGACCTTTTCGAATGGAAGACGTAGAGTGGTGGTTGAGGTATCTAACTCTGCTCCTATAAAGACGGTATGCTGTGATGGCGACAAGGCAGACTTTTTGAAATTGACTGTAATACCTAAGTGATGGAAGTGTCAGAGTAGACTGTGTTGCCTGAATCAATTGATGCCTGGTGGTAGCGGTGAGGAGCCAATCATCTAGATGTGGAAACGCCTGGAATCCTAGACGCCTCAGGTGAGCTGTGACCACTGCCATGCATTTGGTGAACACTCCAGGGGCTGTAGTGAGACCAAAGGGCAGGGCTTGAAACTGGTAGTGACTGGCTCCCAGCTGGAAATGCAGGTGATCTCTGGAGCATCTGTCCAACTTTATGTGGTAGTACGCGTCCTTGAGATCGATGGAGCACATCCAATCACCTTTCCCTAGAAAGGGAAGAATGGCCTGAAGCGTGACTATTCGGAACTTCTCTTCTTTTACAAATTGGTTGAGTCTGCTGAGGTCCAAGATAGGTCTCCAGTCCCCCGTTTTCTTTGGAACCAAAAAGAATCTTGAGGGAGTTCTGAATCCAACTTGGTCTGCTGGGACTGGCTGGATGATTCTTTTCTCTAGCAACTTGCAGACTTTTATGGTTGCTTGTTCCCTGAGACTGGGTGGAACATCCAGGATTCTGTTTACAGGAGTGGGAGGGGAAGAGAACGGTATGAAATACCCTCTGGAAATGATGCTTTGTACCCAGGTATCGGATGTTATGCTTAGCCAGGCTTCTGGGTACAAAGATAAGCGACCCCCGACTTCCTCCATAGCTGGACAGCCGGGTCTCCTTTCAGGAGCGCTGGTAAGGCTGACCAGAGAACTGGCCTCTGTCACCCTGCTGTTGCAGACCCCCCCCCCGCCATGCGGGCGGCGTCTTCCATTATACCCCCCTCCTCTGCCTCTAGAGGGGGTTTCTCCACGTGTGTCCTGAAAGGCTCCCTGTGCTTTTTGGAACCACATTTTTACGCCCTTAGGACCCTTGTGATAGGGCCGAGTAGGGGTAGAAAAACGGACTCCAATGGCAAATAGAGTCTTGCCTTCCTGCTCACACCTGGTTAGAGTTTCCTTTACCTTGGGCCCAAACAGGGATGAGCCATCAAATGGGGTGTTGATAAAGGAAGACTTGAAAGGCTCCGCAAAGGAACAAAGATGCATCCAGGCTTGTCTATGCAGATTAATGCCTGAACTAGTGGCTCTACTCGAACCATCAGCTGCATAAGATATGAGGCGCATGGACGAGTTCACAATCGCGTTTAGGGTAGCAAGCTGTGTGTTAACTTTGTCGGCAACCCCTGCAGCTACCGTACCCTGGAGAGTAGCTCCTAGCTCTTTCAGGAGATCTCTTTGTAGTCTTGTAAAATGGGTTAAATAGTTCAGTGATCGAAGGGAAAAGGTTGCTGAACTAAACATGCGTTTCCCATATCTATCCATGATCCTAGAATCTCTGTGAGGAGGATGGATAGATGGGGACATCTCAGACGTTTCCTTTTTGGTGGCTGCAGCCACCAACATGACATCAACAGGCACTCCCTTAGTCAAAAAGGCTTTGTCCACTGGGGCAGAGATGAACTTATTTGGCTTCCGAGGGACAGGTTCCATGGCCTCCGCAGACTCCCACACCTTACGAGAGATCAGCTCCATGAGCTCATCGTAAGGCAGACACCCAAGAAGTGGAAGGTTCAGACCCAAAAGCCTTCAAGAGCACTGACTCATCTTCAGTAAGGCTTTTGGACTGCCAACCACCCCTCTGATTAAGGATCTCTAATATCTCAGCAATGGAGATATCCTCAGAGGGGGATCGAGGGGACCCTTCTGACTCATCCAAGTCAGTGTCAGATGTCAAAGTCAGCTGTGGGGAGTCCAAGTGCCTCCTCTTGCACAGTCTCTTCCTGGGTACCTCCTCAGTGGGGGGATCTGGGGAGGTCTCAGAAGAGCAGGGGGCACCCTGTGGGGCTACTTTAGGCTCAGGGTCTCTACGCTTTGGTGGACTGGTAGAAGCAGGAGAGGACACAGGCGCTTAAGGGGAGGAGGAAGCCAGACCTGATGCTGATTATGTCTTTGTTGACAGGACTCTCCTCATGGCATCGAACGCACCATTGCTCCGACAAGAAGGGGTAGACGGATCCGAAGGGACCATCTGATCCTCCCGCACCGAGACCATGGGCTCCGAGCCCGAGGTAGGAGCCGAGCTCATCCGAGCTGAAGCCCCGAGAGGAAGAGTCGGCACCGACAAATTGGTATGACTATCCTCCCTGGACCTGACAGGAGAGTGTCAGCTCCTAGAGTCCCCGGTTGGCGCCGAGGACATCCAAGTAGATGGAACTGATAACACCGGTGCAGGTCTCAGCTCCACAGGCTCAACAACTATCAGGCCGGGCTCCTTCGGCTCTGAAAGTCCATTACGGCTCAGATGAGAAGTAGTCAAGTCCAGGTTAATGGTCTTCGGCTCTGATGAAGGCGTCGGAGACAACAACAATCTAGCGAGGCCTGGTGCCCATAGAAGCTTCTGCACTAGCCGGTCCATATCCATATCTGAGAGGCTGACAGAAGACTTTGAGGAGTGCACCGAAGGTGCTGACTGGAGCAGAGGAGATGAGGGAATCTCAGAGACCGGCTCTAAAACTGTGAGCTGGCTCTGAACAGAAGGGACACTCAGTTCCGAGGACAGTTGAACCGATGACCCTACACCCTCTATTTGTTTAGCCTTTTTGGATGCTTTTGAGTCACCTGAGGATTTGGAAGACTTTGAGGATCTACTAGCACCTTCTTGGTCACCCAGCGCTTCGGAGCAAGGGTGCTGAAGTAAACCCCTATCTACTAATTTCCTTCTTCTCTCCAAAAGTACCCTGGAGGAGAAGGAGTGACATATACTGCAAGAGTCTTGAAGGTGTTTAGCCCCCAGACAATAAACACATTGAACATGCCCGTCAGTGACTGATATTTTTTGTCCACAATCCGGACATTTTTTGAAGCCAGATTTTGGATGAGGCTTCTCTTTCTTGTCAGACATCTCTATTATCAGATTAAACCATTTTAAAGAATTGAAACAACACACTTAGAAATTATCTATCAAACTACACCTAAGAATGAGGTTAAATACAAGGCCAACTCTTGGGCCCAACACTATAGAAAAACAGAAGCCAACACAGGGCACTAATCTAAAACTAACTATAAGTCTAAAACTATATATATATATATATATATATATACATATATATATATATATATATATATATATATATATATATATATACACTATCCTATCAAGAAGTCAAGAAAATAAAAGTTTTGAAACTTGTCTGGAACACCGAGATCTGTGCCACGGCAAACTAGATCTGAGGTAATTCCAGCAGTGTATCATGGGAAAAGGGGCTTGGTCTCGAGCTACTGGCAAACCTTGAGCTTTGCTATAAGCCATGTCGGAGCCGAGGATTGGCTCCGAACCCATCAGTGAGAATAAACGGCGAGATTTAACAACTTCACATGTTGTATTTTAGATTGACAATCTCTGTTAATAGAATCCATAATTTTTTCATTACTTCTTATACTGTTAGTTAAGGGTTCAATAACTAATGCAAATAGTACAGAGGACAAGGGACACTCTAGCTTTGTGCCTTTGTTTAAAGTGAATCCTTGACAAATGTAAGATCCAACTTTAACATCTGCTTTCAGTCTCTATACAGTTTTTTTTTTTTTTTTTTTTTTTTAATAATCCTATAAACTGTTCTGGAAATGCACACACTTCTAAAGTTTTAAACAAGTAGTTCCAGTCCAAAGAATCAAAAGCTGTCTTGATATCTAAGCTAATTATGGCCAATTTCTTGTCCATTCCTTCTACTAAATCAAATATAGTTACTACCCTTTTTATATTATCATATTCTAATCTATGTTGACTATCTATCCTCTATGAACTTTATTAATTTATCTACTATATCTCTTATTCTTGTACCGAAAATGGAAGTAAATATTTTATAGTCTATATTTAATACTGAAAAGTTCTATATTGGAAACAAACGTATTATCCATTACTTGTTTAAGTATACATGAGATTACAGAAAATTTCCATGAGGGAGGAATTATTTTGTCTCTCTGAATTATCCTGAAAATGTCACTCAGTAATTATAAAATATTTAATGAACGCAGACAATATACCTCCCTGTCTTTTCGAACCACCTCTGATTGATTCTTGTAGTTATCTTTGCTGATATGCAAAGCTATGAAACGCATCATCATGGACCTAATAAACAAGGATATAGGGAATCTCCAAACTCTGGATCCCACACAGTTTGGTTTTGTGAAGGGTAGATCATGCCTGCTCAACTTGGTCGACATCTTTGAGTCAGTCACCAGAGCTGTGGATGAAGGCAAGGTGGTTCATACAGCCTACCTTGATCTGGCCAAAGCCTTTGATACAATTCCCCACTCAGGAATCATAGAAAAACTGACTAAGCTAAGCATCAACCCCTGTATCACTAGATGGGTTGCAAACTGGCTCACAGACAGAACCCACAGTGTGAATGTAGCTGACTCCAAGTCAGTCTGCTGATCAGTCATGAGTGGAGTCCCACAGGGTTCGATCCTGGGTCCTCTCCTGTTTGGTATCTACTTCTCTGAAGTCCAGGTCAACACGAAGGGACTCTGGCTGACAAAGTGCACAGACGATTGCAAGTTGGGAGCTATTATTAACTCTCCAAGTGATGTTGATATCCTACAGAAAGGCCTCACTGAGACAAACGACTGGTGTCAGAACCATGGCCCTAAGCTCAATGCCAAAAAATGTGTCATCATCATCCCCTTTGGGAAAAACCCAATTTCCATGAATTATCACATTGATAGAAGTCCACTGAACACAGAAGGTATTATAAGAGATCTGGGAACACAGGTTGACAGCAACCTCTCTTTCGACCACCACATTGCCACTGTGGTCAGAAAGTCCTTCTATGTCGCACATCTCATTACCAAGGGTTTCCATCCAAGAAGAAAGAGGTCATTGTCTTATTAGGCCAATCATTGAGTACAATGCCCCATTTGGCTTGTACATCTCTAGACACCTGCAACAACTGGATAGGCTGCAAAAGTACCTCACAAAGAGGATCCTAGGCCTTAAACACTTGGCCTATATGGACAGACTCAAAAAACTCCAACTATTCTCTGTCTCATATCGTCTGCTTAGAGGCAATTTCTGTTTGACTTACAAAGCCATATCTGACCCAGCTCTAAACATCTAAAGAAATCCCAATCCCTCCACACCACATGCTCCGGAGACCTCAACTTCATTACCACAATCAACAGAATGTGCTGGAGGGACAGGTTCATTACCCAGAGGCTGCCCATGCTGTGGAATAGACTTCCCTTACATGTCAAACAGAGCACCTCACTGGCCCTCTTCAAGAGAAATTTTGATGAGTGGATGGGAAATAGAAAATTCACCCCAGGGATCACTACAGTGGATCTACTCAACAGAGGCACTGGGAACTAAGGTCAGGTGGCCCAATTCCCACGGTAATCCTATGGGCTAGGCTTGTAAAGGCTCCAGAGCCATTAGCCTAGCACACACCTATGAACCTATCATGCACTATTTTGCATGCCTTACTAATTATTCCCTTGTTAAAAGCAGCTTCTGTACTAGATTTGACTAAAAACTCTACCACAACAAGTCCTTCATATAGGACTCCCATACCCCTTTTCTTTGCCTATACACTGATATAAATCCTTGATTGCCTTTTGCAGTCTGTAACTTGCAGTCCAAACTAATTCTTGGTCTTACTTCATTCCATTACCTCTCTCTCTCTAGTTATTTTCATCCAATACCTTAATTCTTTTGACAGTTTTACCTAGTAAATTTCAGCCCCCTCTTGTCTATTTTCTCTACCCCTACTTGCAGTTATCCCTACTGGCAAAATCTGCTTTTGCTATTCACGTGTTGGCTTAGTTCACAGAATATTTTCTGCAACTTTATGAATATAATATTCTGTAGGGTGGTTATAATTCTCCTTAAAGACCTGCATATAAAATCCCATTCTCTCATTTCTTGACAACTCCCCCAGCCATAGCTCTCAACCGATCAGAGACAAATCTCAACAGAATCAGGGACAAATCCTCAAATAATCAGGGACAATCAGGGACATTTTTTAAATATTTGTACTATTAGCTTGAAACATTTGCAGATTAAGAGAATGTGGATTAATATAGATTTTCTGACATAAAACGTCTATAACTCTGAATTACTATCATTATTTATTAAGGGCAAATCACCACCTTTTCTTCAGCAGTCACCAGTTTTAAGAGGGATTAAAAGGGACAGACCTACAATTGGAGTCTAGATCAGGGACAGTTGAGAGGTCTGCCCCCCCAGCTCATCATCATCCCTTTCCACTTTGCATTATAACCTTATACTCATGCTATGAATATGAGCCTAAACTGTATAGTTCTAAAATATCCCTTCAAATCAGATAATCCTAAACCACCTTGTTCTACTGGGAGGAACCACTTATCCCACTTACCTCTTGCCTACTTTCCCTCCCAGATAAATTCCTTCAACTCTTGATTCATTATAGTCCACAACTTCTTCTCTGGTTGAAAAAACATGCATGACCTGTATATAAAATTAAAGGGACTAAAAACATTTTCACTGCTTGTATCTTAATAGCTACATCCATAAGCAAGAATTTTAAGTTCCTCAGTTTTTGTAGCCTTTTGCTTAGTCTCTTCCCATATATCCTTATCTAACAGAAGCCTTTTTAATCCATTCAAAAATGCTTCATCTTATCATGCCCCCACAAATCAAGTCATGAGTGGGTACATAATTTACCACTACAGACTTTGTTTTATCTTCATTAAACTGTATACCCTGAAAAGGCATGAAATTGTCTCAATAAATACTACAACTACAACAACACTGAGATGTCCTTTTCTGGTTTTATCAAATATGAAATAATATCATCTGTAAGTAAAGCCAACTTTTCTTAATTATCATACCAATTATATAATTGAATTTCTGAGTCCCTTATTTTCTTTAACAATGGTTCTAAATGCAAAGCAACTAAAGGGGGAAAAGGAAACCGCTTCCTGATTCCTGTAGTCAAGCACAATTTATCAGAGAGGAACTTTTTCACTTTAATTTTTGGCTATGATCTTTCATATACCCTTCTAACTAACATTATTAGTATATCAGGGAATGCAAATGCTTCCATTGTCCTACTCCTAAAAAACCTAGCTTAATCTTGTTAAATGCCTTCTCTGCATCAAGACCTACCAACAACAGTGGTATTTTCTTAACATTATGCTTTCCTCTAGGTCATCATTGTTCTATTAAAGTTAGCAAACGTTTGCCTCCCCTCCAAATAAAGCACACTGATTCATATCTATTAGTTTAGGCAACACTTTTGCCATTCTTTTAACTAGTATAGACATAGGCACTTTATAATCATGGTTTAAAATTGAAATGGGTCTATAAGCGGCTGGGTCTTATGGGTCTTTACCCTCTTTGGGTAATAAGGCCACAGATTTCTTCCAAGATGCTGGTTCTTTCCCTTCTTTTAAAATAATATTAAACAAAATATTCCAAATCTTAATCACATTCTTCCTTCCTAACTTCCACAGGAATGCCATCTGTTCCTGGAGAATTCCCTGCAGATTAATTATGCATCACCATTTTTATGTCATCTCTTCCAATTTTAACTATTACTTGTTGACCCTCTTCTTCCACTAACCTTGGCATAATTAAGTCTTCAATAAATATTTCCATTTGTGCTCTTTCTTGGTTTCCACATTTCTCTGTTTTATACAAATTCTCATAAAATTCCTGAAATATCTCTAATACCTTTATAGGGTCACTGGTTATTTTTCTTGTCATAGGGTCACTAAGTTTGGTGACAAGCCTTTCTACTTTCTGTTTCCTGAGTCATTGTGCTAACAGTTTTTGTGCTCTGGATTTGTTATCAAAAACACCTGCTTAACAGCAATCTTTCTAAACTTGTGCATGCTATCCAAATACTCCCTTATTTTCTCTTTAGTATTCAGCAGTTGTTTCTCTTCTTATTCTGTGATACTCCCCTTATTCTGCAATACTTTAACCTTTGTCAGCCCCTCTAAATAGTTTCTATTACTTCCTAACCATATTTCTTTCTTTTGCATTTGTAACCTACTTTTAAACTCTGTTTTCATTTTGTCCCACTCAATATTCATTTGAAGAAATTATCTTCCCTAATATCTCATGAATAACTTCCATTAACCATTCCTGAAATTATTCTCTTTTTAACAGGCAGGTGTGAAAGCACAAGTGTCTAATTTTTACTTCATTACTCTCCATTTTTATGTTAGTTTTTATCGGCATAAGATCTAAAATACTTATAGGATGTGTGCCAAAACTTTCAATTAACTGCACGTGCTCCTGTGAAATATAATTTCTTTCCAGTCTAGCCCAGTTATTGTACCTTGCGGAATCATATGTAAATTCTGCCTAAGTTCTTACTACTGAATTCAAATGTTCCACACCAAATATTTTCATACATTTCTTCAGAAATCTACCATCTTTTGTTATATTTTTCCTTCTACATCCACAAGATATATCACCACTATTGCAAATCATGTTCCATTTCCCATCTGTAAGTAAGATTCCCTGCTGAAAGATGATTACTTCCCCCAAAATTTTCTTTACGCTCCTTAACAGCATTTTTTTGTGGAATATGAATACAGCATAGTGCAATCCTCCTCCCTTGTCAATAGTCCCTTACTACCATAAATCTAACACTATTGTATTTTTTCATTTCTATCACTACTGGAGCTCCTCTAGCAACCAGCATGATTATTCCCCCTTTCCTTTGTCTCTGATTGCTAAATATCCATCCAGAAATCCTTTCTTTGTCAAATTCACATGCTTATTTCTTTCCAAATGTGTCTCCTGCTGCATTATTTGCACTCTCTAATTCTTAATATAATTCAGTATCCTTCCCTTTTCTGTCTGTTCCAAGATACTATGGATAGAGTAACTATTAGGATAAAAATCTAATGATACTATTTATTATACAGTACATGACATTTTTTTAAACATTTATTTAAAACTTTTGTATAACATACATACACAAATGTTATTCAGGCTAATCTTTTATGCAGTTGTTCATACGTTGGTACTAGGCTATCGACCCTAGGGCCTATACAAGCCTAGCCATAACAATTCCCTGGCTATTTCTTCCCGCACTATTTACTTCCCTGGACCCCTGTCTAGCAGGGCGACTGACATGATCCCCAGGGTGAATTTCCTATCTCTCATCCAATCATCAAGGTTCCTTTTGAAGAGGGCCAAAGAGGCGCTCTGCTTGACATGTACGGGCAGTCTATTTCAGAGTCTGTGGAGTCTCTGGGTCAGGAACCTATCCCTCCAGCATGTTTTGTTCATTGTGATGACAAGGTTTAGATCCATGGAGCATGCGTCTCTGAAGGACTGGGATTTCTGTATGTGTAGCATGTCCAACAGCTCTGGGTTTGACATGGCCTTGTATGTTAAGCAGAGATCGCCTCTGAGTAGACGATATGCAACAGAGTATAGGTGGAGTTTTTTTAGATGGTCAGCAAAGGACATCTGCTTTAGGCCTGTGATTCTTTTAGTGAGTTATTTCTGCGGCCTTTCCAGTTGTTGCAAGATGTCTTGAGAGGTACATACCAAATGAGATGTTGTATTCTATAATGGGTCTAATGAGGGATGAGTACAGTGGGACAATGACTTCCTTTTTTCTGGATGAAAAGCCCTTACTGATGAGGTGTGCCACACAGAAGGATTTCCTGACTGTTGTGGTGATGTGGTTATCGAAGGTGAGACCACTGTCCGCCTGTGTCTCTAAGTCTCTTATCACACTTTCGGTGTTGAGTGTACTGCCACCTATGTGGCAATTCACGGGTACACGTTTTTTCCCAAAGGGGATAACTATACATTTTTTGACATTGAGCTTGAGCCCATGACTCTGGCACCAAGCATCTGTTTCTGTAAGGCCCTTTTGTAGAATATCCACATCATTCGGGGATTCAATAATGGCTCCCACTTTGCAGACATCTGCGAACTTTGTTAGCCAGAGTCCCTTACTGTTTTGTTTCTTCTCATCTCCATTTAATCTGTCACATTTCTCGTGTCTTTCTGCTTTAATGAAAAATCTCAAACAAAAAAACTAACTACACTTTCAGCATACCCCAATCTGATAGTAATTTAGAACAAATACACAAAACTATGTACATTTTTAACAAATGAAGTTTAACCCTCCATATTGGGACAACTGCACCAAATCGACAGCTGCACCCACAGGCATAATCAAATCTAAAATTAACATTTCCCACGCTAATACACATGTTGCAGCCTGTGTTACCACTTACACTAACTGCTGCTGTCTGTTTTTTTCTCATCTCTATTCCCTCTCAAATGTGAAAAACACCCTGTACGCTTTTAAAAAAACATTAACTTTTTAGCCCTAAGAAAAAGGTGAACTGGCTATCCTTAAAAAAAAATAAAATTCTGACCTTTTCTATTAAATGCATTAAAGTGTTAAGGTTGCTGGAGAGGCAAGAATATAACCTTTGATTTAAGTTTATGTGCCTTTATTGCCAGTATGACATTTTGCATTATATGCATTTTTGGGGGGGGGGTGCTGTGGTGAACATCTGCTCAGTACACCAAGTAAAATAATGGCCAAAGCTGTTTCTTTACTAAGTTGTCAATACTGTTGAAGTAAAACTTCTCAATATTTCAGCAGAAAAAACATATTTTTTCAGTTGTAGTATGCTGTGGCTAGACTGCCATGCTTTCAATCAGTTAAAGTTGGGTCAAATGTTGAGGTGCACTACTCTCTGAAGGTCTAAGGTTAGAACTACTGTCTCAGGTTTGTTTCGTAACAAAACAGCCTGTATTTCTTAATTGAAAGTTCCATAAAGAAATTGCAAAGGAAGACAGAGATACAGGTTCATAGGTTGTTACTAGGTTAATGGCTACTGGGCCCATACAAGCTTAGCTGCATGTATTTCATTTGGATCCCAAGCATCATGGGCAGACTTCTATACTTGGAGGCATGTCAGTAGGGAGGTAACTAAGGGATTGGTAAGGTGTGGATTATTATTTAGGTTAATACTGTTCTTATTGATGGCCCTTGTCTATAAGAGACATGGAAGCCACAGCAGGGTAAATTTACGATTTCCCATCCAACTGTCAAGGTTTTATTTATTTATATTTTTTAACATTTGTTTACTGAGAAAGTCAAACTGGGACACAGCCCATTTTCAGCAGAGGCCCGGGGAGAAATGCTCCAGATGCATGTCTTTGGAATGTGGGAGGAAACTGAAGCACCCGGAGGAAACCCACACAAATGCAGGGAGATTATGCAGACTCTGCACAGAAGGCACCACAGCCAAGAATCGAACCGGAGAACTTCTTGCTAACCTTTGCACCACTGTGCCACCCAATGTTTTGTTTGTTGAATAGGGTCAAGGATGAACTCTGTAGTACATGGATGGGGAGCCTACTCCATAGCAAAGGGAGCCTTTGGGACACATTTCTGTCTCTTCTAGATCAAGAGTTTCTGGTGCTGTTTGTTTTGTGCATGTGTGACAGATCCATCAGGACTGGGTCTGAGGAAGCCCTGTAAACAAGGCAAAATCCTCTCTTAGCCTGTAGGAGACTAAATACAGAGAAAGAGTCTTTAAGTGATCAGTGTAGGAAATGACATGCCAAAGGGGGTAATGTACTCAATGACAGGTCTGATAAAGGCTGATTAGAATTATACTGTAACTTCTTTGGACCTGGATGCCACACCTTTTCTTGTAAATTTGGAAATATAGCTAAGATAGTAAGAAAATCATTGTGTATGTTGGTCAAAAAGGCTAGACTGATGTGCACATATGTTCTCAGATCCCTTACTACTGGGTTGAGTCTTGAGTGTTTTATTGATAGAGTGATTAACTGGGTTGACAGTTTCACAGAGGGCATTTGGTGCTAGACCAGAGTTTTGGTACCAGTCATTTCTCTGTGTTAAACCCTCTTGCAAGATGTTGGTGTCTTGAGGGAGGAACTATTACCAGCTCTTGGTTTACAGCCATCTGAGAACTTGGTGAGCCACAGGCCTTAAACATTAGCCTTCCAAGAAGTAGAATCCTGGGGTTCTACACTAGTGACTGGTCTTTTAGCGGAGGTGGTCTCCCGATCCTGACTTCTTGGGTCTTGTCTGGGAACCAGCTGGCAATCCAGTGAGTTATGTAGGGATTTATGCCTAGCTCAAACAGCTTGTCAACAATGCCTGAGTGGAGAAATGCATTGAATACTTCGGCGAAGTCAAGATATACAGCATGCACTGTTTTACCCTCATCCGTTGCCTTGGTGACAACCTTCTCTTAACAAAACCAAACTGGGATGGGCCCATTGTCTGTAGGTTGCCAATGTCCTTGTTTATCATTTCCATGATAATTTCCTCCATAGCTTTGCAAATTGGATTCATTAGACCAATAGGTATGTAGTTCCCTGGGTCAGCTGATGGTCCAACTCAAGAGGTCCTGATAGGTCATGTGTTATAATGTTCAGGTGGCAAATGGGGATGCTGTTAGGACTCACAGAGGTAGTATTCTTGGCTTCAGTGAGTGCTGCCATGCTGTCAGTGCCTGGATCCTGATAATAGTTGGGGGAAGTATGTTGGATGGGATTTCACCCGGAAGAGCTGGAGGAGAGTGGGGGCTGAAGTTTGAGCTGAATTTATCAGCCAGTAGATTTACCCTGAGCAGCGAAGGTGGCACCGTTCATCATCAATTCAGCACACTGCTGTGTGTTACCTTTAAGATTCCGGACATAGCTGAAAAAGGCCATGTGATTGTCCTTAGCCTGCAAAGCTATCCTAATATCATAGTTGTTATTGTTGAACTTAATTAGACCTCTTAGTTTCTTGTTTAGTTGTATAAAAGATCACTTGACTTTAAAGGAGTTGCTCTACTGATTTTGGCCATGAGTTTTGTTTTTCTACTTTTATTAGATACCCTGTTTAGGTGAGAGTCCCACCAGTTGGGTTTGTTTTTAGCATTTGTTGGGGTTTATTTCTGGTAGGTATCGCATCTGATATGCAGCCATTCAAATGTTTTTAAAAGGACTCTGTGAATAATTCCACATAGGTGGCTGTGGTCTTGGAGTTATGGGGAGTCCTGAATTTTGATAAACTGTCACTTAAAAGGATGTAGTTTGCCTTAGGACAGTTCCTAACTTTTACTGGTTTAGCTGGGCTTTCTAGAGTGATTTTTACTTCAAAGGAAACAGCACTGTGATCTGACCTCACTAGTGAGGACGTGACACAGGGAGGGGTTCAACACTCTGCCATGCTGGTGTGTACCAGATCCAGTATATTTGATCCTCTGCTTGGAGCATGCACTATCTGTTCCAGAGTGTTTGTATTGGTAAAGTTCAGGAAGCATTGTACCTGTGAGTTTAAGGCAGTGTATGTTTCACAATCTGTACAGGAGTAGTTAAAGTCACCTATGAAGAGGGTGTATGGTTGGATAGCAAGCACCTGTGGTAGGTTTAGGTAAGAGCTGCGAGACTTTAAGGGCATAGTGGGTGACTTGTAGGTAACCAAGATACTGTAAGGGACCTTATCCATGGTGACTTGCACATCAATGAGCTCTATGGTATCATCTTGTTTAACCAATTAACTAGATCAAGACACCTCCACCTTTGGACCCAGTCTGTGTTGTTGTTGGTCTAAATGTGTGGAATGCACTGTAGCCTTGTGCTGCCAGAGTACTTTCCATGGCTTTAAATCAAGTTCTAGTCACGGCACAGATGTCTACATTCTCCAGACTGAGAAGGCTTTGAAGGGTGTGGTATTTTTTGTTTAGGCTCCTATCATTGAGCAGTAACAACTTAGGGTTGCTTGGAGACCTTTTCACTATGTTGATAGTTTTATCTTTTTGGCTTTACCGAAAAAAGGCTCTAAGGTGATGGATAAAGTTTTAACCAATATCCTAAAGCCTAGGGAGACATGTGCAACCCATCCTCGGCAAAGCAATGTGATCTTTTGGCCATGTCCTCCTATGCTGTCAAATACTGGATCCCCCTGCAGTGGCACTAGAAAATAAGCCAATTATTAAAATCAATCAATTTATGTTCATACTGTGGAATTATCCCTGTTGAAGGTTGAATGCTGCTCAGTGCAAATCTCGCACCTGTATGTGATACATATTTCAAGAAATCCATTATGCCTTTCTTCATATAGTCCAGTGAGGTATGTATGTCGCAGGTGATTTACACCCACATTGGCTATGATAGAAACATATTGGTACATAAAGAGCAGTGACCTGTGTGCTTTTGTGATATTGTGCAAGCTAGCTGCTCTAACATTAATTTTGCACAATGCCATGCTGGTTATTATATCTTATGCAGGAGGGCCAGTCTGAAGGAGATTTGAGACTATAAAGTGGTGACAGGGGAAAGTGTAGTTAGACAGCATAGAATGGTGGTCTGTAGGATGACGTTGGTGATCAAGAGTAGGAGTGTGAGAGCAGTGCCAAGGATTAAATGGTGGAAGTTGAAAAAGGGTGATAATGAGGTGGAGTTCAGGGAAGAGTTAAGACAGACACTGGGGTGGGGGGGCAGTGAAGAGTTACCGAATAGCTGGGTAACTACAGCAGAGCTGGTAAGGGAGACAGCTAGAAAGGTGCTTGGTGTGACATCTGGACAGAGGAAGGAGGTCAAAGAGACCTGGTGGTGGAATGAGGAAGTACAGAACACTATACAGAGGAAGAGGCTGGCGAATAAGAAGTGGGATTGTCAAAGAGATGAAGAAAGTAGACATGAATATAAGGAGATGAGGCACAAGGCAAAGAGAGAGGTGGCGAAAGCTAAGGATAAAGCATATGGAGAGTTGTATGAAAGGTTGGAGACTAAAGAGGGAGGAAAGGACCTGTACTGACTAGCTACACAGAGGGACCGAGCTGGGAAAGATGTACAGCAGGTAAGGTCATAAAGGATAGTGAGGGAAATGTACTCACAAGCGAGGAGTGTGTTGAGCAGATTGAAAGAGTACTTCGAGGGGCTGATGAATGAAGAGAATGAGTGAGAGAGAGAGAGAGAGAAGGTTGGATGATATGGGGATAGTCAATCAGGAAGTGAAACAGATTAGCAAAGAGGAAGTAAGGACAGCTATGAAGAGAATGAAGAATGGAAAGGCTGTTGGCCCAGATGACATACCAGTGGAAGCATGGAGGTGCTTAGGAGAAATGGCAGTGGAGTTTTTAACTAGATTGTTTAATGAAATCTTGGAAAGTCAGAGGATACCTGAGGAGTGGAGAAAAAGTGTTTTGGTACCTATCTTTAAGAATAAGGGTGATGTGCAGAGCTGTAGTAACTACAGAGGGATAAAACTGATCAGTCACAGCTTGAAGTTATGGGAAAGAGTAGTGAAAGCTAGGTTAAGAAGGGAGATGATGATTAGTGATTAGCAGTATGGTTTCATACCGGGAAAGAGCACTACAGATGCGATGTTTGCTCTGAGAGTGTTGATGGAGAAATATAGAGAAGGTCAGAAGGAGTTGCATTGTGTCTTTGTGGACTTAGACAAAGCATATGACAGGGTGCCTAGAGAGGAGTTGTGGTATTGTATGAGGAAGTCGGCAGTGGCAGAGAAGTACGTAAGAGTGATACAAGATATGTACAAGGGTAGTGTGACAGTGGTGATGTCTGCTGTGGGAGTGATGGATGCATTTAAGGTGGAGGTGGGATTACATCAAGGATCAGCTCTGAGCCCTTTCTTATTTGCAGTGGTGATGGACAGACTGACAGATGAGATCAGACAGGAAGCCCCGTGAACTATGATATTTGCAGATGACATTGTGTTCTGTAGTGAGAGTAGGGACCAGGTTGAGGAGACCCTGGAGAGGTGGAGATATGCTCTAGAGAGGAGAGGAATGTAGGTCAGCAGAACTACGACAGAATATATGCATGTGAATGAGAGGGAGGATACAGGAATGGTGAGGATGCAGGGAGTAGAGGTGGCGAAGGTGGATGAGTTTAAGTACTTGGGATCAACAGTTCAGAGTAATGGTGAGTGTGGAAGAGAGGTGAAGAAGAGAGTACAGGCAAGGTGGAATGGGTAGAGAAGAGTGTCAGGAGTATTCTGATGAAGTCAAGGCTAACAAGCAGACAAAAGCGCTAAATTAAAGGATTTGGTGTTGCCTTAGTGCCGAGTGCTCTTTCCTTTTTTGTTATTAAAGAGTGTCAGAAGTGATTTATGACAGACGGGTACCAGTAAGAGTGAAAGCAAAGGTCTACAAGAGGGTAGTGAGACCAGCTATGTTATATGGGTTGGAGACGGTGGCATTGACAAAAAAGGCAAGAGTCAGAGCTGGACATGGCAGAGTTAAAAATGTTAAGATTTGCACTGGGTGTGACGAGGATGGACAGGATTAGGAATCAGTATATTAGAGGGTCAAGTCAGGTTGGACGGTTTGGAGACAACGCCAGAGAGGCAAGACTGCGTTGGTTTGGACATGTGCTTAGGAGGGATGCTGGGTATATTGCGAAAAGGATGCCAAGTATGGAGCTGCCAGGTAAGATGAAAAGAGGAAGGCCTAAGATAAGGTTTATGGATGTGATGAGAGAGGACATGCAGGTGGCTGGTGTGACAGAGCAAGATGCAGAGAACAGGAAGAAATGGAAACAGATTATCCCTCTGTGGCAACCCCTAACAGGAACAGCCAAAAGAGAAGAAGAAGAAGAAGAAGAAGCCATGCTGTTTAACAGGTTTCGGACCTAATCCTAATTTTACAGAGACATTTGAATGTCTAGGCATTTATTACTATACTGCTGCTGCTCAGTGTGCAGCTCTGCACAAACTCTACTTTTTATGGCTAAAACTGGAAAACTGACTCCTATGCCTTCTAGCCAATAAAAAACAGACTTTGAGCTCCCTGGAGTGCTTCCAAATTCAGAGAGACCAAGTAAACAATGCCTGCCACAAGATGGATGATCATGGTATTTCTTAATGTAAAAGCACAGCAAAAGTAGCAGTCAAGTACATATTAAACAACAAACAACTACATCCCCGGCTAGTTTAACCTTCTGCCAAGTAATCTGGAAGCAAACCTAACTAGGAAAAAGCCAACAAACACAGCAATAACAATTTTTGCATCAAAATTAAATAAATGCTTAAAATGCTCAGAAACAGTAGCAGTCATTGTATAAAGCAAGCAGAAGTGCAGTAAAGCAATAAAATATTCCTAACTTAGCCTGGATGGATCTAGATGCACCTGAAACACTTGAAAAGCACTGCAAAGCTCTGTTTAAGTGAGCCTTTCAAAGAATGTACCCAGTGATGTTAACTTATGAGTCTTTACAGCCAAAGCCTAACATTTTGTGTTATACTTTTGTTTTCCCTGTGGGTGTTAACTTCTGTTCAGTACTCCAGGTACAAAATGGCCTAATATACTTCTTTCCTGATGTCAGAGGTAAAATAATGCATTCATCTCTCTGGAACACAGAAGGCTTCTTACCACTGGATTAATACTGCCCTGCCCCCCAGTTTAGACTAATTTATAGTAAACTGCATTATAAGAAGAAAAAATAGGGATCCATGTCAGAATATCTACTATACAAATAGTTGACATTCAAGACACTGAAAGTACAGTATCAAATGCTTGGAATATCGAAACTGAGCCAAAAAGCATACCTCATGTGGTGGGGGGCTTCACCCCCATAACCTCTGTTGATTATTTGTACCAACTCTGAGATTACACTACAGCTGGGAAAGAGCAAAACCCACTCCCAGCTGTACCGTAATTTCTGAAATGAACTACCGGCATTTACAGATCTTTTGAATAGTTGACATTTTGTATTCAGTATTCTGAAAGTTGACATTTTCTGCTTTTGATGAATCTAACAGGTATCAAGCAAAATTATATATGTAATGTAACAGCTGGAAGCACCACCTAAGTTCATTTTGTAGCTGAAGGTCAGGAATTAGAACTTTGAGGAAATTGCTATAATACTTTGTGCGGTTACGAGGAAATTGTCATTTTGGCTTGTTTTCATCAGCAGTCTCATATTGTCATTTGGATGCTCTGGTTTTGCTACTTTTTGTGCAAAGAATAGACATTTTTCATTTTTTCAACGTGACAAATATTTTTCTATCAAACTGCATCCCTGGTGTTTATAGAACAGACAAAAACAATACTATTATATAAAGAAAAGTAATATTTCTGACATGTTTATGTTACAACAGATACACTAATTGTTCATGCTTTAGCAGGAATGCAAACATTTCACATTTTGTCTGCTTCTTTTCTGGTAGCAGATATCAATAAATATATGTTTGCCCTTTTTTTACATTGCCAATTGCTCCTCTAGTCCTCAGACCCCCCCCCCCACCCCCAACCAGCCTTCAGAAGCTTCTGGCACCTCGGGGATGTTCCATGACAGTGCTTATTTTTTGTAATGAACCACTGGCTGTTTCTAAGAAAGTTGATGAAGCACTGCAGTCTGTAGTTAGGAGAACACCGCCCATGATATAAGTAAAATGCATTAGTCCATTCTCTGCTGCAGATTTCAGGACTACAGACTCTCTGACTTTGAGCTTCTCGAGCTAACAAAGCTTAGAAATGGTGGCCTCAACTCTTCCTAAAATTCTTATCTGCTATGCCCTTAAGTCCACCATTTGTTTTAAGCTCATTTTTGTATGCTTCTGCAGTCTATACTCTAAGGCTAGTTTGCAGACTGGATGAAGTTTAACAAAAGTTACCTTACCAGACTGCTGAGAATAACTCTAATACTTGAGAAGGCCATTATTCAGGCATCTAACTTTGATTTCCAATTCAGATATTCTTGTTACTTTCTGAAAAGGTTGAAGTTCCATTTTACTTGATTTACAAACATACCACATTTCAGCAACAAATGAAGAAGCAGAAAATGCATAGTGATTTTTACACCTGACTATCCTATATTGCATTTTAGCCAAGTTTGGCATTGCCTCGCCATATGGGAGTGTATGCTGATGCCCCTCCTTTGGGCAGTCACCCACTCCCAACTAATTAAAGTCTGTATTTATGAAATGGCTCATGATTGTTTTCACTGATTGCGTCAAACTTTTATTACTATAGTATATATTAATGTGTGGTGTTACTATGTTTAATTTAGAATTTAGTGGAGCTTCTCTCTTGCGATCTTCTCTTCTTGCCAAGTGGTGGCTAACACAAAGTATAAATAAATACATTGTGACTACTGCCCTGCCCTCAAAGACTAGACCTTTATTGAAAATTACCACATTGTGTTTACAAACCATTCATAAGGCACACACAGTTTATGTTCTAGCTAGTGTCTTACTCAACAGAATGCCTCCTTCTGATGCTGTTCCTCAGTTAAAATAATAAAAGTGTCAAACACATGGTATTATCACTACTATGTGTCTTACATGTAAAAAGAATGTGTCCATTAAGAAAATACTGATTTCTGTTGTATATTCTTTTCTTGAATTTTGTTACCACATCCAATGTTTGTCTTTCCTATGAGTAATGTGTGAATAATACCATCATTAACTATGTGTTAAACTTTGTGCCTTTTCTATTGGTAACGTAATGCATCATTAACACATTTTGTGTGCCACATTCACATAAATAAAATCAGGAAGGAGGAAAACAGCAGATAAATTACAACAGTTCTTGTTTCAGTGGTGTCAATGTCTTCAAAATGTCACTTTATGTAGTCCGTGGATTTAAATCACTGAGATCTAGTGCATGTCATCAGTCACCAGATGTCACAACACTGAATCTCCACAGAAACCTTAAGTCTGCTCAAGAAAATATAACTGTGTCTATAAATATTTATGTCAAGAAGAGAGAACAAAAGTGGGCTTTTGCCTATAAACCAGATGTTAACTGTCGGGCTTCTACGCATACTGCCAACTTCCGCCTTCAACAGAATCATCTGCTTTTAGTCTTCTGATTATACTCTCTATAACCTCAATGTAAATGTTAGCGTTTATAACTGATGGACATCTGTCTCACTGAGTATCCTATTACTGGTAAATGTAAACAGCTTAAACTATAGATACAAATAAACAGATGTTTACAAATTATTTTAACCTGGACTCCTATAATCTGCCACAACAGAAAATTCATAAATACATCTGAATTCTTCCTTCCTTCCATTGGAATAGCATCTGTAGATTCACTTGTTAAATCTTATCACCAAATTGTTTTTCACACAACACACAAGATCAAAATAAATAGGTAGAATTTTAGCAAATGAACATAACGCAAAAGCCAAGCATATCAGCAAAACAATGCAAATAAAGAGGGATTTTTTCTGAGAACCTGGAAGCCTTTTAAGCATGTATAGAGCAGGGAATTAGGAGTTTTGGACACAATAAATGACTTGTATGAGAAATGAGTATAGGAACCAAACTTAAAACTGCAGAATGAAGTACTTTTGTAACTCACTATATTAATTATGTTATAAGCAAGAATTGCACCCCATGTAACGCCACAAGTCAGTGATGACGGAAGAATAACAGCTAAACAAAAATACAATGGAAATATAGCTATGGTTATACACTTACCATAAAAAGATGGACATGTCACTGCTGCAGTAAATCATAACATTTGGGGTTTATTCACCAGTGAAGTTGTATCAGTTCAAGAGATTTTCTTCTATATCCATAAGGTTCACCCTATGGAAGTCAATGCCTGTCTTTTATTTTACAAAGTGAAGATATCAGTAGACACACATGATCACAACTTAAGTGGGCACCAGTTTATGTTCAGATCAGTTCTTTCTAGCAACACACTCAGGTGAAAAATGTGCTTGTGGTGCACAAATTATTGCCTTAAACTAATAAGCATAATAAGAAGTTATGTACTCACCATAAAATTCCATGTTTGTTGTCCATAATCTCGCCTTCATTCTTGTTGGTTGGGTTCGGAACCAAGTATCGGTTCTGACTTGGCCTATTACTAAAGCTTCAGAGCTTCCACTTGCTCGAGGCTATACCCTATCCCATAATGCCTAGGGAAGAATACCCAGATCTTGTTTGCAGATTACTAACATATTAGAAAAACATATACTAAAAGGAATGGTAATAATTCTTAGCCTATGTCTCATGAGGCAAGAAGGGAAGCAGAAAACATTTTATCACCAATAAAAATGTTCTCTCGATCCTCCAGGAGCGAAGGTTGGGGGAAGGAGGGTGGGACTCAAGAATGAAGGAGAGATTATGGACAACAAACATGGAAGGTTATGGTGAGTACATAACTTCTTAATGTTATGTTGTCCCATCTCACCTTCATTCTTGTTGGTTGGGACAGTGTCCCCAGCATCTTCTTTCTCGGGTGGCTCAAGGGAATAATCTCTTCAGAACAGTGGAACCAAAGGATGCCCTGTTCCAGGAGGCCACATCTACTTTGTAATGAGTGATAAAGGTATGAGGGTTAACCCATGTGGCTGCAGCACAGACTGAGTCCATAGGTAGTCTGGCCTGAAAGGCAGTCGAAGTTGACATAGCTCTTATTGAGTGGCCTCTAATGTTTCCTGGCAGTTGTTTATGCTGGGAATTATATGCACAGATAAAAGTGTCAGTAAGCCATTTTGACAAGGTAACTTTTGAAACTGGTGCACCCTTTCTGTTATCTGAGGAGACGAATAGCTGGTCAGATTTTCTAAACTCCTTCGTTCTATGCAAGTAGAAACATAACTGCCTGTGGACATACAATTTATGCAGTTTATATTCTGCCTTGTTGCCATAGTTTGGGAAGAAGACAGGCAGGTCAATGGACTGATTCAAATTGGTCTCAGAACATACTTTGGGAAGAAATGAAGGATTCATTCTAAGAGAGACTCTGTCTTTGTGAAAAACTAGATAGGGAGGGTGTATGGACAGGCCTTGGAGCTCTGAAACCCTCCTAGCTGAAGTAATGGCTGTTAAAAAGACTATTTTCCAGGTCAGAAATTTTAGTTCGCAAGAGGAGGCTGGTTCATAAGATGGAAGAGTCAGAGTAGTCGGTACCAAATTGAGGTCCCATGGAGATGGTGGTTCTCTTATTGGAGGCCTTAGTAGAAAAGTACCTCTCAGGAAGGCTTTGCACAATCTGTGAGACATTATTTTTGATCCCATGTCTCCTATGTGGTAGTTAGATATGGCAGCTAATTGTACTCATATGGTAGTTGCTGCAGCACCTTCACTGAAAATGTCAGCTAAGAAATTTTAAATTTTACTTACAGGGGCTGTAAAGGGGTCTATGCTGTTCTCAGAAGCCTAACAAGAAAACCTTTTCCATTTGTTAGCATACAGTTTTCTAGTTGTTGTCTTATGAGATGAAACCAGAATGTGACATACTGCAGGGGATATGTCTGGAAGCCTCGCTAAGATTGGAAGTGGAGCAGCCAAGCTGTCAGCTTGAGGGTTTGGACAGAAGGATGTAGCATTCCTGACTGATGAGTCAGAAGATCTGGTATCAGGTCCAGAATCCACGGCTCCTCTCGGAGATGGGGCCATAAGAAGGGGAACCAGACTTGATAAGGCCAGTATGGAGCGATGAGAATTAACCTGGAGCTCAATGATTTGGCTTTCTGTAGAACTTTGGGGATTAGAGGAAATGGGGGAAAGGCATAAAGAAGTCCCGGGGGCCAATCGTGAACAAGTGCATCCCTTGGTGACTCCCTCATAGGGGGGACTAGGGCAAGGTAGCTGCTGCATTTGGTGTTTGTGGATGTGGCAAAGAGGTCACAGCAAGGCTGGCCCCACTTGCGAAAAATTTGGTTTGTAATTTCCTGTTTTAGTGACCACTCATGAGGCATCAGAATTGCTCTGCTTAATTTGTCCGCTATTACATTGCATTTCCCCGGAACGTGCGTTGCAACCAGAAAACGTTGAGAAGATATTGCCCATTGCCAAACTCTCCGAGCCTCTCAATGCAGGGGGTAGGATCTGGTTCCGCCTTGTTTGTTGATGTACCACACTACTTACATAGTGTCTTGTCTGTATTGCAATTGTACCTGTTGGAAGAGAGTTCTGGAATGCCTGCAATGCCAGAAGCACTGCTCTCATCTCTAGGACATTGGTGTGCAAATGGTACTCGTGTTCCTGCCAAATTCCTTGGACAGTCTTTCCCAGATAATGCCCCCCACCTTATCTGGGAAGTGTCCATGGTCACTGTAGCTACTGGCTGGGGGAGAGTGAACAGCCTGCTTAGAGTCACCTGTGTGGATTGAAGCCACCAGCGTAGATTCCTCTTGCAGGAGTCTGTCATGAAGATCTTGTGGGACACGGGCAGCTCCTGCATGGACCACTGAGCAAAGAGAAGCCACTGTAGCACTCTCATATGTAGACGTGCCAGAGATACTAATGTTATAGCAGCCGCCATAGTGCCTAAGACCTTTAGAACAAACTTTGCCTGTACTTTTTTCTTCATCAAGATGGACACTTGATGGTGCAGTGTCTGTACCCTGCTGTGAGGCAATTTTGCTACCATGTATTTTGTGTTTAATTCTGCTCCTATGTATGTAATATGCTGTGATGGCAACAAGGCAGATTTTTTGAAATTTATTGTAATGCCCAGTTCCAAGCATAGATGCATGGTGGTGTCTCTTGCCTTTGGTTAATAGATTCATAGGTTCATAGGTTCATAGATTAGTACTAAGCTAACTGCCTTTGTGAGCCTTTTCAAGCCTAGCCAAGTATCCCTTGTGAGACTCAAACCCTGCACCTTGTGTTTGTAAGGCAAACACCTTAACCATTTAGCCACCCCCCCAACCAGTGCTCAGTGGTGGTGGTCAGAAGCCAGTTGTCTAAGTATGGAAACACCTGGAATCCTAAACACCTGAGGTGAGCCGTGACTACTGCCATGCATTTGGTAAACACTCTGGGGGCTGTAGTGAGGCCAAAGGGCAGAGCCCTGAATTGGTAATAGCTGGCTCCCAGCCGGAAGTGCAGATGTCTCCTGGATCGCCTGTCCATTTTTATATCGTAGTATGCATCCTGAAGATCAATTGAGCATATCCAGTTTTCTTGTCCCAGAAAGGGGAGTATAGACTGCAGGGTCACCATCTGGAACTTTGCTTTTTTTATGGACTTGTTCCACCTGCTGAGATCCAAGATGGGTCTCCAGTCCCCTGTTTTCTTTGGAACTAAAAAGAACCTTGAGTAAGTTCGGGATCCAATTTAGTCTGCTGGGACTTCTTGGATGACTCTTTTTCTTAGCAACCTTTGTATCTCTATGGTTGCTTGATGCCTTTGACAGGGTGGAATGTCTGCAACTGATTTTGTTCATGGGTGGGGTAGAGAAGGGTATGTCGTATCCCATGGATATTATCAACTGTATCCATTTGTCCGACTGCCTCCAGAGGTGGGCAGGCAGGCCTCCTTTCAGGAGTGCTGGAAGGGTCTGCCAGAGAACATATTTCTGTTGCCCTGATTTTGTGGACCCACTCTGCCACGAGGTCAGTGTCTTCCATTGTTATTTCCCCCTCTGCCCCTGGGGGAAATGTCACCACGTGCATCCAGCGAAGCTCTTTGGGATTTACGGAACCACACTTTCCCACCCTTCTGGCCTTTGGGATAAGGCCTGGTAGGGACAGAAAAACGTACTTCCACAGCAGATAGAGTTGTACCTTCTTGTTCTCACCTGGTCAGAATCTTTTTCACTTTTGCCTGAACAAGGATGAGCTGTCAAAAGGGGCGTTTATGAAGGAAGACTTGAAGGGTTCAGCAAACTTGCAAAGGCACATCCAGGAATGTCTCCTCAGAGCTATTGTTGTGCCTGCTGCCCTACTCACTCCAATGGCTGCGTACAAGATGAGCCTCATGGAGGAGTTGACTACAGAACTTAAGGTAGCAAACTGACAGGACATGTTATCTGACACCACCGCAGGTGTAGAACCTTGTAGGGTATCTCCAAGGTCCTTCAGGAGATACCTTTGTAGTCTGGTAGAGTGGGTTAAGTAGTTCAGTGACCTGAGTGTAAAGGCCTCTGACAAGAACATATGCTTCCCATATTTGTCCATTGTTCGAGATTCCTTATTCGGTGGATGGACAAATGAAGAAGCCTCAGCTCACTCCTTTTTGGTGGCCGCCACCACCACCATATCATCTACTATGACACTTTTGGTTAAGAACTCCTTATCTGAAGGGGCAGTTATGAATTTGTTGGGCCTCCTCGGAACAGGTTCCACTGATTCTGGAGAGCCCCCACACCTTTCAACTGACTACACAAAGGAGCTGTTCAAAAGGCAGAGACACCCAAGAGGTGGAGGGTCAAGATCCAAATACCTCCAGGTATATGGACTCATTCTCAGAAGAGCTAAGGGTCTGCCAGCCACCTCTCTGTTTCAGGATCTCTTGGATGTCTCGGAAGGAGACATCCACAGAGGGTGACTGTGGGGACCCTTCTGAATCCTCTAAGTCCATATCAGGTCTAACAGACTCCTCAGGGGAGTCTAGATGTTTCCTCTTACAAGTTCTCTTCCAAGGGACCTCTCCTGAGGGCTCTTCTGGAGAGGTTTCAGAAGAAAGTGACTCACCCAATGGGGCATCCTGGGATATTGGTTCTCTATGTCTGGGGGGAGAGATGGTACAGAGGCAGACACCGGCACTTTTGGGGGAAGAGTGCGTGGATCTGAGGGTGGTGCCATCAGGGGTGACAGCACACTCTTCATCACCTCAAAGGCACCATGACCTGTGCCCATGGGAGCGTCCGACTTCAAAGAACCAGGAGACTTCCCCCATGCCAAGGAGGTGGGCTCCGAGGCAAATGTAGGTGCCGAGCTCACCAGTGCTGAAGCCCCAAGAGGAAGATTCGGATTCGACAAGGGTTCGGCCCGGCTCTCCTCCCCAGACCCAATGGGGGGAGCGGTCGGCTCCCAGACCCCTCCACAGAAAATGGTACTGAAGAGATTGGAGCATAAGTCAAGGCCAAAAACCCAGGGGTGAGTCTCAGACCCGACAGTTCCATTATAAAGACATCTAAGCACTCTGGCTCCGAATCCACTCGGCTTGGAGGAGGAATAGAAGAAGGGGTGGAAGCAGAAGTCGGTTCTAATTCCCTTTGGGCTGGATTCAAAAGGATCTTGGCTAGCACCAGAGTCTGAAGCAACCTCTTGACCACCCGCTCCATGTCATTTTCCAATAGACTCCTGGATGATCGAGGGGATGGGGCCAAAGATTTTATGCTGCCAACCACAGACTGTAAGATGGGTGACTGGGGGACTGACGATACCATCTCCAAGGATGGGGACTGCCTGTGTACATGAATCCTTGTTGGCTCTGACAAAGCTGGTGAAACCGAAGGATCAGTTATCTCGGGCCTAAGAGCCTTCGGGTCCAAATTCAAATCCTTTGAGGGTTTCTTAGCCAGCTGAGACGCAGGAGCCAAGCAAGAAGCCCCTTTTGTAGACCTGTCCGATTTAGGTGACAGGGACTATTTTGAGGAGGTCTGGTTCCCTTTGAGAGCATCAGCAAATGGAAGCAGTCCCTTAACCATCAGCTTGTTTCTATGTTCCTGCAGAACCCTGGAAATGAAACCATGACATACTGAACAAGAGTCCTGGAGGTGCACTGCACCTGAACAGTAGACAGAACTAGTGTGTCCATCCAGTAAGGACATTTTCTGAGTACAGGAGTCGCATTTTTTGAAGCCAGACTGCTTCACTTCTCAGCCTTCCTTGGACATAGTAACAACCAAAACAACAACCACAACAATATTGTCCAGGAACTATGTAAAGGATAGAGGTAATGATGTTAGAAAAAAATATTAAGCTATCAAATCACACTAAACAAAAAGGTAACTATCTAGCTTCTACTCAACGTTTTTTTTTTTTTTTTTTTACTAACACTCAAGCAGGGAGAAAAGGGGGCTAGAGGAGAGGTCTCTAACTAAAACAATGATCCCCTCTAGCCAGAGGAGACATCTCAAACTCAAATGATGAAACCTCTTGAAAAGGGGAAGGGAAAGTAAAGTTGTCCTCTAACTCAAACGGGTACATTAAGTTTTAAGTTTCAGAGTTTAAAAAGGACAGGACAGGGATGTAGGCTTAGCAAAAGCAACGGCCAGCCACAACAAGCACACAAACAAGAAATAACTTAGGGATTCACTACCGTGAAACCTAAAACACAGTCAACTAGTAAAACAGAACAAAATATATGCAAAGAATTTCAAAACAGAGTAATAATATCTAAAAACAAAGTTCACTTAGCCTGAGCCTAGTGAGAAGCACCCGATCTAGTTTAGTGGCAAACAAGATCTGGGTATTCTTCCCTAGGCATTATGGGATAGGGTATAGCCTCAAACCAGTGGAAGCTCTCAAGTTTTAGTACTAGACCGAGTCAGAACCGTTACTCGGTTCCAAGCCCAACCAACAAGAATGAAGGCAAGATGGGACAACATAACATCACATATTATTTACAGAGAGCAAAAGATGGTATCTTCTGTGAACAGTAGTCTAAAATAGGCAATCAGTAACAGGAGGACAATGGGCAGGTAGCTTTAGTGCTACATGACCTCTCCCTCAAAGACCTACTTTTATGATGGAAATAATCCCACCCCTGTACTGTCTTTGAGGAGGGCGCTGTAGTAGCAAATCATAACATTGTGTTGATTCTAAAACACTGAAAAAATCTTGGAAGGTTGACAGATCCAAGATTCCCTGCAGCACAGACTGGCTGGCTTACCTCTAGAATAGTCTTCCATTTTGTAATATTTAGTAAATATATAACAGTAGCCCAAACTGCTGGCAATAAAATGACATCAGTAGAAACAGTTTTTAAGTATACTGCTAAGTGGCATAAACAGCATCAGCAGCTCCACTGGACTGTGACTTACCAGAAAATTTAATGATCCAACCACTTTGATGCAGTTCTTTTCACTTTATAAAAGACACAGAAAGTTTGTCAACTTTTTTGAGAGAATGCACTATTCCAGCATACCATCTCAGTGGTCTATGAACATTCATGGTATGTAAAAGATCTTCCCTTTTATTCCAGCTGTCCAAGAAAATGCTGACAATTGAAAAAGCCAGCTCTGTGGCAAAGAGGGATAAAGTCCTGACCACTCCACATGTGACTCAAGTTTAACTAGTAGCCCGGGTGTCTGCAGATGTTGGCTGGGGAGGATGGGAAGTGCACGTCTGCTGCCAATTCAACCAACCTTAGGGTAGGGAGTTGTCTGCAGCTCACCACATGGTTGACATCTAGAGGAAATGCCAGGTGCTCAACACGTGCTTCTCCCAGCCAGCTGAGCTCACTCAGCCACAGTGCAATGGTACTATGTAGCCAAGGAGAAACTAGGATTCTGAGACTTTCTTCTCCATAAGAGGTAGCAATTGTGGGCTCTGAGGAGCTTCTGAAGGGGAAGGGTGCTTCCAGGGTAGAAAGTGATTGGAAACTGCCTCTAGATGTGTGTGTGTGTGTGTGTGTGTGTGTGTGTGTGTGTGTGTGTGTGTGTGTGTGTGTGTGTGTGTGTGTGTGTGTCTTCCCATCCAGGAATGGTTCATGCATTATACCCTTTGCTTGCTGTGAGTAGTTCTGGCTCCTTGGGACCCTTAACTGGATAAAGTGCATATTGAAAATGTCTGTCAAGCTGATTGGCTGCTGGCCGGCTTTTTGAATGGATACATTTACTAAACCTCAACCTTATTACAACAAATTTTCCAAATGTTATCTACAGGACTATGATATACTTTAGTCAACAGGACTAAATGCTATGACGGCATTTAATCTAAAAGTTATTATAATAAATTTCAGTATCACTATTCCCTCTCCACCCCACCCCATCTCAACCAACTTTTCAAAAGCAGGTTTTCAAAAACATATCGTTTTAAATATCAGAGCTCACAATCGGAGAGCATTAGGATCAAACAGTCATCTATTGTTTGCTCCTGCTGTTGTTCATCATTTGTCTATTTCTGACAGGATCCAACAATACAGTTTGTAGGAGAACCCTTACAGCAAAATATTAAAGCCTCTCTGAAAAATACACATACCCTACTACATGTTACTGCTTCACTACAAAACCTCCATTAATGTCCTTCTGCTTGACTATGCCAGCCACTCAACAGCTTTTCAATAACCTGTTAAAGGGCTCATTACTTGCTACCCATGAGGTCCTCTTTCAAAGGTGTTTTAACAGAAAAGTGCAATAAGCCATATGCCACTCATAAATGACAGGGAACATTATATGCAACTAGAAGAGCTGAAAAGTAGTATTCAGACATGTATTTCCCAGTAACTGAAGTCACAGTACTGGTTTGGTAAAACAGTTTAAAACAAAATTACACTACTGTACTTCTGCTCACCTGGATCATGCTATGAAGTATAAATTCAGCTTAAAATGTAAATTGTACAGTAACTACAGCAAGATGCTCTTTAAAGATTTGCTAGCAGTATTATGACATGTTGGTTTTATATACCAGAGAAAAATAAATCTTTTGAGCTGAAACAAACATACTACTATTCCAAGTGGCTCAGTTTCAAGAAATTCAGGGCAGGAGATTATGAAAATGAACAGCTTATGATGGCTTGCCCATCCACAGGGGGGAGGAGATGGTGTTCCTGGACAGCGAAATGTTACCATGAAGGCAGACACTTGCACAATCGCAGTTGCCATAAGACCAGGGACAGAGGCTTGGCAATCCAAAGTCAGTTATGGTAGTTGTCAAGAGGAATGCACTCACTGGGGGAGTGGATACCCTGTGGTGGCGCTGGTACCCATGTCATACACTAGGGGCACAATTATGACATGCAAATAGAAAAATCCTCAATGGTTGCATTCATTATGACTCTATAATCGGCCCTCACCCAAGGGCTGAAGGAAGACGGCTCGATGGCAGGCCTTGATCATCAGCAAGCAGTGGGGAGGGAAAAACAGAGCATACTACTACTCCACAGCCACACTTCCACTACTATCTTAAGCAGTAGACAAATAGTAACTGTAGATCGATAGGAAGTTACTAGGTATGCATTCAGGAAGACCATTAAGGAGCATAACCGAGTTTTCCAACTGCCCCAGGGCACTGTTGGGTTAAATGTCTTACTCAGAGTCACACAGCAAATGAAGGCTGAGAAAATGGTAAATGCATTTATACTTCACAAATGACTTTTCTCTAAATGTCACAAAAAATCTTTGCTACTAAAGTTATCTTAACACAAACTATTATAAATAACATTTAAAGCTTAGCATTTGAATACTGAGTTGTCGCTTATGTAAATTTGTCAGAAGAGTTGACAATTGCCTTTAAACCCCTGACTGATCTAATTGCTTTGTTTTGCTATGAAAAGGAAGTGTTAAGTTCTCCTCCCCTCTGCAATAAAAACAGTGGAAACAATTCCACAGCTTTCTGCCTTTTTTTATCAGCTGCTGTGTTCTTGAAATTAGCAGGATTAATTACCCATCTAAGAATGACAGCAGTACCTGACAGGGTAAACTACAGGTTTAACTGTGTCTATGATATGTCATGCAGGTGGAGATGAATTTCAATCCAAAGTATGTGAGAAGTTGAGTTTTAAAAAAAAGTGGGTGGCCTTTCCCTTCCTTTGACTCCAATGCAAGGAAATAAAAGTTTAAAGACTACAAGCAAGTTTCTGGTACATACATAATGCTGAAACCATATTGTAGGGAGAAAAGAAGAGTATACAGCTCAGCAAGCTCCTGCCTTGTGCCCTGCAGAGTTCTACAGCAGCAGAGAGACAAAAGAGAGACTTTGGAGTGATTAAGTATAATTTTTCTGCATTTTCTTGCTGCCTTTAGCTAATTCTACCTAAAACGCCGATTTTCTAGAGTTTCTGTGATTTAAAAAGCTTGTTTCAGCTACATATTGTACTTATTTTACTGCCTGTACTTTAACAGAGTCATTTTTGTGTTTAAATTGTCTGTTTAACTGTTGTAGCAGAAGAGCCGCGGTGGTGCAGTGCTAGCATTGTCGCCTCACAGCAAGAGGTTCTCCCATTCAATTCTCGGCTGGAACGCCTTCTGTGTGGAATCTGCATGTCCTCCACGTGGCCGAGTGGCGTTCGAAACACATGCGTGAATCGGAGCGGCCTTATGTCAACTGGGGCCCTAGGCAAAAGGGCTCCATGGCACCCCCTACCACACCATCTGGTGCCCCCATCCTGGTCTACCTACAACAAATAAATACTAGAAAAGCACCTCTGCTACAGCGGCGCCCTAGGCGGCCACCTAGTTGACCTATGCCTAAGGCCAGCTATTTGTGAAAGAGTGTGCCTTCGTTGAAGGTTGGGTGTCAAGCTGGCAACTGGGCACCGTAAAAATCTACTGCCAATCATTAGTGGGCGGGAGTTCCGCTGTGGCAACCCCTAACCAGGAAAAAACAAAAGATGAACAACAAGGCTACACACTCAAGTGTGATAGCTATTTCTGTGCATTTAAAGTGTTTTTTGATTGTATCTGTTTTTTCTGAAAAAAAACAAAAAAAATACTTGTTTTCCCACTTTTCGAAGCTAGTATAGTCCCGTTTTCAGGTTAGTACTGAATTCAGGGCTGTGTTACAAGTTTCTGTGTCTGCCCATACCTTACTTGGATAGAAGGAAGTTTCTCTGTTCACTGTGAGAGAGGGAGCTTTAAGCAGCCTATCTGTCCCTGGAGGAGTGGTTTCAGCCCAGAAATGAGTAGTTTATTGGCCATTTTGGGCTAATTTCTATCTCTTTCATTCCCCTGCTATAAAACCTGCATTTGCACAGTTTTGTTGACCGGGCAGCACCGGTTAGCTTGGGTATAAGTATTACCAGCTCCACAAAGTCTACTCTTCAATTTTTCCCTTGGAACTAGACAAACTTTCAACTTAAACACTCAAACCATTCACTTCTCATCCCGGCACTTGCTCAAAACTCATAGCAACAATAATAAACCTTAGCACTAGACCCCCTATACTGTAGAGAAGGACAAGGCTCTCTATTCGACCTTACCAGCCAATCAGTAAAACAGTTCACTGTACCTATCCAGGCATGTCCAAAGGGCAGTTTCAGGTGTACTCTCCGGTCCAACTGGTGAATCTGAGCATTTTAAGGCAATGTTACAATTGCCTCATGTACACAGACAACCCTCTCCTCCTTCCACCAAACACTAATACATGCGAGAGATGCAATTATGCAGACAAACTGGAGGCTAAGCTCTCTCAACCCAAGACTGGACCAGGCAGTCAAGAGGAGAAGGGAATTACTTGCATCACACCACCAGTCTCACATAGACCTATGAAACCAGCACCGGCAAAAAACAAACATAAATACACAAAAACATACTCGGAGGCTCTAAATAAATCTACAAAAGCAACAGAGACCTCCAAAGCAGACATCAAAGCAACCTCCACCCCCCCCACCAACACAAACCATGAAACACATACTTCACAAAACCAGTGTGCCACGCAATCACAGCCCTTAAGGCAAAATAACATACCCAACACACTAGTAATAGGTGACTCTATAGTCAGGCACACTGACATCCCACTCACTAGGCTGAACAAGGTGAAGGTTATTGTTAGCTGCCTGTCGGGTGCCAGGATCCGCCATATAACACAAGCACTCAGGTCACTCCAGAAAAAGTACAAATATGACTCTGTCATTGTCCATGTTGGTGTGAATGACCTGAGCCGTACCTCCCTGGACTACATGAAAAGAGACATGGAGGAGCTCTCTGATCACGTAGCCCAGGCCGCTATGACCCTGACCCCGAGTAGCATACTGCCCTCACCAAGAATGATACCACGTTATAGAGAAAAAATTATCAATTTCAACAATTGGCTAAGCTTCTGGTGTCATTCAAAGGGGATCCAGTGTCTGTCAGCCTGGGATGACATGCTCGACAAGCCACGCTGCTTTGCTAGAGACGGCTTGCACCTGTCACCCTTAGGCTTTCAAATACTGACCAAGGCTCTTGCCACCCCCATACTGCCTTTTTTAGGCAAGGCTCAAAAGACAAACCCACCGCCGTAAATAGCACAAGTAACAAAAAACTAAAGGTAACGCTACTCAATGCCAGAAGTCTAAATCTCAAAATGCACTAATTCGCGGCACTCGTCAGTATGGAGAAAATCTATATATGTGCAGTAACAGAAACCTGGTTTAAGGCTCCAGAGAGCACCCCAGCACTACCAGGCTACAACTCATACCATACATTTTGGCCACAAAACCCAGACCGAAATATAAATGGCAGGGGAGTATCCATATTTATCAAGGATACCCACACCTCCAGGTAAGTGGCACAGCACGATGCTTCAGAGATCATCCACATGCAACTAACAATGGGCAAAACTGCTATTCAAATTATAGATTGCTGCAGATGACCCACCGTGTCCCAGGACCCCCATTCTGCATTCCTGGAAACACTGGGAAACATAAAGGTCCTACCAAACACCCTGATATTGGGTGATTTCAATTACCCAAACATTAACCGGGAGAACTACTCAAGTACAAACTCCCTTGCCCAGCATTTCCTAGAATTTATAAACTCAAATGCCCTGGATAAACTGGTCACCACCCCCACCAGAGGTGACAACATATTGGACCTGGTCATCACCAACATGGGTGACTGGTGTTCCACACCGGAGGTCAACCCCTCGCAAGGTAGATGACCATAAACTAATCACTCTGGATATCCACATTCTGCCACCACCCCCGGTCAAAGAAACCACCGTGAAAAACTTTTCAAAAGCAAACTTCATGTTACTTAAGACCGAGGTGGGAAGTTTCAAAGCCCCCATGCTAAAGGATAATGCTGTCCAAGCTGCAAAATCCTTTACTACTGCACTCTATGGGCACCTACAAGACTGCATGGGTCGTCCTGTCCCAAACAAAACCAAGACTCACTCCTCCAAGAAAAGGAAACCAGTCTGGTGGACCCCTGCCATAAACAAGCTATACAATAGAAGGAGGAAACTAGTACAGAAAAGAGTAAAATCCCAAGAAGGGAAGAAATCCCTGATCAGTATCAGCAAGAAACTACATTCCCTCATAAAATTATCCAAGGCTAGCTTCGAAAGAAAAATTATCATGGACTCCAAAGAAAATCACAAGGCATTCTTTAGCTATGTCAAGAATCTAAGTGGCAATTCTCAGATCTGCTCGGATTTAGTGCAGAATGGCACAAAATACACTGAACCAACTGATATAGTCAACATCCTGGCAGACAGGTTTAGTGCAAACTTCACCCCCCTCTCACCCCCAAAAGGGCCCATAACTATACCAGAAGAATATAGTGCCCCTGAAATCACAGACACTCAGGTTAAAACAGCCCTCTTCAAAGCCAAAAACACAGCATCAATGGGACCGGACGGTGTCCCAGGCTATGTCTTTCATGAGCTCAAAGATGAACTAATCCCTTACCTAAACACACTGTTTAAACTTAGCCTCTCCACAGGCTAGGTGCCCACAGAGTGGCACACAGCAATGGTTATTTTGCTCCACAAAGGTGGAGCCACAACGGACCCCGGGAACTATCGCCATATAAGCCTGACTAGCCTGGTTTGCAAAGCTATGGAGTGCACCATCATGGATCTCATTAATAGAGACATTGGGAACCTCCAAACACTGGACCCTACCCAGTTCAGTTTTGTTAAGGGCAGATCATGCCTCCTAAACCTGGTGGACTTCTTTGAGACAGTTACCAAGGCTATAAATGAGGGAAAGATGGTCCACACAGCCTACCTAGACCTCGCAAAGGTCTTCAACACCATTCCCCACTCAGGTATTATAGACAAGCTCTCCAGCCTGAACATAAACCCCTACATCAAGAGATGGGTTGCCAACTGACTCACGGACAGAACCCACATGGTAAGAGTTGTGGGAGCTAGGTCTGACTCTAAACCGGTTATAAGTGGCATTCCCCAGGCCTCAGTCCTAGGACCCCTCTTGTTCGGCATATACTTCTCAGAGGTACAGGCAAGCACAGGAGGACTATGGCTGACCAGGTTCACAGACGACTGCAAACTAGGGGCTATAATTGACTCTCCGGCTGACACAGACATCCTCCAAAAGGGTCTCACTGAGAAAGATACTTGGTGTCAAAACTATGGCCTCAAGCTAAATGCCAAAAAGTGCATAGTCATCCCCTTTGGAAAAAACAAAGTACCCACAAACTACCACATAGGTGGTAGCCCCCTAAATACGGAAGACGTAATAAAGGATTTGCGGACCCAAGTAGATAGTAACCTCTCCTTTGATAATCACATTGCCAAAGTGATTAGAAAATCCTTCTATGTGGCCCACCTAATCACAAAAGGGTTTGCATCCAGATCGAAAGAGGTCATTGGGCCCCTCTACACATCACTCATCAGACCCATCATAGAGTACAACACCCCATTTGGGCTGTACCTTACAAGACACCTGCAATAACTGGAAAGACCACAGAAGTACCTCACCAAGAGGATCACTGGCCTCAAGCAGATGCCCTATGCAGCTTGACAGAAGAAACTCCAGCTGTACTCGGTTGCATACCGCCTACTCCTAGGTGATCTCTGCCTGACATACAAGGTCATGTCCAACCCAGAAATGATGGACATGCTCCACCTAAAGAAAGCCATACCCCCTCGAGCCACATGCTCAAGGGATCTAAACCTCACCACAACAATAAATAGGACATGCTGAAGGGATAGATTCCTGTCCCAGAGACTTCTCATGCTCTGGAACAAGATTCCAATCTACATTAGGCATAGCTCCTCGCTAACCCTCTTCAAGAGAAACCTTGATGAGTGGATGGGAAACAGAAAGTTTACCCCAGGGATCACTTCAATGGCTCTGCTGGACATAGGCACAGGGAACTAATCTAAGAGGGTGGCGAAAGCCAACACATTCCAGCTAGGCTTATAAATGCCTTCGGGCAGATAGCCTAGTACCTATCTATGA
Source organism: Protopterus annectens (assembly GCF_019279795.1). Lineage (NCBI taxonomy): Eukaryota > Metazoa > Chordata > Ceratodontiformes > Protopteridae > Protopterus > Protopterus annectens. The sequence continues at coordinate 1,720,118,935 of NC_056725.1, forward strand.
ACCTATGAACCTAAGAAACCTAACGATTGAGTTAAACTGTATGAGAGAGTGAAGTTTTCTTTTAAGTAAACAATGGAGCCCTGCCCTTCACAGAAAGGAGCTATTTAACTGTGCTCCAGTCTTCCTCTTCTGGTACATTAGTTTACTGCAGAACAATCACAACCAGCATGACAACTTTTTTTGTCTAATAGAATGCCAGTGTTATATTAGGAAATCGGTTTTATGGCACATCTTTGTTTTTTTTTTTTTCTTTGTTCACCTTTTCACAAGTGAAAAATATTTAGAAAATATAGCTTTCTATTTAAATGCTTTATATGAGCACAAAACTGTTCTTTTATACTACATGAGCTGCTCAAAGCCTTCACATCTCTTGCTCTTATGTAATGTAGCTTGTAAATATAGTTTTAAACTTTCTTTTTCGTAGAAAATGTAGTTTTACTTACAAGTCCATTTCCCTAGAAAATGTAGTTTTACTTACAGGTCTTATGTATTAATAAAGATTCAGCACACAAATTTACTCATGTCTCTCTTACAATTTGCTTTGAAAAGCTTTTCAGATGGTAGTCTGACTATGACAGTTCCGCTCTTGGTTCTTGGTACACAAGGCATCCACTCATCTGCTTCTTCCAATCTTTTCCAATCTACTTCTCTATCACAGACATAGCCTGGTTGTCCCTTTCACTTTCTATTAATGACTCTCCCTTTATTTCTGAATATATTCACTTTATTCTGCCTGTCAGCTGTTTAAACTATATCATCAGTTTTGGTAAAGAGCCACATTTAGCCTTGATCCAGGCTTTGCCACATACCTCTATCCTAACTCAGAAACACAGGGTCAAGCATCGCATAGATATGAAGGAGTAAGGTAAGCAGACCTCATTCTTCTAGCAGTTCAACGGTTTGGCTGATTCAATACCACTTGATAAAATGCCGATATTCATCATTGAAGTGGCCACCAAAGAAAGTACACAGTTGTGTAAGATCTTACCATAACAGTGAATGTCCTACTTCTCAGTGTAGCAGTATTCTTTACTCCTGCGATATCCTGCCAGGGGCCGTCAAACATCTGGGCGAGCATACCAAAGCCTTTGCATCTTCTGGGAGGTGTATGTCAGACGCACATCTTACGTGCAAGGTGTAAGGTACACATGTTACATACAAGTGCCTAATTCTCAAAACTGAACAGCCCAAAACAACTAAAGCAACCCCAAACAAAAGGATTAACACACACAACCAGGAAAGGAAGAAAAAGAACAGGATAAAAGAACAACCCTTCGGACAGAAGGAAAACAACAGACATAACAAGGGGTAGGGGAAGGGGACAGAATACTGCAACAGTGAAAAGTAGGACATCTACTCTTATGGTAAAATCTTACACAACTGTGCTATGTCCTTCCTTATCACCACTGCAGTATTCTTTACAGTAGTTTTTGTACTCTTCCAGAAGTAAAGCATGGCAGGAGGAAGCCACAGAAGAATCCTCCGAAAACCCGTAAATTATGTACCTGGAAAAACCTGCCCTGGCCCTATAAATGATATCCAATTTGTAATGTTTGGTGAACGCACAAACATAAGACCAAGTAGCAACTTCCATGCCGGATCTAGTTTTCAGACCTTTGAAAAAAGCAGCGAAAGACGCCACTTCCCTGTTAAGAATGAGCATGAAGAAAAGAGAAACTTTGCTTGCCACGAAAAGAATAGCAAAACTAAATGGCCTTAGAAATCCAGGAGGAGATGGTTTGCTTATATACTGCCTAACTCAATTTCCTGGCATGAAAAGAAACAAAAACCTGCTAATTTCCTGATATGTTTTGTCTTGTCCAAGTAACATCTGAGCTATTTATGCAAATCCAAGGTGTGAAGAACATTCTCGCTGGGATTCTGTGGAGAAGGGAAATAAGAAGTAAGATGAATTAATTGATTCAAAGACCATTCATTAACCATCTTTGGCATAAAATAAGGATTGGTATGCAGAGACACTCTGTCCCTGTGAAAAATTAAAAGAGGTAGAAACACCATGATTGTTTGAAGTTCAGAGACTCTCTTGGCAGAACTACACCAACAATGCAGTCTTCCACGTACAATGTCTGGCTGGTGGTTAGCTTAGAGGATTAAGGAGATGTTAACGCACTGTTTCATGTGGTCCAATATTGCAAGTTTTGATTCCCTCAGCTTCATTGCCTAACTGTGTGACCCTGAACAAGTCATTTAACAAGACATCTCTCCCGGGCCAAGTCTGAAGAAGGTCCATGAAGATCAGTGCTCTACCATGCAAAACAAATAGAAATAAATAGGAAGAAAAACTGCAGGCTCCAAAGGGGACTGGGCTAATTTCTCAATTAAGGTCCCAAGAAGGAGGAATAGGCTTTCTTGAAGGAAAAATATGAAGGGCGCCTTTTAAAAATTGTTTAACATCAAAACTATAAGTCAAAGTGGGATTTAGAGGCAGATACGAGGAAATGGCTGCTTTTTTTTTTTTTTTTTTACTTTTATTCTGCCTACATTGTATTAATAACTTTCTGTACCTAGATTGTTACTGTCAAATGTTAACGTACATTTATTTTTTGGAGCTTTTCTCCCCGGGACTCCATTGAAAACGGGTTCTTTAAGGCCCAATGGACTATCCTGGTAAACCAACTGCAATAAATAAATAAATAAATAAATGGGATTTAGAGGCAGATAAGAGGAAATGGCTGCCAAATTAAATGTAACAGATGAATATGCCAAAAACAAAAATAGAGCAACTCACACAAATAAGAAAGGACCATAAGAACTCCCACAGAAAAAGGGTCCAAGTCATGCTTCAGACATCAAATAGAAAATATTCTTCAATTTAGTCACATATAATTTACTAGTGGTGGATTTTCCGGACACATGAAAAATCAAAACACATCCTCAGAAAATTGGTGCTTAAAAAGGAATAAAACCCTATCAACCAAAGTGTCAATTTAAGGGTAGAAATTGAGGGTAAATGAAGGATCCCTTGTCTTGTGTGAGAAGATCCATCCTGTGAGGTAACTTGTGGTCCCTGGCCTGATAAAAGAGATGAGGAATCAGTGCTGTCTGGGCCAAAAGTGAATCATTAGCAAAAAATGGGCATGTCCCACATGATCTTGTGCAGTTCCTTTGGTAGTAGAGGAAGGTGGGGACAGGTATACAGAAACATCCCCTTCCAAGAAAAAGACATGCCCCCGGATTCACTAATCTACCATGCAGGACTAAACTAGTCCTGCACGTAAGCGGCAGTTTAAGAGGAGGACGGCAGCACGCCATGCATAATAATGAAGGCACGCCGCCGGAGCTCCAAATCCTACACTGAGCGTGGACCAGTGCAGGGGGTGTGTCTGAGAGCAGAGCCCCTGCAAAATAGAACAGAAGAAAGTGTAAATAAATGAACGAAACCGCTCATAGGTGTCCGCATATCTCCACCAACAGTCCCCGTGTGTTCAACAGCAACAGTACATTGAAATAAAACAAAGAAACCCTTGTATTTATTTTTTTAAACCCCGAGTACAGCTAACCGTAGGTACCGCAAGTTTGCCCATTGTTTAGCTATGGTTAAAGCTGAAAAGGCTGAAGAGGATAACAAGGAATATATATGCAAATGAAGCAGCCCAGCAATAGTATAGTGGTTAGAGCATCCGCCAAACAAACAGGCATTTCCGGTTCGAGTCCCACTGCAGCACATATTTTCCATGTGAAAACTGTATATGAACATACATTTATATCTTTATGCCATATAACCTACATAACAACATTTAAATGTGAACCGGAGTACTGCATGAAATGCACATGTAAAGTGTCAGTGTCATAATGAATAAGGCACAAGTAAGCAGGTTTAGCACAAATAAGCAGTAATAAGCGTGTCTAAGTGTGTTTGCGTGGGGGTAAGCATTGCCTACACAGATTAAGCAAAGTAGAAGCTGAGTGTAAGAAACCGTATCCGGTGATTAGAAGTGCTTACCGTCACACAAACCCACGCATACCCGCTTACAACTGCTTTAAAGTGCCTTAATCACTCTGGATCCAATGGGCCATGTTCTGCCCAGCAACAAAATAAACTTCCTCTGCAAGGCTCAAACTCAGGACCCTATACACTATAGTCACAGTAGTTAACCACCAAGCCATTATAGCAATAGATATGCATGAGGCATCAGCAAACTAAGTCTCACCTCAGGAAAATCAAACCAAACATGTGAACTGCATCTATGTACAGTGTGATGTTGGATAACCTGCCACAGACCATAAATATGTAAACTGGAGTACTGCAGTAAGCATAGATTGGAGGTGTTATTGTATACATTGTATGTACACATTAATCATGGATACCAGACACATATATAACCTGTAATGAAGAATAAATCATTGCAAATGGCAAACATAGTGCTAATTAACCATTAAGCAATGCTAACTGCAGCATAGCTCAAGTTAGTAAGTGCAAGCAATGTGTAGGTGAGCCAATTCAATCTGCCTAATGGTATACCTCTCTAAGCAGTGCCAACCTCATGTAAGCAGGTCTGCACATAGCTTAGCCTTTTCAAAACTAGCCAATCAAGGGGAAGTATGGGAAAATGTCTGTATTTAAACCCCACATCTGGGAATACTACACATAACTGGTTGCAGCTCCCTACTGCAGGCAGAATGGCTGGTGTGGGTGAAGGCACTCGATTTAGAGCACAGCGCTGGGGTATCCAGGAGTCAAAAATCATGGTATGGCTCCTGGTAAAACACCATGATCAGACACTACTGCAGGGCTAGTACCAGGGCTTGCAGTATAAAACGGAGGCCTGGGACAGTCTCGCCCGTGACCTCACAAGTGCCACAGGTATCCCCCAGACTGGTGAGCAGGTCAGGCACCACCATGCTGACCTGAAGTGGCAGTGGGGGGGTGTACTGGAACAGTGGATCGAGGAGTCTCGGCAGATGCCCAATGCCCCAGGACTGAGTAAGTACTCATTCTACTAAGTAGTAAATAATTGTCTAGCTTGTGCATACTATGTACAGGTATGGCTAAATATCACTGCATTTCTCTGACAGCTGCAGATGAGTGGGCTGCAAACCAGCAAGCCAATGATGCTAGGCTGCATCGCGGGGCAGATTAGTAATAAGTCTGCATGTACTGTCATAACAAATAAATATAAGAGCCTTAGAAAGTGTTGTACCAGTAGAAATAAATGTGTAATAGTCTGTGAATAAAGGTATAACCCCTGGAGTGCTTCTGTTTACTCTTCTCTCATATGTTGGTGATCTGTTCCATACTATAAATAGTAATGTTGTATCTTAAGCAGTGTCACCCACAACGTGGTATGCAGATACAATGGGCATGAAGTCCTGTATATCAATGTTGGAAGTGCCAAGAGGTCAGTTATATTGTACAAGTTAGGGAAACTTAGGAAGAAAACACTTGAAAGCTTTACATCAATTCCCTGATAGCACAGTGTACTGTGATGTTAGCTATAATAGTTTGTCACACACAGCAGGGGTCTAAATCCTGGGAGTGCTTCTAAGTTGTATGCATAATCATACCCCACAACTGTACAGATTGTGATACAATGTCCAGAAAGAAAGCTGTATGCAAACTTAAACCCAACAACAGTACAGCATTTGCTAGAATGTTCAAAATGTAAGTTGTATGCATATTCATACCCCACAACTGTTCCAATCTGTCCAGCATGTCCAGATAAATGACCCATATCATCAGCTTGGTACCCTGTTCCCCTGAAAATCCAGTGTGATGTTCCAAGAAATCTAGGCAGCTGTCAATAACATATAACTGATATTCAAACGTATACATAGTCAGAGAATGTATATGGAAACAAACCTGTCATTCTAGCACCTCACCCAAAGTATATGTCAGCAATACTCAACATATGTTGCATTAACACCTGCAGCCTGTCACACCTGTATGTAAGATGCAGGTCACGTATATAATAACTTATAAACATACCAGTGTACAATATAAGGCCATTGTGTAATGTAATAATACATGTAAGGGAAAGACCACTGCAGTGACTAAGAATGCTGTGTAAACTAAAAGGATATATTAGTTGTTAATTGAAGTCTCTCTCTCTCACCCCTACCATATGTCCATAATAACTCAATGACTCTCCTCAACTGGTATGTGTACACTCCACACTTTTGTTGGGACATATGTCCTAATGGTGTATAAATATTCACATTTGTTTCTATGCATGTGCCATGTGAAAATACACCCATATTGGTGGCCTGTTGCCATCAATGAAACCTGCATGCAACTGTAATGGCCACTGTTGTTCCATATATGCATGTGTTCTGCTTGCTCTACAACTGTGTTAAATCTGGTGTGTTGGCTTAATGGGAATACCTATACATGCTGTTATAACTAATCCTGAATGCTGTTGACTGTTACTAACCCATATCTGTCATAAACCTGTGACAACACAGCTCGTATGGGAAGGCCGGTCCCAGCAGACCCACCAGTCCCACCTCACTGGCCATGGCACCGGATACCAGCACATCTGGGGCCCAGTCTGGGACCTCCTCCTCCATGAGCCCTGCGCCACCTTCAGGTGGAACCACTGCAGGGGATGGGGCTCACCTTCCCCCACGGAGCGGGCGCGGAGGGGAACCTGTCACCCATCAACAGGTCCGAGTCATGGTGCATAAGGAGCTCGATCTGGAGTATCGAGAGAGGCTACGCCAGCTTGAGGGCCGAGTGGTGCTATTAGAGTGTGAGCCTGACCCTCCTACACAGCCCCCAGCACAGCCACCTTCGGGGCGATGAAGGTGCAGTGTTGACTGCCCATGGGTGGGGACCTCAGTCCCACTGTTTCCAGTTGGGGGCTCATGGGCTTGTGACTCCCAAACAACCCTCCCCGTCCAAGATGTTTACTCCCCACATGTGTCATATACCGGCCCTGTATGCGTCTTGTGTGTCTTGTGTGTTAACCTACCCAATCTACCTCCCCAAATATACCAACTACCCCTCCCCAACATCCCACTCTCAACTGAAAAAAAGAAAAAGGGCAATCTGGTCTCACAAAAAAATCACGCCCACACATAGCTGGCCATTTCATACACGTGTCCACTGGACACGTAATCTGGTCTAACTGGCATCACAATGAATATATGTCATCCTCACTCCTCTCCCAGGGGTTTGAGGGTCCAACTCTACCTGCAAATATAGTGTATATGCACAGCTGTTGCTGTAGAAGAAATGGGCAGCTATGGACCTTTCCTATACCCTTCCTGCACATGCCTAGATATTTTCCCTACTGTCTTTCCCTCTTTGTGCTCCATTTTTCACTGCTGTCCTATCAACCCCTTTTTCTTTTCTTTTAAAGGAATTAGCATGGGGGTAAGCGGCAGTAGGCACCGTTAAGCAGCGGTAAGCGGGTTTGCTCAGGGGTAAGCTATGCCTACACAGGTTAAGAAATTCGAAGCTAACTGACTGTAAGGAAACATAAGCGGCAGCTGGCAGTGCTTACTGCCACGCAAACTTGCGCAAACCTGCTTACAACTGCAGACCCACTTACAATCTCTTAAAAGTGCCTTAATCACTCTGTATCCCACGTCCCTTGTTCTGCCCAGCAACGAAATAAACTTCCTCGCCAAGGCTCGAACCCAGGACCCTGCACTCCATACATAAAGTGATTTACCACTAAACCATGGCATATATTGTATTGTCAGGCTCTGGATTGCACTGCATAAGTGGAAATTCCGTAAGATTCCAAGAGCAGGCTAAGTTATTTCTTACACTTATTTCACTGAATTGCACTTCTGAAATGCTTATAATTGTGCTATACAGTTGATCTACTATATTTCTGCACGGTCATAAAGCTTTTTTTATCGTTTCACTGCATTTATGTACTGTTTTAAACTGTTTTAACATTACTTAACTGTAAACTGCTTTTTCATACTGAGAGTTGTATTTTCTGTTTGTGATTGCTCTGTCCAAACCTTTATGTGCATTTTTGTCTGTTAAAAGCATTCTCTAGTCTGCTCCTTGATCTGTTTAAAACTTTCATTTAGTGGCTACAGCTAGGAACTGTAATAGTGTGCATTACTATAATTGTTTTTGTTTTATTTAAATTACTAAATTGTAAACTGCTTTTTCATAATGAGACTTGGATTTTCTATTTGTGGGTGTTCTTTCTATGCTTTTAAAGTGAGATTTCTGTGTTCTGCTCAGGTGGCATAATCTTGATAGAGGCCTGTTGTGTAAGCTGGAAGTTTTGTTTGTGTTTCTGGCAGCCATTTTCTGCTGATTGTCTTCATTACTGAGAGTAACAAGACCTCCTGACAATCTGTAGTACGAATGATTGGGTAATAGCAGGGGCTGAGGAGTAATCTGATCTTCCCAACTCTTCCATTCTTACTACTATATAAACCCTGTGTCTTATAAAGGCTCTGCTTGTATTGTCAGGTTCTGGATTGCATTGCATAAGTGGAAATTCCTTAAGATTCCAAGAGCAGGCCAAGTTATTTCTTACACTTATTTCTCTGAATTGCACTTCTGAGATGCTTATAATTGTGCTATACAGTTGATCTACTATATTTTTGCATTGTTATAAAGCTTTTTTTATTGTTTCACTGCATTTATGTATTGTTTTAAACTGTTTTAACATTACTTAACTGTAAACTGCTTTTTCATACTGAGAGTTGTATTTTCTGTTTGTGATTGCTCTGTCCGAACCTTTATGTGCATTTTTGTCTGTTAAAAGCATTCTCTAGTCTGCTCCTTGATCTGTTTAAAACTTTCATTTAGTGGCTACAGCCAGGAACTGTAATAGTGTGCATTACTGTAATTGTTTTTGTTTTATTTAAATTACTAAATTGTAAACTGCTTTTTCATACTAAGGCTTGGATTTTCTATTTGTGGGTGTTCTTTCTATGCTTTTAAAGTGAGGTTTCTGTGTTCTGCTCAGGTGGCATAATCTTGATAGAGGTCTGTTGTGTAGGCTGGAAGTTTTATTTGTCTTTCTGGCAGCCATTTTCTGCTGATTGTCTTCATTATTGAGAGTAACAAGGCCTCCTGACCTTCTGTAGTACGAGTGATTGGGTAATAGCAGGGGCTGAGGAGTAATCCGATCTACCCAACTCTTCCATTCTTACTGCCATATAAACCCTGTGTCTTATAAAGGCTCTGCTTGTATTGTCAGGCTCTGGATTGCATTACATAAGTGGAAATTCCTTAATATTCAAAGAGCAGGCTAAGTTCTTTTTTACACTTATTTCACTGAACTGCACTTCTGAAACGCTTATAATTGTGCTATACAGTTGATCTACAATATTTTTGCACTGTTATAAAGCTTTTTTTATTGTTTCACTGCATTTATGTACTGTTTTAAACTGTTTTAACATTACTTAACTGTAAACTGCTTTTTCATACTGAGAGTTGTATTTTCTGTTTGTGATTGCTCTGTCCGAACCTTTATGTGCATTTTTGTCTGTTAAAAGCATTCTCTAGTCTGCTCCTTGATCTGTTTAAAACTTTCATTTAGTGGCTACAGCTAGGAACTGTAATAGTGTGCATTACTATAATTGTTTTGTTTTATTTAAATTACTAAATTGTAAACTGCTTTTTCATACTGAGACTTGGATTTTCTATTTATGGGTGTTCTTTCTATGCTTTTAAAGTGAGGTTTCTGTGTTCTGCTCAGGTGGCATAATCTTGATAGAGGCCTGTTGTGTAGGCTGGAAGTTTTGTTTGTGTTTCTGGCAGCCATTTTCTGCTGATTGTCTTCATTATTGAGAGTAACAAGGCCTCCTGACCTTCTGTAGTACGAGTGATTGTGTAATAGCAGGGGCTGAGGAGTAATGTGATCTTTCCAACTCTTCCATTCTTACTGCTATATAAACCCTGTGTCTTATAAAGGCTCTGCTTGTATTGTCAGGCTCTGGATTGCATTGCATAAGTGGAAATTCCTTAAGATTCCAAGAGCAGGCTAAGTTATTTCTTACACTTATTTCACTGAATTGCACTTCTGAAACGCTTATAATTGTGCTATACAGTTGATCTACTATATTTTTGCACTGTTATAAAGCTTTTTTATTGTTTCACTGCATTTATGTACTGTTTTAAACTGTTTTAACATTACTTAACTGTAAAATGCTTTTTCATACTGAGAGTTGTATTTTTGTTTGTGATTGCTCTGTCCGAACCTTTGTGTGCATTTTTGTCTGTTAAAAGCATTCTCTAGTCTGCTCCTTGACCTGTTTAAAACTTTTATTTAGTGGCTACAGCTAGGAACTGTATTTTTTTCCACCCACCCAATCTCCCTAGTGTTGTGTGTTTTTATACTTGGTGGCTTTGCAGTTGCCCGCCCATACTGTATATTTGATCTGTGACACTCCTCCCAGTCTAGTGTCATTAGTTCACTCAATCTAATACAGAACATTTGTGAAGGCCAACCCACTCAGATTCTTAACTTTGAATTAACTTCTGTTCCAGCTTTCTCCATTTCCTCTTTACTGATAAAGAAAAATTCTAAGCTTGCTTCCCCCCTTTCCTGTGGCAGGTCAGATACAGATTTGCTGTGTCCAGGACTATTTGTGAGCTTCTAAGCCCCCCCCCCCCACTTAACTGGGGTTAAACTATTCCTGGCGCCATAAAGTCTGTTTTTTTTCAAAATTTCCCTTGCAACTAGCCAGCTTTTTAGTTTTAGCACTCATCTGTTTCTTTGATCTCAGCACTTGTTCAGAACTCATTGTAAGCACTAAATAAGTTATAAATTACTACAGCACTCAACTTTCCTCACTTGTCTAGAGGAAAACAGTTTTTAGTACTTAATAAATAAGCACCTATTCAGGCATGTCTAAAGGTCAGCTCCCGGTGTTTTCTCCTGTCTACCTGATGAATCTGAGCATCCTGAGACAATGCAGCAATTGCCTCATGTACACAGACAACCCTCTCCTCCTACCACCCAACACTACGACCTGTGAGAGATGCACTTATATAGCCAAACTGGAAGCAAAGCTCTCTTTACCAAAGACAGGCCTAGACAGCCAAGAGGAGAAGGTAAACACTTGCACCGCACCACCCTCATCACATAGTCCCTCAAAACCTACACCACCAAAAACACACACACAGAACCACAAAACACACACCTACATTCGCGGAGGCTCTCTGTACTAATCTGCCCAAACAACAGAGACCTCCAAAGCAGAAATGCAAGCAACCTCCACCCCCCCAACACAACCCAAATGACACATAGTCCACATACTCTGTGTGCCACTCAGCTACAGCCCATAAGGCATAACATACCCAACACTCTAGTCATAGGTGACTCTATAGTCAGGCACACTGATGTTCCACTCACCAGGCTAACAAGGAAAAAGTTACTGTCAGCTGCCTGTCAGGTGCCAGGATCCGCCACATAACGCACACACTCAGGTCACTCCACAACAAGTACAAATATGACTCTGTCATTGTCCATGTTGGTGTGAATGACCTGAGACATACCTACCTGGACTACATGAAAAGAGACATGGAGGGGCTCTCTGATCTTGTAGCCCAGGGCGGTATGACCCTAGCCCTGAGTAGCATCCTGCCATCACCCAGAATGACACCACAGTAAAAGGACAAAATGATTGACTTTAACAATTGGCTAAGCTTCTGGTGTCATTCTAAGGGAATCCAGTATCTGTTTGCCTGGGATGACATGATCGACAGACCATGCTGCTTTGCCAGAGATGACCTGTACCTGTCACCCTTGGGATTCCAGATACTGGCAAAGGCTCTTGCCACCCCTATAGTGCCTTTTTTAGGCAAAGTTCAAATGACAAATTTACCACCGTAACAGGTACAAGCAAGCACATTCTGAGGGTAATGCTACTCAATGCTAGAAGTCTAAACCTCAAAATGCACTCACTCGAGGCACTCCTTAAAATGGAGAACATTGACATCTGTGCAGTGACAGAGACCTGGTTCAAAGCTCCAGAGAGCACCGCTGCATTACCAGGCTATAATTCATACCACACCTTTCGGCCACCAAATCCGGACTGAAACACTAAAGGTGGAGGCGTGTCCATATTCATTAAGGATATCCACACCTCCAAGCTAGTTGCTCAGCATAATGCATCCGAGATTATCCAAGTTCAACTAACTCTGGGCAAAACTGCAATCCAAATTGTAGCTTGCTACAGACCCCCCACCATGCCCAAGGATTCCCACTCCTCTTTTCTTGATACACTGGAAAATATTAAGGTACAACCCAACACTCTAATAATGGGTGATTTCAACTACCCTACCATTAAACTTATCCACACCCCCACCAGAGGCAGCAATATCCTAGACCTAGTCATCACCAACATGGGTAACCGGTGTTCCACACCAGAGGTCAGCTCCTCATTGGTCAGATCCGACCACAAGCTAATCACCTTAGACATTCACATCCCGCTCCCACCCCCCCCCCCCCATTAGGAAAACAACCATAAAAAATTTCTCCAAAGCCAACTTCACACTTCTTAAGACAGAAGTGGCAAACCTCATGACACCCATGCAGCTGGACAATAGAGGTACGACTGCTGAATCCTACACAAATGCACTTTATAAGCACTTACACGAGTGCATGGATCGTGCTATCCCTAACAGAACCAAGATGCTATCCTCCAAAAAAAGGAAGCCAATCTGGTGGTCTTCTGCCATAAACAAACTCTACAACAGAAGAAAGAAACTGTTGCAAAAAAGAGTAAAATCCCACGATTGGAGGAACTCCCTGGTCAGCCTCAGTAAGAAGCTGGGATAAACTCCTCCAAAGCTAGTTATGAAAACAAAATTGCCACTGATTCTAAAGACAACCACAAAGCATTGTATAGCTACGTTAAAAATCTCAATGGCAACACTCAGATCTGCTCTGAGTTACAGCACAATGACACTAAATATACAGAACCAACTGATATTGCCAACATCCTGGCAGATAGGTTCAGTACTAACTTTACCCCCCTCTCACGCCCTAAAGAGCCCATCTTTATACCGGAAGAATGCAAAGTTCCTGTAATCACGACTGCACAGGTAAAAACTTCACTCTCCAAAGCCAAGAACACAGCATCCATGGGACCTGACAACATCCCAGGCTGCCTTCTACATGAACTACAGAATGAACTGGCACCCCACCTAAGTACCATGTTCAATCATAGCCTCACCTCAGGCTTTGTGCCCATTGAATGGCGCACCGCGACAGTTATCCCACTCCACAAAGGGGGGGGGGGGCACAACAGACCCCAGGGAACTACCGCCCCATTAGCCTGACGAGCCTCGTCTGCAAGGCCATTGAACGTATCATCATGGAACTCATAAACAAAGATATTGGAGAGCTCCAAACCCTGGACCCCATACAGTTTGGGTTTGTAAAAGGCAGATCATGTCTCCTAAACCTGATAGACTTCTTTGAAGTAGTCACCAAGGCCATGGATGAGGGTAAGGTGGTTCACACAGCCTATCTAGATCTCGCCAAGGCGTTCGACACCATCCCCTACTCTGGAATTATAAATAAACTCACTAAACTAGGTATAAATCCCTATGTCACAAGATGGGTTGCCAACTGGCTTACTGAAAGAAACCACACTGTGAAAGTAGCAGACTCCAAATCAGACTTCAGACCAGTGACAAGTGGAGTACCACAGGGTTCAGTCCTGGGTCCTCTCCTGTTTGGTATCTACTTCTCTGAAGTACAGGCTGACACAGAAGGTCTTTGGCTAACTAAATTCGCAGATGACTGCAAACTAGGAGCCATAATTGAAACTCCTAACGATGTGGACACCCTACAAAAGGGCCTCACTGAGACAGATGCCTGGTGTCAAAGACATGGTCTCAAGCTCAATGCCAAAAAGTGCACTGTCATCCCCTTTGGTAAAAATTCTGTACCCATGAACTACCACATAGGCGGTAGTCTAGTAAACACCGAAAGTGTGATAAGAGACCTTGGGACACAGGTGGACAGTAGTCTCTCCTTTGATAATCACATCTCCAAAGTGGTCAGGAAATCCTTCCATGTGGCAAACGTCATCACAAAAGGTTTCTCATCCAGAAAAAAAGAGGTCATTGTTCCCCTCTACTCATCACTCATTAGACCCATTATAGAGTACAACGCCCCTTTTGGTATGTACCTCACAAGACATCTACAACAACTGGAAAGGCCGCAAAAATACCTCACAAAGAGGATTACTGGCCTCAAACAGATGCCTTCATGAACCGTCTCAAAAAACTCCAGCTTTACTCCGTCGCATATCGCCTACTCAGAGGCGATCTCTGCCTAACATACAAAGCTATGTCAAACCGAGAGCTGTTGGACATGCTCCACTTAAAGAAATCCCAATCCCTCCGAGCTACACGCTCTAGACCTAAACCTTGTCACCACAATAAACAGAACATGCTGGAGGGATAGATTCCTGTCCCAGAGACTTCCCATACTCTGGAAAAGACTACCTATCTATGTCAAACAGAGCTCCTCATTAGCACTCTTCAAGAAAAATCTTGATGATTGGATGGGTAATAGGAAATTCACCCCAGGGATCAATTCTGTGGTTCTGCTTGACAGGGGCACAGGAAAATAATTTTCTTGGTGGCAAAAGCCAGGGTACATTTTTGGCTAGGCTTGTATACGCCCTAGGGCCAATAGCCTAGTACCTATCTATGAACCTATGAACCTATATACATAACCTAATGTTTTCACTAACATATGCAGCACAATCAGTCAACAGTACAGGAAATGTATTATTATCACACCACATAACCTGTTAATGCAAGAAGTCTGGACAAAGTATGGCACACAGTGGGTACAAATAGGGATATATGTCAACTAATGCTTTGATACACTTAAAATGTTGCTAGTAACACAGTTATATGTATTAGTACATATATGTAGAAGGAGATGAAGTCTGAAACACAAAAGTGTTGCCGGTAGTTACTGACTTCCATGCTGCAATCATCATTGACATTTGCCAAGTGAATGACGAACAGGCCAAAATATGAGTTGAACATGCATGGACATATGGACAGATATATATCTGTAAATGTAGACAGATAGACAGCTATATGTAGATACATATTAATGTATGACTCACAAATAATCATATAACATCAATTGTATACAGATACAATACATATGTTCATATGTATGTATATGTATATGTATATATATATATATGGGTCTATCTTAGTACATCGACAATTCACAATACCGAAAACGGATTCACCGACACCATAATATCGAAAGTCACGTTACCGACGCCAGAAGATCGACAAGGCAGAAGACCGACGGAGGAAGACACCGACGCTGAGAAGCTGCGCTGGGGAAAGGATATGTAAGTATGCGGTAGTGACGGACGATAGGGTCAGTAAGGTAAGTGTCGATGCTGGTGTTTAGTAGGGGTAGGGGTGGGATAAGTGAGTTAGGGTTAGGGCGGGTTAGGTGAGTGTCTTGAGTAAGGTAAGTGTGCGATGTTGGTGTTTTGTAGGGGTAGGGGTGGGATAAGTGAGTTAGGGTTAGGGCGGGTTAGGTGAGTGTCTTGAGTAAGGTAAGTGTCGATGTTGGTGTTTTGTAGGGGTAGGGGTGGGATAAGTGAGTTAGGGTTAGAGGCGCGGGTTGGGTGAGTGTGCGATAGTGACGGACCTTAGGGTAAGGGTTTGGGTTAGGGTTGTAGATAGTTGTGTATGTATGGGTTAGTGTTTGTTTGTAAGGATTTTGGTGTGCTTGTGTTGTGTGTGTGGGTGTTGGATAGGGGATGTGTTTTGTTTGTTGGTATGATGTGTCGGGTGTATGCGATGTCGTGTTTGTGAACTGTCGATCTTCTGGCGTCGGTTAAATGACTTTCGATGTTTTGGTGTCGGTTAATTCGTTTTCGGTATTTTGAAATGTCGATGTACTAAGATAGACCCATATATATATATATATATATATATATATATATATATATATATATATATATACAGATGTATATATCTATAGATACATATATATATGCCATATGAGATATATATATACAGGTACACATATACACACACACAAAAGGTATCAGTAGCCATACATATGTAGAAGTAGTGTGGAAGTACTGGGTGCAAAGTATATCCCTCAGCCACAAGCCCTTCAACTGGCACTTGTGAAATGTGCAGTGTGGCAACCATTCCCACCAATGAGAATACTGATATTAAACATATACCCACCGACAATTCAAAGGACATGACATGACACACAGGTATGCATACACAGATAACCTTTATTCCTGTACTATACAATAATGTATGCCACTACTGACACCACATAAGGTTTGAAATATGTAATCAGTCATGAATGCAAGGCCCACACAAAGTAGTAGATGCAAGCAATGTGTATATATACCATAATATGCTGTCCAGGCCAAGGCCTTAAATTAGTACAACAGTAGAAACAGGTTTTGCCTTCAGGATACGTAACAATCAACAATTACAGATGTAGTTCAGCATCCTCCAATTACACCTTGTAGTCAAGCCCTAGGAGGGAAAGTAGCTCTTTTGTTAATGTCACAGTATCTTGTACATAATATTGCTTAATCTAACATCTCATTATCACACTGAATGACCCTCGTCTTAACAATTATATCCCTGAAAAGGTGCCATAGCCTAGGTTACTAGCATAGAACCCCCCCCCCCCCCCATAAAAGGCTGTACAAAGGCAAGGAACACTGTGTACCACACACTTACCTCTGGAATGTACAAGAGCACATATGTGTTATCCAGCTGTTGCCCCATATATATGGACCTGGCCCAACAGTTGGAGTGGGAGTCCATGACATGACTGGGATGATAGCAGTAATGCTAGCGGTAAATAATGATAGGCCATTACCTAACAACCCTTCCTGTATCACAGCAGGACAAAGACTGGCATATATGTGGAGGACTAAGGCAGGAACATAATAGGGTCATATTTGCATTATTGCTGTTACACACCCTGGAAATTGCTGGTGTTGCAGGATTCATTGCAGCATACCCTTATGCAGGGATACGACATTGAAATACAAATGGATGTAGCCATGCACTGATAGCACTCAATAGACAAACTGCCACAGATATATCTGGGACAATACCTATGTGGTGCACAGACAAAACTAACAGACAATCCCCCTGGTATCATACAGATAGGCCCACAGTTGAGAGCTATACAGACAACATTCCATGAAAAAGTACCATGTACACAGAAACCCTGTAAGAACAGCAAGATACATTGCACACAACAACACTACTCACGCTGTCTGTAGGTCTGGAACCTTACCCAAGTGTGGATTTGCCGTATGCCTGCAGGTTCTGCTGTAAGCGATATTGCTACCTGCTGACTGTAACACTGATGTCCACACACAGGAAGGATGTCATCCATACAGAAAAGGTGAAGAGACAATGCCCACAGAAGGCAGAACTTTATAGTACAGGGTTGCTATGACAGTGGTTATCTGAAGTACTACACAGCAGGCTGCATGCAATTAACAACTGGTGGACACTGACTGGTACAGAGGCCATCACCTGATCATGTGCAATACCAACAAAAGCATGATGCAATCTATTCATATCAGCTCATTCACTCTACTGAAGAGACAGAAAGAGAGAGAGAGAGGAAAAAAAAATAAAACCTTCAGGAAAGTTCACAAAGCTCGAGGTTGTGTTACAGCGGAAACAACATAACAGGTATGTGAAACAGATAAGCATTTACTGGCATGTAATATATGAAACAGAATAATAGGATGTATACTGTGAACGGATGTATATGTGCCATCAGTACTTGTTCCTGTAATAATGTTGTGCTCAACAACAGCACTGGACAGTAGTGTCAGTCCCTGTGGGCAGTGGGACATACCTGGCAAATGTGCAGACCAGCAGTGAATGGCAAGGATGTGACGCATGATATGTGTGTTTTGTAACTTACTGTGGCCAACGGCTGGTGGGGGCATTAATACTGCCATGATAGACACATGGGTGAGAGACCACACCACCTGCAAGACAATCATGTTAAAGTGTAGCATAGCATGCCCAACTGCCATAGCAGTATAATATGCTTATCTAATGTTTGTCATCATATATACCCCCCTAATGTTAGTCTGTGTTCACATGTGACACCTGTCTGTGATGCAGCAAGGCTGAACAGTTCAGCTGTGAAGTAAAGAGAATACATGAGTGTGGCCTATATGGTCGCATGCACCCCACATACAGATACATATATGTGTGACACATATTCACAGCTGTGTATGTGTACAGAAACTTGGACAGTTATACATTCATATAGGTATATAAACAACACAAACTGATATCTACACTTATATGCACATATGTATATATACATACATAAATATATATATTTATATATATATTTATATATATATATATATATATATATATATATATATGTGTGTGTGTGTGTGTGTGTATACAGATATATGTGTGTGTGTGTGTGTGTGTGTGTGTGTGTGTGTGTGTGTGTGTGTGTGTGTGTGTGTGTATGTGTGTGTGTGTGTGTGTGTGTGTGTGTGTGTGTGTGTGTGTGTGTGTATATGTCTACATATATATATATATATATATATATATATATATATATATGTGTATAGGTATATTAATAAATATAACTATATATCTATATATCTATATATCTATATATATATATATATATATATATATATATACATACACACACACACACACACATATATATATATATATACAAATGTCAATACATTTCCCCTGCCATGACATGTGTGAGAGAACATCGCACATCAATACAAACATACCTACACACCAGTACATGGCTGTAAGATGGAGTATGGAGTGAGGTGTGTAACCCATGTTGGGAGCACATTGCAATTGTATGAGACGGTGGGATATATATGTTGGTGATGGGTATTAGGCACACATTGGTATGTAGGTCTGGTTGGGTGACAACCACGACAACATACAGGACTGATGTATGACATGTGGTGGTTAAACACTGTGGACGAGTAGTTACATTTGGAATGTGGAGGCCATTGTGCCCCCACATGGGAACAAAGGGAACATGGTGCCCACCCATGGACAATCATGACAGCATCTACCTGGACCTAAAGGTGCCTGGGGCTGTCCACTGGGCAGGAGGGACATGCATGTCACACCTTGTGTATGTGTACTGCATGCCTCCAGGTGATGTAGCACATACCCCATGTCTCTGTGGAGCTCCCTATGCACAATACCCGTGACCTAACTGGGTGACAGACACATGTCTGTGTGTGCTCCATGGAGGGGGACACCATCCCCTGAGATGGTTCCACATGAAGGTAGTGATGGAACAGTAGATAATGAGGTGCCATGGTGGGCCACTGATGTGATGTGGACTGGTAACATGTGCACATTAGGTTGGAGTGGTGTTCCTGCTGGCAAATAACACCTACACATACTGGTGTGTAACTGTCATGGAACATATGTGGGCTGTAATAGTCCACACAATCCCAGAACATGTCCAACAGCATGCATAGATATCCCCAATAACACAGAATGGCAGATGTGTAGCAATCACATAGCAGGTCTACCACATGCATATGTGGAAACATAGTGGCAGTGACAATGGCATGCAGGTTGTGATGTGGACTGGTAACATGTGCACATTAGGTTGGAGTGGTGTTCCTGCTGGCAAATAACACCTACACATACTGGTGTGTAACTGTCATGGAACATATGTGGGCTGTAATAGTCCACACAATCCCAGAACATGTCCAACAGCATGCATAGATATCCCGAATAACACAGAATGGCAGATGTGTAGCAATCATATAGCAGGCCTACCACATGCATATGGGGAAACATAGTGGCAGTGACAATGGCATGCAGGTGAAATACCCTGTAACAGCCCTGCAACTTTAGTGTCCCCACAGAGAGCATGTCTATAACCACATAGCAGAAAGTGTTGTACAATACAATATATGGCCCAATGGTACACATACCGGACACATACCACTAGCGTAGTGTGAACATTATGTTGGAGCTGATAAGGTGGCGGGAGACTGATATGTGTATTGTATTATGGTAAACTTGACATATGAGTTGTTCAGACATATTTCCATCATTATGTCTTTCAGGGAGTATGGCACATCCAAGGAACCCCGCCTACAGTGCCACTGAGGAGGAGATTATCATCACCAGCATCATCCACAAGTATCAGCTGTTATTCTCACAGACAAGCCAGGACCAGCAGGAGAGAACAGCCATGTGGACTGATGTGGTCCGCAGGGTGAATGAGGTGGGGATGCACAGCCATACTTATGAGCAGGTCCACCACCATTGTAGTGACCTGCTCTGACAAGTACGTTGTCATACTGCTGCCGTGCAGGGTGACCACCTTGCAATGGGGGGGGGCATAACATCCATCTCCCCCTCCCCAGAGTGGAGGAGCTGCTCATCAGCCTGGTAGCACCTACCCGTCCACAAGAGCTCCAGACTTATACAGTCATGGAGGTGGGTGCTACTCACACACCACACATTGAGCATGCAGGTAAGGTTCCAGTGCATATCAGTAGACTACTATAGTGTATGCATCTGTACAGGTAGACCATGGACATGTGAGATGTGGTGTATGTTGTTGTGTAGTACCGATAAGCAGTAATGCACAAACTGTAGTACTGTGGACTTCAGCTGTTGTTGTACTGTAATATTGCAACCACCCTGTAGCAATGTCACAGCTGTGGCCACTGACATCGATTCTATCCCATCTCAATGAAGGTATCTCTGGAATACTAGCAAAGCAGAGGCCGGATGCCGGTGAGTATGGTTTAAGGGCATTACCAACTACTGTATTCTCTCACCTTCTAGCCCTCCCTCGGGGGTCCACTCTCTATACAGTATCCCTTTCTCCCAGTATATAGATGCCCCCTTCCTTTGAAAATCAGGTATCTCACTAGCTACCTCCCTTAAGCCTTGTAATGTAGGGACTGAGAGCTGAGCCTGTCTCAACTCTTTCTTAGTAACCCTTCCCAGCTCCACTTCCACAGGAAGTCTGGTATTCTCTGACAGTGGTGCCTCATTATCAGTCTGGATACTACTACTTACCTCTGCCCTTGCAGTCACTCTGTCCAAGGGAACATCAGTACCCACAAGCAGCTCT
The DNA here is from genome assembly GCF_019279795.1 of Protopterus annectens. NCBI lineage: Eukaryota > Metazoa > Chordata > Ceratodontiformes > Protopteridae > Protopterus > Protopterus annectens. The sequence goes on from NC_056725.1 coordinate 1,720,140,003, forward strand.
GGCTCACCTTCAGTCTCACTGCTACAAGGTAGCTCCCTCCCTGAATTAACCACCTCACCAGTCCTGGCTCCAAGTGTGCAGTCTATCTGGGTCTCCCCCAAGCTACCAGACCCACATGCTTGTCTCCAAGACTGACTGTGTTTAACTGTATGCACACAGGGTACAGCATTATCAAAATCATTCCCTATCAGGAAATCTGCAGGGATATCCTTAAACATACCTACTTGCTTGCTTCCATTTCTACCCTCCCAGTCAACGTGAACCCTAGCCAAAGGTATTTGGAATGGGGTCCCTCCTAAAGCTCTGACTCGAGTAGACTGCCCAAGCAAGTAGTGCTCATCTGTCACCATTGCAGGCTTCACAATGGTTAGGTCAGAGGCTGTGTCTCTCTTCGCCATGGTCTCTTTCTCATCCACTAAGATAGGATATAACCTCTTGTGGTAATTTGGTACCCTTGTTGTCTTGAGACAACTTACTGCTGGCATTTTGTCATTCCTACTTACTGCCTCTCCCACCTTTTCTTCCATACCTTGCCTCCATCGACATATATTTGCTACATGGCCCCACTGGTTGCTTTTAAAACATTTAACCCATGATACTGGGGCATGCACCTGGACTAATGGCTTCCCCTTCTACTGGTGGACTCTGTTGGGGCAATCTGGGCTGGCCACAATGGGTTCCCTTAGACCCATGAGCAGCACTGGGTATCCCTTTCCTGTGCAGTGATCCCTTGCTTGATAGGTATAGGTCTCCCTTCTTCCCCAACTCATGTACAGTATTGCATTGTCTATCAGCTATCCAGATTCTCATGTCCTCAGGTAAAGTGTTAATGGCTTGTTCCCTCACCAAACTGTCTGCCAGCCCTTCAAAAGTGGCAACGTAACATCCACTCACCCACCTATGAAAATAAGTGCTTAGTGCAGCAAGATATTCACACAGACTTTCATCTGCCTTGCGTCTATGCTCACAAAACTTTTTTGTTTAAGCTTCAGGTGTTAACTAAAAACATTCTAGCAAACACATTTTGACTATATTATAATGTAAGCAATCAATATCATAGGTTCATCGGTTCATAGGTAGGTACTAGGCTATCGGCCCAAGGGCCTATGTAAGCCCAGCCAACAAGGTTCCCTGGCTTACGCCACCCAAGAAAGTTATTTTCCTGTGCCACTGTCGAGCAGAGACACAGAAGTGATCCCCAGGTGTATTTCCTATTTCCCATCCACTCATCAAGATTTTTCTTGAAGAGTGCTAATGAAGAACTTTGCTTGACATAGATGGGTAGCCAGTTCCAGAGTATGGGAAGTCTCTGGTACAGGAATCTATCCCTCCAGCATGTCCTGTTTATTGTGGTGACAACATTTAGGTCACTAGAGTGTGTAGCTCAGAGGGATTGGGATTTTTTAGGTGTAGCATGTCCAACAGCTCTGGGTTTGACATAGCTTTATATGTTAGGCAAAGATCACCTCAGAGTAGGTGATATGCTACGGAGTAAAGCTAGAGTTTTATGAGACGGCACAGCTGACATCTGCCCAATATACACAGCTATGTCATACACAGAGCAGCTGAACATGCTACATATAATGACATCCCACTCTCTCTGCTAACACACGCTCCAGGGTCCTAAACCTAATCAACACATTACACAGAACATGCTGGAGGGATAGGGCCCTGTCCTGGGGAATCCCCACACTCTAGAGTGGACTACCCATACATTTCAGGCAATGCTACTCATTGTCCCTCTTTACAGAAACACTGTCTGTGCCACAGCCTGTCAGGGGCACAGGGGAATAACATTAGTGGGTGGTGCATGTCTGGGAACCACTGTGGCTAGGCTTATGTAGCCCCCAGGACCAATAGACCATTACTCACCTATGAACCTATGTGTACCACAGACAACATCAGCCAGGGCCCAATCATGGTCAATGATGGTCTCTACACTCACCATAGGTACAGTACATTGTGTCTGTGGTCGGTCTAATGGTAGTCTACCACTCATACATGCACCACTGATGATGACGACATATGTGAATACACATCAAGCATTCACTAAACACGTGTCCACATGTGATCCAGGAACACACATAGGCTGTGAGCAGCAGCAGAAACACTACTGACACACAGAGACACATCCTGCAATGGTGTGTACACCCGTTAGGTATGATGCACAGTACATGCCAGGGCGCTGAACAAATACACAGCAATGCTGTGGGCATGGGTGCAGTGAGGTCCAGGGGGAGGGCCATCACCTACAAACAGAAGCCATGCATCACGGCCATGTATAATGTTGGTAACAGTGAATGACTACAGTTGCACTGCATGCTGTTGAGCCCCACATGTCCTGCATGCTGACATGTGTGTAATTACAGGTATGTGTGTGATACTGTACTGCACTATCGCCTGCTACTTTGTGTGTGTTATGGGGTTGCGGGAGCTGTCTGTAGGTGCTGTCTGGTGGAATGTATGGGTTGCCATGTATGTCGACTGCATGTGTGTATGTATGTGTGTGGCCATATCTGCACAGGTGTGTGTGTGTGTGTGTGTGTGTGTGTGTGTGAGTCTGTTCCTTGTTTTCCCCTCACAGGTGGTGAGGTGGGGCTGGGTCGCCGCTGGGCCACCAATTGACAACCCACATGTATACACACCATCCACGCACACAGTCACACTGCCTCTACACACTTCATCACTGTTGGCCCTAGCTGAGGGACAGCCTATGGCTGGCTTTGGCCAGGACAGTGTGGTATCTATGGCATGTGTGTCAGGACACAGCAGCCATAGCCAGATGTCTGGCGGGGTACCACATAGACAGATGTGTAGGGGTGTTCGTAGGAGCACTGCTGGTCATCATGCTCCTGGCAGACGTGCCACATCTATTTCAACCAGATGCATGTTCCAGGCTGTCATGGAGGCATAGGCACGAATGAAACGGTACACCAGGCAGGGTCTAAGGGTGCAGAGGGCTCATCATACCTCTGTAACTAACAGCATCCATGAACTAGCAGGTGTCATCCATAATTACACAGAGGTCATGGATAGACAGTGGGGTGAGACATTGGAACTCATCCACAATGTCATGCCCATGCATCATGACAAAGCGGGATGGTTGCGACGGCCACGTGGACGTATGCCAGCAACACCAGCAGCTGGAGGTCGCCGTGGATGTCCAACCAGTCACAGACGCTCCCTCAGTGGCAGTACTAGCCCCAGCACTGTGGGGGGGTTGTCCACAGATCATCATAGTAGAGCACGTGGCCCTGGCCAATCCCAGGAGGGACCTGGATCCAGTGGATGTCTGTCAAACTCGGGGGACAGTACTTGGTCTGGCTCTGTACCTGATACTGCCTGTAGCACACCTGCTAGGCACAGGTCCCGTGTCCGTGGCTGGAGACAGTGAACTGCAAACCCTGCCAGGTACAGTCTGCAGCTGTCCCACAATTCCCTGTATAGGGCAGCAACATGGAAAAACTGTGTGCATGCAGGCACACACACATAAACAACAAACCTAAGGCAACCACATACCTGCACACACGACATCACCAGTGGCCCATAACAATACTCAGCTCCCTCTCTCACACACACACACACACACACACACACACACACACACACACACACACACACACACACACATTGTCAATTGTATGGCTCAGCCTAGGCCTCTGGCAAACCAACAACACACACTGTGCATATGATGATACCTGTGCCACTCCCTGACATCCGTAACATCGATGCAGAGACAGGCTAACATGGTTCTGATGCACAGGGTGACTGTACAACAGTGTAGCAATGGAATGATGTGTAGCATGTTGTCAGCAGTAAAGTGAAATGCTAATATCTTGGAAGGTGTAGCTGTGCAGCCATGATGCATCATAGCTGTAATTAACAATGTTGTATTGTTATCAGCAGTATCTGTTCTGATTGTGTTGTGTTTGTCCATGTGCCACATGGCTGATGGGTGTAGTGATGTCAGCAGGCCTTCTACAGTGGACACCAGTAAGTGTAGTGGGTGGTACACATGCCATGGCTGGGTACAACACACAGTGCCTTTGGTTTCGATGTAGTACAGCTACAGGAATGTACACATGGAGGTATGTCCCCATGCAGGTAACACATCTGTTACACATGTAATCCCACCAAGACAGGATAGGCACAGCCACACAATGCTATATATGCAGTCTGCAATGTGGATAACACTGAACATACTAACAGCAGGGTGAATGTCCCTCTCCCCACTCTACTGCTATCCGCACCTACGTAACATGTGTGTGTGCCAATGCCGGTGGCATAGTCCTACCCTTAGGAGAGTGTGAGGCACTCAACTACTGTGAATGGTGTAAACAACAACTAACAACCTGATTACATACACTGTACAGTATTACAGAAAGCTATGTGGGGGGACAGACACAACAGTAACTGCAATAATGGCAGGTGGGATGGAGTACTGTTAACATGTACTGCCCTTGTTGTGTAGGGTCCTGCTTATGGGATCTGCTAAGGTTGGTAATGTATTGCAGGCCAGACGTATTTGGCTGGTGGGGGGGGGGGATACGTATCCATGCCAGATGTTTGGGTCTCTCAAACCCATCAATGGTGTATGTGGACATATATGTTGTGGTTATGTTCCCAGTTCCATCTACAAATGTATGCCCATATATACCTATATTAATATATATATATATATATATATATATATATATATATATATATATATATATATATATATATATATATATATATATATATATATATGTGCTCATCTTTGACAGGGGGACAATCATTCCTTCGAATGGCCCTTTCTGCAAACCAAAAGAACTAACCCGTCATTTCTTACTGCATCAAAGTTAAGAGAACTGCAGTTCTAAAGGCACCTTCACTGACTCGAACTGCAAGTTGGAATACATACTGTAATGGCAGGGGGCATGACTCCCTGCACCCCCCTCTGGGGGGCTGGGCCCCCCAAGACCCCCCTACTGTGATATACAAACTCCTAGTGTGCACTACAGTGGGGATAGGCAATTATTCCCCATCCCCACTATAGTGGCATCCGCAACCAAATTGCCTAATCTGCAATGAGCAAATTCATAGTGACATTCACTCATTTCACATTCGATGCATGTATTGCAAGATTGTGCAATGCTGAGAACATACTTTTGGCCTTCCAGCTTCCAGACACATGGATTTCTCCCTTTGCAAGGTGAGCCATATATATGCTGACATATATGCATTCCTAGTGCTGCATATATGTGGACATGTGGATATATACATATAAATCTATGGCTGTACGCGTATCTATGTATATATGTATTTATTGGCTTATATATATATATATACATATATACATATATATATATATATATACATATATATATATATATATATATATATATATATATATATATATATACATATATATATATATATATATATATATATATATATATATATATACACACGTCTATGCCCATATCTACATATACAGATATGTTATATCCATTTAAAGATGAATTTATATATATACACACACAAATACATCTACATGGCGGAATACATTCCCTGTAGTGTTGTATACCTGGGCTGAATGATATGTATGTGAAAACATCATGATTATGTACATCTGCCATGGCTTAGTGGTAAATCACTTTGTGTATGATGTGTAGGGTCCTGGTTATGAGCCTTGCAGAAGCTGTTTATTTTATTGCTGGGCAAAACACACAAACCTGCTTACAACTGCTTTATGGTGCCTTAATCACTCGCTATACAACGGGCCGTGTTCTGGCCAGCAAAAAATTAAACAGCTCTTGCAAGGCTCAAACCAAAGACCCTGCACACCCTAGACAAACCACTAAGCCGTGACAGGTACATAAATATTCAATGTTTCAGAAACATATCAGCCAGTATCTCATGCAACAGTACAGAGAATGTATACCAACATCTAGATGTCTGCGTGTGTAACTATAGTGCAACCTCAACAGATACAACATACCCATATATGTATAGATACACATATATTTAAATATATAAAGAAGTTATGTATTCACCATAACGTTCCATGTGAGTTGCTTATCTCACCTTTATTCTCACTGATGGGTTTGGAGCCGATCCTCAGCTCCGACACGCCATTAGCAAAGCTCAAGGTTTGCCAGTAGCTCGAGACCAAGCCCCTTATCCCATGATGCACTGCTGGAATTACCTCATATCTTGTTTGCTGCGTGTATATATAACCCTGTAAGGGGTGCACTCCTCAAGAAGGAAGAAGAAGTATTGAACAACCAGGATGATACTAGCCTCCTGGTCAACTGTCAGCCAGGAGGGGGATGGAGAGAGGGACGTGAGAATAAAGGCGAGATAAACAACTCACATGGAACGTTATGGTGAGTACATAACTTCTTTATGTGAAGTTGTTAAATCTCGCCATTTATTCTCACTGATGGGTAGCATCCCTAGCACCCGCAATCCTGGGTGGCTCACGGGAGTACATTTTTCAGGACCGTAGAACCTAAAGAAGACCTGTCCCTGGAAGCCTTATCCACTTTGTAATGAGTGATAAAAGTATGAGGCATAGACCAAGTGGCTGCAGCACAAATGTTATCAAGGAGCAATTTGGCTTGACGTAGACACAGCTCTGATTGAATGAGCCTTTACTTTGTGTGGCAAAGGTATGTTAGCAGTTGCATGAACAAATGAGATACAATCCGATAACCATTTTGAAAGGGTTGTTTTAGCCACTGGACTACCTTTTCTTGCCTCCGAAAAGGATACAAAAAGTTGATCTGATTTCCTAATATCCTTAGTTCTATCAAGATAAAATCTGATCTGTCTGTGCATGTCAAGTTTGTGCAGCATGTATTCTAATTTGTTGGAAAAAAAGGCTGGCAACTCAATGACCTGATTGATATTAGACTCAGAACAGATTTTAGACAAAAAGGAGGGGTGTGTTCTCAGAGATACTCTATCAGCATGGAAAATCATATAAGGAGGTCTCATAGATAATGCTTGAAGTTCTGACACTCTGCGGGCAGAAGTAATGGCCACTAGAAAAATAGTTTTCCAGGACATAAATTTGAGATCACATGATGATGCTGGTTCGTAGGGGGGGAGAATTATTTGAGATAGCATAAAATTCAAATTCCAGGGAGAATAAGGGGTTTTGACAGGAGGCCTCATTTGACAAACACCTTTGAGAAAAACCTTAGATTACTTATGGGCCATAATATTTAACCCATCCAATCCAAGGTGGAAATTAGATATGGCGGCTAACTGAACCCGAACTGTGGCAGCTGCTGCTCCTTCCTTAAAAATCATTGTTAAAAACTCTAAAATGAATGACAAAGGAGCTCGGAAAGGGTCAATTTTTTGTATACTGGCCCAAATGGGGAACCTCTTCCACTTACTGAGATATAGTTTTCTGGTGGATGGCTTATGAGAAGACAATAGAATTTGTCTTGTGTCATCTGAGAGTGAATGAAGCCTGGCTATTTGGGGAAGTGGATCAGCCAAGCAGTCAGCTTTAGAGATTGCAGTGAAGGATGGAGGTCCCCTGACAGGTGTGTCAGGTGGTCTGGAACTGGGTCGAGGATCCATGGATCCTCCAGCAGATGATGGTGAAGAAATGGGAACCAAATCTGTCGAGGCCAATGGGGGGCTACAAGGATAACAGTCTTTCCCAGTGATTTTGCTTTCTGTAAAAACCTGGGTATCAATGGAATTGGAGAGAATGCATATAGGAGACCCAGAGGCTAATCGTGTACGAGTGCGTCTCTCGGGGGATGTCTTGGAGGTGGTATTAGGGCAAAGTAGCTTCTGCATTTGGTATTGATGTGACTGGCAAAGAGGTCGCAGCAAGGCTGGCCCCATTTGCAGAAAATCATGTCCGCAACGTGTTGGTTGAGAGACTACTCATGAGGCAACAGGATTGCCCTGCTCAGCTTGTCTGCTATCACATTGGATTTTCCCGGGATGTGCGTTGCTAACAGAAAACACTGGGATGACACAGCCCATTGCCATACTCTGAGGGCTTCTCGACAAAGGTTGCAAGACTTGGTTCTGCCCTGTTTAAGTACCAGACCACTGACATGTCTGTCTGAATCGCAATTGTCCCTAGAGGAAGAGAGTCCTGAAAGTACTGAAATGCCAGAAGTACTGCTCTCAACTCCAGAACACTGATATGCAGATGTGACTCTTGATCCATCCATGTGCCTTGGGAAGTCTTTACCTGAAAATACCACCCCCCACACCCTATCAGGAAAGTGTCCTTGGTCACAGTGGCTACTGGGGGGGAGCACTAAGGGTCATCCTATTGTGACATGAAGAGACGTCAACCACCACCAAAGGTCCCTCTTGCAAGAGTTTGTGATGTGAATCATATGGTTCACTGGCAATTTCTGGTAAGACCATTGAGCGAACAGAAGCCATTGAAGTATTCTCATATGCATCCTTGCGAGTGGAATGGCTAGAATTGCTGTCGCCATCAAACCTAGTACCTTCAAGACCTCTGCGGCCATAGCTCTGTTCTTCAACACCAATGAGTTGATGTGTTGGCGAAGAAGTAAGACCCTTTCGACTGGAAGACGTAGAGTGGTAGTTGAGGTTTCTAACTCTGCTCCTATAAAGACGGTATGCTGCGATGGCGACAAGGCAGACTTTTCGAAGTTGACTGTAATGCCTAAGTGGTGGCAGAGTGTCAGAGTAGATTCTATTGCCTGAATCAATTGATGCCTGGTGGTGGCGGTAAGGAGCCAATCTTCTAGATATGGAAACACCTGGAATCCTAGACACCTCAGGTGAGCCGTGACCACTGCCATGCATTTGGTGAACACTCTGGGGGCTGTAGTGAGACCAAAGGGCAGGGCTCGAAACTGGTAGTGATTGGCTCCCAGCCAGAAATGCAGGTGATCTCTGGAGTGAACATATATATATATATATATGTGTATATATATATATATATATATATATATATATATATATATATATATATATAGATAGATATTAATATAGGTATATATGGGCATACATTTGTAGATGGAACTGGGAACATAACCACAACATATATGCCCACATACATTTATGTGGTAGTACGCATCCTTGAGATCGATGGAGCACATCTGATTGCCTTTCCCTAGAAAGGGAAGAATGGCCTGAAGCGTGACCATTCGTAACTTCTCTTTTTTTACAAATTGGTTGAGTCTGCTGAGGTCTAAGATAGGTCTCCAGTCCCCTGTTTTCTTTGGAACCAAAAAGAATCTTGAGTAAGTCCCGAATCCTGTTTGGTCTGCTGGGACTGGCTGGATGACTCTTTTTTTCTAGCAACTTGCAGACCTTCATAGTTGCTTGTTCCCTGAGACTGGGTGGAACATCAAGGATTCTGCTGACAGGAGTGGGAGGGGAAGAGAATGGTATGAAATACCCTCTGGAAATTATATTTTATACCCAGGTATCAGATTTTATACTTAGCCAGGCTTCTGGGTACAAAGATAAACAACCCCCCACTGCCTCCGGGGCCGGACAGTTGGGTCTCCTTTCAGGAGCGCTGGTAGGGCTGACCAGAGAACTGGCCACTGTCACCATGCTGTTGCAGATATGAGACGCATGGACAAGTTCACAATCGAGTTTAGGGTAGCAAGCTGGGTGTTAACTTTGTCGGCAACCCCTGCAGCTACCATACCCTGGAAAGTATCTCCTAGCTCTTTCAGGAGATCTCTTTGTAGTCTTGAAAATGGGTTAAATAGTTCAGTGATCGAAGGGGAAAAGTCACTGAACTAAACATGCGTTTCCCATATTTATCCATGATCCTGGAATCCCTGTTAGGAGGATGGATAGATGAGGACATCTCAGATGTTTCCTTTTTGGTGGCTGCCGCATCAACAGGCACTCCCTTAGTCAAAAAAGCTTTGTCCATGGGGGCAGAGATGAACTTATTTGGCTTCCGAGGGACAGGTTCCATGGCCTCCTGAGACTCCCACGCCTTACGAGAGATCAGCTCCATGAGCTCATCATAAGGCGGAGACACCAAGAGGTGGAAGGTTGAGACCCAAAAGCCTTCAAGAGCACTGACTCGTCTTCAGTAGGTCTTTTGAACTGCCAACCACCCCTCTGATTAAGGATCTCTAATATCTCCGTAAAGGAGATATCCTCCGAGGGGGATCGAGGGGACCCTTCTGACATCCAAGTCAGTGTCAGATGTCAAAGACTCCTGTGGGGAGTTGAAGTGCCTCCTTTTGCACAGTCTCTTCCTGGGTACCTCCTCAGTGGGGGCTTCTGGGGAAGTCTCAGAAGAGCAGGGGGTGCCCTGTGGGGCTACTTGAGGCTCAGGGTCTCTACTCTTGGGTTGACCGGTAGAAGCAGGAACGAACACAGGTGCTTGAGGGGAGGAGAAAGCCAGACCTGATGCTGATGATGTCTTTGGAGACAGGACTCGCCATATGGCATTGAACGCACCATGGCTCCGATGAGAAGGGGTAGACGGGTCTGAAGATCCTCCCACACCAAGGCCATGGGCTCCGAGCCCGAGGTAGGAGCCGAGCTCATCCGAGCCGAAACCCCAAGAGGAAGAGTCAGCACCGACAAATCGGTATGACTATCCTTTCCGGACCCGACAGGAGAGTGTCAGCTCCTAGAGTCCCCGGTCGGTGCTGAGGATGTCCGAGTAGTTGGAACCGATAACACCAGAGCAGGTCTCAGCTCCACAGGCTCAACAACCATCAGGTCGGCCTCCTCCGGCTCCGAAAGTCCAGTACGGCTCAGAGGAGGAGCAGTCATGTCTGAGTTGTTGGTCTTCGGTTCCGACGAAGGCGTCAGAGCCGACAATAATTTGGCAAGGCCTGGTGCCCGTAAAAGTTTCTGCACCAACCGGTCCATATCCAGATCTGACAGGCTGACAGAAGACTTCGAGGAGTGCACCGAGGGTGCTGACTGGAACAGAGGAGATGAGGGAATTTCAGAAACCGGCTTCAAAGCTGTGAGCTGGCTCCGAACAGAAGGGACACTCGGTTCAGAGGGCAGTGGAACCGATGACCCTACACCTTCCATTTTTTTAGCCTTTTTCAATAATTTGGAGTCACCTGAAGACTTGGATGACTTAGAGGATTTACTAACACCATCCTGGTCACCCAGTGCTTCTGAGAAGGGGTGCTGAAGTAAACCCCTATCCACCAATTTCCCCCTCCTCTCTAAAAGTACCCTGGAAGAGAAGGACTGACAGATGCTACAAGAGTCTTGGAGGTGTAATGCCCCAGACAATAAACACACTGAACGTGCCCGTCAGTGACTGACATTTTTTGTCCACAATCCGGACATTTTTTGAAGCCAGATTTAGGATGTGGCTTCTCTTTCTCATCAGACATCTCTTTTTAAATTCAGACAAATTTAAGCAATGGAAAAACACACTCAAGAAATGATCTAAATAACTACTGACTAAGAATTTAGTTCAATACAAGGCCAACTATTAAGCCAACTGCTAACTAAAACACTTCTATAGAAAAAACTAAGCCAACACAGGACGCTTATCTAAAACTAAATCTAAGTCTAAATCTATATAGAAATATATATATATATATAAACTATCCTAACAAGAAAGTCAAGAAAAAGTTTTTAAAACTTGCAAATAGACGAATCTATCCAATAAAATTGGTCCGAGCTATCTGAAATACCGAGATCTGTGCTGCGGCAAACTAGATCTGAGGTAATTCCAGCAGTGCATAATGGGATAAGGGGCTTGGTCTTGAGCTACTTGCAAACCTTGAGCTTTGGTAACGGCCGTGTCGGAGCAGAGGATCGGCTCCAAACCCATCAGTGAGATTAAACGGCGAGATTTAAGAACTTCACATATGTTGTTTTACTTACTCTATATACATATATATCACTATCGAAGCACATATATCTATATATCTATTAACAGATGAATATATCTTTATAGGTATATATGGCCAAACATCTGTAGAAAGCAATTGCTGATTAACAAATACACCTATGTCCACATGCACCATTAATGAGGTTGAGAGGCCCCACACACCATACGTCTTGTATGAACAGACATCCCCCCACAGCCAAACACATGCGCCCTGCAATACACTACCAAGTACAGTCTGCCTGCCACAGGACATGTAATATGTGGAAGCCGTCAACATACCCAGGATACAGATACACAAACACATATATGCAGATACAGATATATATATATATATATATATATATATATATATATATATATATATATATTTATATACATGTGACTACACATACACACGCAGATATATGTACAGTAAGATACATATGTAGGAGGTGCACACAATATGGAACAGCCACTATGCCTACAGTTAACACCTGAACAACTGGACACTGTATGGGCTACACAGACTAATGTTAATCATTGCCTGTAACATATACCCATAGAAAGGTCATAGTAAAGACACCACACACAGGTTTGCAGAAATGGGACTACTTTAAATGTGCACCATAACAGTCCTATATGCAGGAAGCCATGGTGGTGCACCTGTAGCATTGTTGCCTCACAGCAAGAGGTTCTCCTGTTCGATTCTTGGCTGGAGTGCTTTCTGTGTGGAGTCTGCATGTCCTCCCCGCAGTTGAGTGGTGTTCGAAAGACATGCGTGAATGGGTGTGCTTTCACTGAAGGTAGGGTGTCAGGCTGGCAACTCAGCACCATAAAAATCTACTGCCAGTCATTAGTGGGCCGGAGTTCCGCTGTGGCAACCCTTAACCGGGAAAAGCCTAAAAAGATAAACAGTTCTATATGCCGTATCATATAGCTGTTCAAATACTGACAACCATATAAATGGAGTACTGCAACTGTGAAACAGTTACACTTTTACAGTAGTCTGGAAAGGTTCACAACTGTTGCAGTTCAAGCCAAGCCCTTCAAAATGTACAATAGTGCTGACAGACTGGGCCACAGGGTACCACACAATCAACAGTATGTACTGCAGGTGTGTAGTTCAGCAGCCTCTATCTACACTCTGTACAAACTCCGTAGGAGGTAATAATGTTTTGTGATCAAATGGGTTGTACCCAGAATATAACAAGGCATAACGCACAGAACAGTCTGTATGGCAGGAGGCAGTAGGCTTGCAGTACCCCAAGTCATGTAAGTACTGTCAATATAGATGGAGTATATGGTACTGTACATCCACATACCTTGTGGCAGCTCACCCCTGATACCCCCACATTTGTAACAGCCTTGGTCATTTATGGTGCTCCCCACCTGGACTCAATAATGCATAACCATATACCACTGTTACGTACACTGGCCTCTGCACTGGATAAAGGCACATATGTGTTGTGTAGGTGACCCCCACACATATATGGCCCCAGCCCCACTGTATGTATGGGGGATACAATAGCAGTGGACTAATGGCAGCAATGGCAGTGTGATAAACTCACAGCCCACTACAGAACAACCCCCAACAGCATGACATATTTGCACAGCTTGGTATGTAGATGGGGGACAGAGGCTGGAACACAGGCATATATGTGGAACACTGTTGCCATACACTAAACAAGGTGCTGGTGTTACAGGATAGTCTGCAACATACCCTTAGTCAGGGAATTGAGGTTAGAAATAGACATGGATGTAGCCATGTACTGATAGCAAGCAACACACACACTGCCAGTGTCATATCTGACACAGGACCTGTGTGGTGGACAGACAACACATGATAGGCATACCTCTGCCCAGCAAAAGGTTAGGCCCACAGTAGTGAGGTATGCAGACAGACTGCATTCCAAGGTACATTAGTATGTACACACACACACAGCCTGTAACACCAGTACTACGCAAAGCATTACACAACTCTACCCATAGTCTGTCTGTAGTTCCTGAACCTCCTACAAATATGTGTCCACTCTGAGTGTGCAGGTTCTCCTGTTAGAGGTATTGCTACCTGCTGCCTGTATCACTGATGCCCACACACAGGATGGATGTCCATCACACAGGAAATGTAAAGGGACCACGGCCACATGCAGGGTGTTATAGTGAGTGGTTGCCATGACAATGGTAATTCAATGTAGTACACATGTGTAATTATATATATATATATATATATATATATATATATATATATATATATATATATGTATATATATATGGCTATCTGGATAAGTATATGTACATATATTTCCACCATATGTCCTGGACATGGAGTGTAGCCATATGCCAGCCCCTACAGTCCCACAGTAGTAGTGCAAGGGGATGACAGCAATGTATAACAGGTATATTACTAGACTGTTGCTACTGTCATTGGGATTGTCTTCACATACATGATGTGTGTGGATGCTGACATCTGCTTATAAGATATGTGCCATTGGCTACTGACAGACATCCTAAGGAAATCATTGTAAGGTACCGCTACTAGCATGTATTGCCCCTGTGGAGTGCAGCAGAGATATTGGCAACTATATGTGGAACTTCGAACACACCCTGTACAGTCTAGAGGTATACACATGAACCCTTAGTGCACCACATGTGTACCAGGCCTGACAATATGGATGTAGACAGCCATGTAGATGGGTGTAACACATAACGACTGGTATACATTTGGCACCATAGGTGTTAGATTCACACATTCCTGTCTGGCCTGACACATAATGACCACTGGTACAGGGGTGCCATGGACACATACCACCCACAAGAGATTGACATACATCTGTACAGCATCCTACTGTTCTGTCTGACATGCATAACCTTTAAGGGAGGTCCAGCAGCAGTACATCTGGCAAGTATCTGCACATAACATCCCACTGGTTAAGTACACTAAGCTGCTAGGCATGTAACATTGCACTATGCAGGCTACAGGCAGACTAGCTCAACACTGGCCTACATCTCATATGGGGCAATGCACATGTACCTGCATATATAGCAGGCTCGACAGCCATGTCATAGCACAGGGTAAGATACACCTGTGTGACAGTGCATAACCACAACCAATGTGAACACAGCCACAGCCACATATGGTAAGCTAGCATAATATTACAGTATATGAACTATCTGTTCTACACCATTCTCATAGGTGCCACTCACAGAATGACCCTACATATACTGGGCTGCTACACAGTTTGTCATGATAGCTGTCTGTGGTATGGGACATGTGTGTATAGCCCTACAAACATGTATGGCAAAATGGTACCTTACAGTGGGGCAGCATGTAACATCTGAGTGAAGGGGACCTAGAATAATGACATCTACCACAGTCAGTACACAGGCTGAGGTACATATTAACAATACACACACTGCCGACATTCACCATCACTACACAGACCTCAGTACTGTACAATCATCCACAGAATGTCCCTCTTATGTCATGAAATATAACCAGTACTGTACATGACATGTTTAGCAATCTGATATATCACTGGCTTGTTTTCAAATATGATGACAGTATTTATGGTGTACAGCACATATGCATCACTTCATGCACGCCATATGTATAAAGGTTGACAGAGGTGTGGCTGACAGCACATACACAGGGCCAGTATAGACATCTTACTGTGATAACCCCATATAAATTCCATTGTAACAGGATTTGTTGCAACATATGTCCTATGAAGGATATGAAGTCAGTAACTGTCACGGCCTTCACCATCTACAGACTGCAATCCTCACACTACCTTCTGCATTCCACGGATTGATGCACTGTGGCTAACACATGAAACCATAGGCACAACACTGCCCATTCTGCAGATGACCCTGCAGATGGGGATTCCTCATATACATGGAACTGACATGGCAGGTATTGCGACATGTACGACAGGCATATCCAGACAAACACTGTTAAACCAACATTACTCCAAATGCAGTATAGCAGCACTTACAGTCTGTAGTCAGGGCAGGCACATCCCACTCATGTTGGTTGCTCTCTTTCCACAGTGTATGTTGTTAGAAGTAAATCCCCGATCCATCTGAGATGCTGTTTGCCAAACATCAACTCTAGTTCCTGCTCACAGTGACTGCAAAGGCCCAGCACCACCATAATGTTCCTAGGTATTGGAGTGTGTTTCCATGCAATTAGCTATGGGATTGTTACCACAGCTGTTCTACATGCAATCAGCTAGGGGAGGGCTGAAATTCGTGCATAGGCCATCAGCTGATCATGAGCATCACGTAACATACACATGCTGCTGCCTAAGCAAGGCAGGTGTGGGTCTCCTCATCCACCAGAGAGGGAGTGGGGGAGGCAGACAGATGCAGATACATGTCAGGGAGGAGTGGGAGGGTAAAACTGAAGCATGTTTGTGTAACACACCTACCAGCATAAGGTATCAAACCCCCGACAACTATGTAATGCTATCACAGTTCGATGCAGTTATTGGATGCACCACATGGGTTACCTGATGTGGAGCACTCAGAACATATATGTCAGGGTGAGTGACATCTGCAACAGGGATATAGTAGATATACGGTAAGTGTCATACACGTGCCTGTCTGCATGAACATGTGCCAGCGTCAACACAGGCACACACACAGGGATGCACACACATTGACACACTTGGCAGGGCCAGGAGTGCAACTCCTCAGTAGTGGGATTGCCACAACACATCAATGTGCAGGTATCACATGCACCACACAGATCATATGGAGGCCGTATGTGCAAAGAGTATGAGGAGATGTCATCAGACAGCATGCTTCAGTATGCCCTGGGAGGTTGTAGTGAGTGTGGATGTGGACATACGCACCATACAACACACACACACACACACACACACACACACACACACACACACACACACACACACACGTACACACAGGGTGCCAGTTCTGACATGCATGTGTGCATATCTACACGGGTGTGTGGTGGTCAACTGTGCCAGCAGGCTGTACAAGGGTAGGCAATGGGTATACCATGGCATCAGGCCACATGACAATGGTCTGCATTGCAGCTCAGGGCTGTAGTCACTGCATTTGCCCACACAGGTGGGTACTGCATTTCCCATCCAGTCAGCTGGGTGACTATTGGGTGTGGCCAATGCTGTACACCACATGCCATGTATGTGTTCCTTAGTCCATGACATGGATGGTGTCTGGGATGTGCACACCTCCCACATGCATGTACAGTGACATGTGGAACTGTACCAGGGGTGTCTGGCCCATGTTGTGAACACAGCTTATCATCAGTTGTGCCAGTCTTGCCCACCTGTGGCAGGAACTGGTAAAGGGCAGCAGGTTTACCCTCCACCTACATTAATAGCATGCCAACAGCATTCCCTGATGTCATTGTCATCTGTCCATGCAGGGCATGTTGTCAGGCATGGTATGTTCGTTGTCAGTCACATGTGGAGGCACCACAGGTGGTGCAGGTGTCCATTGGTGTCTGCATGTACGTGCATATTGGACAGACGGCCAAGGTGACATGCCCTCTGTAGCCCACTGCTATCACTGCATAGTTACTATCAGTGGCCAATATGCAGTGTACTAACCACATATTGGCTATTGCCTAGGCATGTGTGTGTATGACACATGGGTTGAGTGTGTGCTCTGGGTAATAGTGGGGTTGCTAATTTGGATTGGCTGGCCTTGATGTCACATGTATGGGTAAGATTTTGCACCCCAGCCTCCCAGCTAATTTACATCTGTTATCCCTGCATGGTTGACACTGTGATATGCAGTAGGGCCACCATAAAAGTAATGAGCAAAATCCCTCCACATTGGCCACACACTCACCTCTACACAGGATACGAGTGACACACACACATACACACACACACACACACACACACACACACACACACACACACACACACACACACACACACACACACACACACACACACACACACACACGCACACACACAAACACACACCTGTCATGTCTGGGAGTTGAACCCCTACTTAACTTGTTTATTACACTGTAAACCACAAGGAGCAAAACTAAGTGAACTGGACAACCAGGAAAGCAAAATTTTATTGATCGCGTTTGTCAATTTTTAACTATGACTTCTTTAGAATAAATTCAAGTTACACACTGAGTCTTATATAACCAGTGCAATAAATCAATTAAAAAAACTATAAAAAGTACATCTACTTTTTACAGGTACAGGCTCCCTTAATGCATTTTACTAGCAAGTCATGTAACTTTTGACCATAGGTATTATATCTCTTTGTAACTATATTTTCATAACCAAGAACAAATAAAATCAATAACATTCTTGTTATGGTTGTAAAAAATATGGAATATTTAAATGCAGAAGTCTGCTTTTAATTTTAAAAAGCTGCTAAGTGAAACCATATCATTAAGCCCTGGGCTAGTGGTGGCATTGACCCTCAATTGCTATAATAGTTCTTTATACTCCAGTAAATGGTCAATAGGGCCGCCCCTTTCGTCTATGATGATCTGTTCAAGAACTATAAACTTGAAATAGTGACCTGGGTGAAGGTTGATATGTTTGGCTAATCCATTTGTAATATTACATTTATCTATATCATAAATATGTTGATAAATGCGGGTTCTAAAAGCATTTTTGTTTTTTCCGATATAGAAGCACATACAGGTCTGACAAATGCTGGCATAAATGACTTTTTTGCTACCACAATTATATTTTTGAAATAATCTAACCCATCCATAACCTTTGAGTAAAACCCTGTCTCCCTCTAATATGTGCACGCCGTATAAGCAGCTAAATGTGGGCAGTGCCCGCAGTGTAAGCACATATTAGAGGGAGACAGGGTTTTACATCAGCAGGATTGGCAACGTAGGGCATTTGAATTGTACTGCACATGAGTAGCCTATGATGCATTGCTCCACACACAGACAGTGAAACACATGCAAAACATCCAGAACTGCCATGGGTGGTGATGGAACCCTACGACAGTTCTAAATCAGAATACAGAAGTACACAGTTACAGGCCTCGCTACAGACATTACTGGGCTATAACTTTCCCAGAGGTGTATTTAGGTGAGTGACATCAGCAGCCTTGCCAACATTGGGTATATGAATTCTAAGGAGTGTGTGTGACCTAAAAAGCATTGTCCATCTCTCAGTCATGAACAGACAGAGACACACAGACTCACACAATTGCCAAGACTGGGATTAGAATACCTACCTAACTACTTTATCACACTACAGCAGTGCGCAGTTACAGGACGCGCTACGGAGATTACTGGGCTATGATTTCCCCACAGGTGTATTTCTAGGTGAGTGACATCAGCAGCCTTGCCAAAGTTGAGTATATGTATTGTACGGGGTGTGAGTGGCCTAAAAAGCATTGCTCTCTAGGCAGTCACACACACAGTTGCCAGGTCTGGGTTTAGAACACCTACCTAACTACTTTATCGCACTACAGCAGTGCATAGTTACAGGATGCCCTACACAGATTACTGGGCTATGATTTCCCCAGAGGTGTATTTCTAGGTGAATGACATCAGCAGACTTGCCAAAGTCGAGTATATGTATTGTACGGGGTGTGAGTAGCCTAAAAGCATTGCTCCCTATGCAGTCAGACACACACACATTCACAAGCACACAGTTGCCAGGTCTGGGGTTAGAACACCTACCTAACTACTTTATCACACTACAGCAGTGTGCAGTTATAGGACGTGCTATGGAGATTACTGGGCTATGATTTCCCCAGAGGTGTATTTCTAGGTGAGTGACATCAGCAGCCTTGCCAAAGTCAAGTAGGTGTATTGTACGGGGTGTGAGTGGCCTAAAAAGCATTGCTCTCTACACCGTCAGACACACACACACACACACAAGCAAACAGTTGCCAGGTCTGGGGTTAGAACACCTACCTAACTACTTTATCACACTACAGCAGTACACAGTTACAAGACACGCTACAGGGATTACTGGGCTATGATTTCCCCAGAAGTGTATTTCTAGGTGCATGACATCAGCAGCCTTGCCAATGGTGTGTATATGAACTGTACTGAGTGTGAGTAGCCTAGAAAGCATTTCTCTCTACACAGGCAGAGACCGAAACACGCACACATACACACACTCACACAGTTGACAAGTCTGGGGTTTGGACTTCTACCTAACTAGTTTATCAGTACAGCAGTACACAGTTATGGGACATGCCATGGGGATTACTGAGCTACACCTCCCTGAAAGGTGTATTTCACATTGGATGACCTCAGCAAACTTGTCATGATACTTCTGTGGGGAGGGTGGTGTGTGCATGGGCCGTATCCCATTCGTGTAGGGGTTGACATGCTGCATGCGGGCACACACGGGGTCATATGCCACAGGTATGTGTATACAGCTACTAGGTGACAACTTCCTTGTACAGTCATGTTGCACAGCTGGCACGTGCAACACGCTGTCATGCTGGCAGATACTGGTGGCTAGTATCTGCAGTGAGTGACGCCTGCACCTCGTGTGTTTGGGGCCCTTTGGCTGTGTGCTGGGTGGGGCAGGCCCAGATGGCTCCTTGTCATGGTCACCCTCTTCAACACATCTATGTCCATCTACCTTTGGCTTATTATAGTGTGTTGTCCTAACATATAAGTCTGTATTCCTATCCACTATGTTTGCAAGGCAGGAGTGGTGCATACTGACATGTATCTGCACTAAGAACTGCAACTGCCAGATATGTCTGGTCCACTGTTGTTTACTGACATGGCCTTCATGTGTTTAAGTGTGTGAGCATGCCCAGTATGGCCATCTGTATGAATGTGTGGATCAAGTCCAGGTGGTTTGTACTGCGGTGCTGACCTTTGTGTTGTACACCAACAGGTAGCGTGCTCTGTCTGCATGGTATACATTGGTCATTTGGCATTGACTGTTGCTACATTCCTGCATAGTGGGCAGGGGGACACCTGACTGTTTCTACATTTCTACACAGGGGTGGGGGGGGCACACCTGACTGTTACTATAAGTGTACATAGGATGGTGGGGCACACCTTACACTTTTACACAGTTGCTAGGACTGTACTGGTATGTCAGGTACACTATTTCAGTCTCTAGTCTTACCTATCGTGCTGGCTAGAGGCATGCCAGTGTACTACAGATTGTAGCTTTCACTACCTACATATTAGTTTCTGACTTCCTAGCCTACACAACTTACATCCAACTGGCTGGCCTGCTGTAGTCTGTCTGTGTAGGGCTGGGGTAGGGGTTACCCATGGGGCTCATTCAGAGGCCATAGTACAGCATTTGTTTGTGTTTGTCTACACCTATTCTGCTGGCTGCGACTGTTGTTGGGTATGTGCCCCCCCCCCCCACTGACATGTGTGAGTCACTTACCTTGTGGGTGTCCCAGTATTGAGGGTGGTGCTGCAGGGCTGCCTATGTCGGATGCACATAGTACACTCCCTATACATGGTTGAGCACAGGTAGTGTCATGTTTGGCATCCCTTTCACTGTATGTGTGAGTCAGAGAGCGGTGTCAATTCCTGGGTCCCTACTGTGTCAGTGCTTGTGCTATGCGTTGCCTCCTTGCCAAGGCCAGGGCATATTGGGCACGCCTCCTTCTGCCTACTGGGGCAGGCTCAGGTTGTTCCTCCTCCAAGTCACTCTGCGCCTGTGCAGGCATTGGCATTGGTGGGGGGCTGTGTGACCCTGCCCCATGCTGTTCCTGTTGCAGCTGTTTCCGCAGGATCATATTGTATAGCATGGCGCATACAAGGACAATTTGGATACATGTAGTTGGTGAGTACTGCAAGGCTCCACTGGATGTGTCCAGGCACCGGAACCGTGACTTGAGCATCCCAAATACATGCTCAATTATGATTTGTGTTTGTGCGTGTGCCTCATTATGGAGTTCTTGTTCGGGTGTGTGTGTATTTCTGATGGGTGTCATCAGCCATGGATCCAGTGCGTATCCAGCATCCCCCACTAGCTGACCATGTCAGATGTCCCCACTGGCAAATGTCTGGTACAGCTGCGTCAGATGCCAGATGTGGGAATCATGGTAGCTTCCAGGGCAGCCATCACACACATTCATTATTATGCCCTGGGCATCGCACACGACCTGGCAGTTGATGGAGGGGAAGCCCTTGCAGTTGATGTAGACCTTACCCCACTCACCTGGTGGTGCTTTAATGCATATGTGCGTTGCAGTCTATTGCACCCACTACCTCAGGGTATTCTGCTATTTGGTGGAAGAGACGCATACTGCTGGCCAACGCCTCATAGGTGATGGAGAAATATACATGCTCAACGACATGTGCTGACATGCCCATTTGTTTGCACATATTCCAGTGATAGTTATATAGTGCAGGATATTGTTAGAAAAAAATGGGTTATTCTTATGTGTGAACAGGCTATGTTTGACACATTTGGAAAGTATCCCAATATAGTGTTTCGGAAGGGTAGGAATATAAAATGTTTATTAGAAAAACCCTCATTTACTGAGACCAAGGGTAGCATGGCACCTTGTGGGATGTGCCACCAATGCAGGCACATATTGAAAATAACAGTCAGCAATATTCATGACAAAAAATTGTGATTAAAGGTAGATTTAATTGTCAGACTCATGCAGTTATTTACACTGCTGTTTGTTCCCAATCTCAAGCTTTTTTATATCGGGGAAAATGCAGAGGAAACTTGCCCAGCGTATTTATGAACATTTTTATGAGATCTGTCAACAGGACGAAAAAAATGCTTTATACAGACATTTAAAGACATTTCCTAATCACACATTTAAGTTCTTGGTAATGCAACAAGTCAAGTGTGAGGCTAAGGGGGGACCTTGGAAACTATACCTTGAAGCGAAGGAAACCTGGTGGCAAGTCTTTTTAAATGCTTACTTCCCACCAGAACTCAATGATGTAATATCCATGTCTAGCAAGCTTAAACTGAAAGTATTTGATAAATGAACAGAAATAATTTAAATGATAACTATATACATTTTTATAACATATATTTTATAATTTCATATGTTTTTAAACAACATTAATATAAACTTGTATGATAGAGGATGTGTTTTTCTTACTTGTTGTTTTTAACTTTTTGTTCTGGGCTGCTTTTATTAACTCTAATAAATAAATAACTCAATTAGTTTTAATTGGTTGACAATTATCTTGTTTATGTATGTAAAAAAGGGGTTTACTGTGATGTTTAAATTTGTCTGAAGAAGTCTGGTGATGGTCACCAGACGAAAGCGCTAACAAGTGCTCAAATAAATTAGTTTGACTGTATTCTTGGTTTCCAGGTTCATGTGCCTCTCATTGGATTGTTTGGTTTATTTTTTACTTTGTTTTTTTTTTTTTTTTTTTTTTTTTTTTTGCGAAGCTTGAGACAAGGCATGAGAGGAACCACATATTCCAGGGGGTGGCAGTGCTGGAGCCAAACAGTCTTGAAATACCATCAAAATTTCTTCATGTGGAGTTTGGCAAAAGGAAGCATGGAAATGCTGGATGCCATGTACCCCAGAACTCAAAGAAATTCCCTTGTAGGAAGGACTGGAAGAGGAAGAAGAGACTGGAAATAAGCAGTCAAAGAAAGGACCTTGGAGGTGGGAGATAAGCCAGCATTAGAACAGTCTAAATCCTACAATCCAGACTACTTGAGACAGAGGGTGAGTCCCACACTGCTCAGAAGCATAGTGAAATGTAAATTCTGAAGCAGGAGCTGCTGAGAGGGGGTTTGAATTAAAAGATCATCCAAAAAAGGGAATATATGATTTCCCTGAATTCTGCTGAAGGCAACCACAGGAGCCAGACATTTGGTAAAGACCCTTGGAGCTACAGAAAGACCAAAAGGCAAAGCAGAGAAATGATAATGAGAGAAAGAAACACAGAAATCTAAAAACTTCCTGAACAGAGTTTGAATAAACATGTGGCAGTAAGCATCCTTCAAATCCAGAGATACCGGAAAGACTTCAGGAAGCAATACAGGGAAAAGTGTCTGAACAGACAATATCCTGAAAGAAGAGACCTTGAGAAAGGGTGTTGAGAAAAACAGGTCTAGAATTGTCCCCCACGACCCCTCCTTCCTGGGAACCAGAAATATTCTGGAATATAAACCTGTTCCCTGCTGAGACAAGGGAACAGGCTGGATGGTTTCCTGTTTCACCAGATCCTGCAGAACCAATGGAAAATGAATGAGCTGGCAAGGAAGAGGCTGTGGAAAGACAGAATGGAGGAATGGACTTCTGAACCATAAAATAACTATTCTGGATAATGGAGAAAACCCAGGCATCTGCGGTTATCTGTTGCCAAACAGAAAAAAAAAGAGTCAGCCTGAGGGACAGAGGAATCTGGCCAAGAGAAAGGGAGGATGAATGTCAGATGGGGCAGATTTGTCAGAAGAAGAAGGTTTTTGGCCTCTAGAACTCTGAGGGGGCTTGTCTTGGAAAAGTCGCTTAGGAATCATCTTGCTCCAAGTAGGCTGTCTCAGCTGCCTACAGACAAAATAGGGTTTAAATGGATAATTTTTCTAGAACTTTGGACAGTGAAAACAAAGATTTGCTTCAAATCCTGCCTAACCTTAACCTTATTCTGAAGAGTTATAAACAGTTCTGCAACAGCAATGTCAACCAGATTCTGGTCATATAGGGAAGAATTTAAGAGTTTGGCCTTTATCTCTACAGGTAAGGCCTGAAGGCACAACCAAGAGCATCTCCTCATTACATATTGAGATGTAGCCGCTCTAGAGAAGGCATCAGCAGCATCATGACTGTATCTAATAGAGTGGTAAGCCACCTGAGAGGCAGAACTCAAAAGAGAAAAGGCAGAAGTCTTACTATCTGAATCAGGCATATCAGTCAAAACCCCCTCACCCCCCAATTTCAGACAGATGAGCCAGGACATACCTAGTCACGTGGATCTGATAACTAATGGCCATGAAGACCCAAGTAGCAGAAGTATGTACTTTTTTCCCAAAGCTTCCCATAGCATTCCTGTCCTTATCAGAAGGTTACAAAAACTTGTTTTCCTCGGGGACTTTACAAAATCTGTCTGGCTTCTTAGAGACCAGAAGTTGAGAGTCAGGAGCTTGAAAAACTGCATAAAAGGTATCCAAAAGGGCAGCTAAAACATGAGGGACTGCAGAAGGTGAGGGTGAGTCCATTTGCAAAAGTTCATAATGTCTTTTTTGAACATCAGAAACCTGTGAACATCCCAACTTAAAGTGTTACATCATAAGGACCACTGTATCCCCAGATGATAATTCTTCAAAAGGAGATTTGGGGACAGTGAATCTTCATCAGACCCCAAGGCGAGAGAAGGATAGATCTGGGAGGAGTATGCCAAAGACTCTTCACCAGAATACAATTCTTCATCAGAAGAATCAGAATCCCCAGGCCTTTCAGAAGGGTGGAAAACCAGGGGGCAGTAGTAGGGACAGAAAAACCTTGTGGGGATTTCAGGGCCATAACTGCATTGAAAAGCCCCTGAGTAAATTCCTGTCACTTTTTGTGGTGATCCTTAGCCACAGAAGCCAAGTGTTTGTTTTTATTTCTTTTTTAAAGGAACATCTGCTTTAACAAATCTAGGAGGTTCAGACCCCTGTCTAGATTCATAAGGGTACCAGGCACTTCTTTTATAACTAATATTTGGGGAACCCCCTGGGCCCCTCAAATATAATTAGTCATGGTTCACCCTCTCCATCTGCACCAGATGTAAGTACAGCCTCAGCACACATGCATGCAGAGCTCCATGTCAGCCTCTAACTGGTTCACAGCAGAGAGAGAACTGATGTTGGCACTACACATTTGGTGGAGGCTGGATAGCAACAGGATCAGTACTCATCCTTTTTTTTTTTGCTTAAGTGGTGGCTAAATGTCAGGGTGGGCAGATTCGGCCATGGCACACTGAGCCCAAACCTTCAGACATCGGTTTTCTAAATAAATAGAGAGGGACAACAGTAGACTGTGGACAGTCTTAGAGACAAACGTCTGACAAATCTTTAACTGTGTATGGTTGTGTGTAGCACTCAAACAAAAAAGGCACTTCTCGTGTCTATCTTTATGAAGAATCTACCTTCCACACTCGTATTCTCCCTATCTGGATGACATGAAAACAAACTACAAGGAGGGAAAAAAGTAAAGAAGGAACCCCCATGGGGCACTTATCTTTAGAAGGCTCGGTAGTTGAACCAAGTCAGTCAACGGCTTAAAGACTGAATTCAGAGGTTGTGTTTCGACTGGTGGAAAACATGTTCTGAGGATTAGGTGCTTATATATGTCACATATGAATCTTACACCTTGCACATAGGTCACACATCTGATGTACAACACCCGGAGGATGTAAAGGCTTTAGTATGCTGACCAGAAGTTTGGGTATCCTTGGCATGATATCCCAGGAGTAAAGAATAATGCAACAGTGATAAGGAAGGACATCAAGCCTTTTATGTTTCACCTTATCGGATACCTCTCAGATCAAAAACACAATACCCTAAGACCATGACCTTCATTACAAAAGCACTTTATTCCAGCAGATATTCCCTCCTGTGGGCCCCTTAAAGGGTTTTGATGGATGGATTTCTCCCTTTGTGTGTTCCTCATCATGTTGTTTTTTATACTTAGATTTCTTAGATGTCAATCACACACACAGCAGCTTCATAGGAAACCTTTTTTTTTTAAATCTGTCCCATTACATTTCCTCAATATTTAACTGGCCACCATTTGAAAGCTCCTAGGTACCTCATTTGTCACTTGCAGAATTTCCACCATTTTCCAAGTTGTACTTCTCCCTAGATGATTCGGGTTGATGGAGTTAGTCATTGGTAACTTCAGTTGGTATCTTTCCTGTACCATCTCTGATTGTACTAGTTGCTCACTGCACTTTCATAGCCAACAGCAATCTTTGTGGCTTCCTGTAAAAATCCACAGGGTTCCAGTCCACAAACATTGCAGTTCTCATTTTCATAACTGGCCTCCAAAGATTATTTCAGATCCATTAATACCCTTTCACTTTAACAGAAAGAATAAACCAGCATATATACCATCTCATTTTTGATATCTGTGAAGTTGCACATGCAATCATCAGTTTTCAAAATTTGTCAAAACATCACTCAGAATCGGTGATGCAATAGGTAGCAGTGTCAGCACCTCAAAATTATCACACTCACTTTTGATACTGGGAAGGTTAGAATGCTGGGTGAGTAGGGGTTCTATACATTTGAAGTGACAGCCTTTAGAAGACACATTCTGCCCTGGTTAGTAAAGCTCAGGTGGATGCAAAAGATGCCACAGAACTAATTAAGAATAGGTATTTATACTGCAAAAAAATATTTCTCTGTAAGCGCAGGTGGGTGCAAAAGATGCCACAGAACTAATTAAGAATAGGTATTTATATTACAAAAAATATTTCTCTGTATATCAAACAACGATCTTATAATAATGCATCCAAGACACAAAATCCAAAAGTTCTTGACTAAAAAAAAATACAGCTGGGTATATACATTTGTTAAGCATCAGCATAATTATATATTTGTAACCCTTTCCATATCTTTCAACTGTTTTCTTTACATTAAAATTTTTATCAATAAAACATGTTCATGCCATCCATTCCATACTGACCATAGCCCTTTTACTGCAATCTTATCTAACTCCTTTTGTGACATCTTGCTAATGTATGGGTATTTTGAGGGAGAGACATTAGTAATATTTACTTTACTACTATCATATTCATATTCTTAGATAACAAATTCCAAAATATTTTAAGTCACATATGATCAAACTTCATTCCCATTACTGAATACAAAACACTCCACATGCAGTTTACATTTCAAATGAAATTACTCAACCTCTAAACAAAATCTTACAGTCTGTCCTACCTCTTAATTTACAATAGTCTCTTTAAAATCCCCTTCCAGTACTCAGATGTCAGAATTTCCCATATAGGTACTTCACACTTTTGTACTACGTTAATAACCTTCTCATGGCATTTCTCTTCTACCTTTAACTCATTAACACCTACACGGTGTGGAATATCACACCTCTAGCAAACTACACACATCTTGCATTTCTGGGGATTTTCTGAAAAATAAACTTAAAAAGCATAAGATACTTAAACGTAAATATTTTGTGCACAACAAAAACTATCATAACTGTACAAGTATCAGTGTTATCAATAAGAAGTATTCTTACAGTGACAGCACTCAGTGCATAGTCTTTTTACAAGTATTATATTATGACACAGACAAATGCCAAATTATATTTTTTGCTAAACTATCACAAACAAATTGTCATATCTTGGAAGGAGTACAACCTGGACATATATTGTTAGAATATTTTTGTTAATCAGCTATAAGCCTACACACGACAACAGGAAATTCATCAATTAGTGCATGTTTATTATGCTATGTACAGAAACATAAAAACATATGCTCAATTGTATTTTTAACAAAATAAATAACACTGAATATCTCTCAAGATGTGCAACTTACAATGCAAATATCAAAGGTTTTGCCAGATGCAGTGCAACAGTGTGCAAGTCGCTTGGCCTTTGAAGTATTAAGTACATATGGAAATATTGTTTATTTTCATAATTACTAACAAACAGCTAGCAATATCTCAGGTATAGTATAATATAAATGGACAATGACAATAAAGTTTCTTGTCTCCTACCACAGTGTACTATATCATATCCCTCAATAACATGTAGGGCTCTCAGTTATGAGCATATGAACATAAATATGAAAATAGAAACAATAAGTGATGAACGGTGATTAATTTCTCTACTGCAGGACATCCTAGGTTAACAATCTTAGTGTCATTTTGTTAATAACTCCTATACCTTTTAATCCTATCTATAATAATCGGGTAAGTCATCTAGTTAAAAAAGCCAGACTCAAAAAAGATCTGGATGACTTAAGGATCTATGGGTGTGAACTGGAAGCATACAACACAGGCATTTTAGACTTGAATGAGTTTCTTGAAGGAATAGTTAAAGCTAGTAAAAATTAATTAGGTATTTTTCTTTGAAATCAGACCTGTCCTACTCTATTATTTTAAGTTTCTGTGTGATCTCTGAACTCTTAGATATCTTTGTGGTGTAGTAGTTTTGTCTTGTGTTTTAATTATTTATTATTAAATATTTTTAAAACCTTCTACCTGTGGCTGGTTAATGTACAGATAAATTATGCTTTATAGTACATTGGTGTTAGTGGTGAGGATTGAGGGTCCTTGATTGCTGGGCAAGGGCACGGTCATCAAAGTCATAATTAGCTGTACTTGACTTTTTTAGTGTTACCATGATTTAATCTAGAATTATTACTGACTGCCCAGTGGTTATCACTGCAGTTCTTTGCTTTTTTTGGGTTTTTTTTATTCAGCAGTCACACAGGCACGTTTAACACAACTTCACATTTTAACAGTTTTTCCCTTAATATTCTGGGGTGATGACAAGCTTATACATTTTCTAAAATTACATGTATTTATTTATTGATTTTATTTGCTTTGTGTTTACCAGGAATGTCCACTGGGTCAGTAGAACCTATTTTTAGTGGAGGCCCGGGGAGAAAAGCTCCACAGTACATGATGTAGATACAATACAAATAGCTAAGAAAATACAATTCAAATAAAAGAAAAAACTCCAACAGTACAAGATGAGATTGCAATGAAATACAACTCAGTCACAAGGAAAATAATATATACAAAAGTTGGGATGAACCTGTAGCAGGAACATCATTGAGCAATAGTGAGCCTATATAATCAGGTTTAGATGACTAAATAAATGGCTAATTGTAATTATGATCTCTGCATTCAGTGGTACAATTCAATACACTAAACAATAACAGATTAGTAAATACAAGTGTTCAGATGAACATGGAGAAGGGGCATCATTGAACAATTATGAGCCTATACAATCAGAGTTAGGTAACTATTTACATAACTGTTGAGTAAGATATCTACATAGAGTGGCACAATTTCCATAAAACAACAACAGAAGAAGACAATGATGTACTTGTACCAAGCCCCCTTAAAAATATGTAGACTTGTTTTGTCTAGACATTTCCAGCATGAAGACAAGTAGGTAAGAAGGGAACTTTTGAAGAGGGAGGGGTTTGGAGTTGTTCTAATGGCTAGAGGCAAGGTGTTCCAGGTTTTGACTATAGAGTAAGAGTAGAGAATCTGGCTGGGTGGGAGGCTAGGTTTGTGAACTTGTAAGAGCCACTGGTCCTCTGATCTAAGGGGTCTATTTGGGTGGTAGTAGTGGAATGTTGAGCTAAGAGCAGGACAGTCTTGGGGTTTGAAGAATATTTTGTTAGCTGTGGTTAGTTGTAAATAGGAGTGGTAGTTAGGTAGTTCTAGCCAGTTCAGTGATTTTAAGGCAGACCAGTGATGGGTGGAGTGTTTGGAGTTGGTTTTCAATGTAGCAATTTTATTGTAGCATGCCTCAAGTTTAAGTTTAGAGGAGTTTTGGATGTTAGTAAGTAGAGGGGCACCGTAGAGGAGAGAGGGTAGTAGGTATGCAGCGGCTAAGGTTCTTGTGGAGGGGCATAGGAAGTGATTGTGCCTGTAAAGGGTACCAAGTTTACAGTGTGCTTTGTGAATATTTTGTTGTATGTGAAAGTCAAATTTCATGTGCTCGTCAACAGTGACCCCAAGGAGTTTTGTGTGTGACAACTTCTATCAATGATTTGTTAAGAGAGAAGATGGTAAAGTCACTCTTGTTTAAGGGGGTTGTTTTCTTGGGGGTGAAGAGAATGATTTTAGATTTGTTAGAAATTAGGGAGGGGTGGTTCTTATGCATCCAGGATTCTGTAGAGGAAAAGGCATTTTGAGCTAGTATAAATAAGTCAGCAACAGAGTCAGTAGAGCAGATGATAGTGGAGTCATCTGCTTACTGAATAACGGTCCTTCAGATAGTGGAGTGGAAGTTGTTTATGAATATGCTAAATAGGATTGGTCCAAGTATGGAGCCTTGGGGAACACTGGTGGTGGTGTTTAAGAAAGGAGAGATGGCATTTTTCCATCTGACAGATTGTTGTCTTTCATGTAAGTAATTGGACAACCAGGTTAGTGTTGGGGGTGGGGGCAGACCAATTGTAGAGAGTTGGGAGATTAGACGAGGGTGAGAAACAGTGTCAAAGGCTTTGGATGAGTCAAGGAAGACAGCTGAGACTTTTATTTTTGCCATTACAATTTGTGGTGCAATTTAAATTCATGCTTTTGTATAATATTAATGGGTACTTACGTATTATCGCAACCAGATTTTCGTGGTTGCGATAATACACTTGCTGGCTTGAAAACAGCTACGGGAAACACTGTAAGTTGTCACTCTTTGTGTTTACTGTTGAAAAGCTAGTTTTGCTGACATTAAGGAAGAGAAGCAATCATGGAAATCTTTACCTGTTTTGCATGCATGACAGACGCATGCTTCAATTGGCAGGGCTGGTCTGTTATTGATGAAAGGAGTACTTTTACTGTGAGGAAACAACGCTGACAAGAAAAAGAAAGGCCGCTTGGAAATGCTTTCTGCTGAACACTTTATTTTTTAAACAGTAAACTATTTATGTATCACACATTTCATTTTTACAGAAAACTTGCAAAACTTAAATCTTTGTGGAACTGATGGTGGATGATGTTAACAGGTGTTTGGGAATGGATTGGTTGACGGCAAGGTTTTGGTTTGGACTTCTGAAGAACATGTATTACACAACCTTCAATGTGACCAAAAACACAGTAACTGACATGGCTAGGTTTTGGTTTGGAGTTCTGAAGAACATGTATTACACAACCTTCAATGTGACCAAAAACACAGTAACTGACACAGCAACATTAATTTCTTTCTTTCTTCATTTTCACTGATAACCCTGCCTAAAACAATGTGTAATTTGAACCAAAACACACTAACTGACATTATCATAGCACCTGTGCTTCTATATTTACATCGGGAAGCGCACTGTATCACAAGAAAGATAAGCTGCCCGCAAACGGCATACGTAAACAGAAACATGATTTTCTACATTTGCAAAGATATCCCTGCCTAAAACAACCTTCAATGTGAAGGAAAACACACTGACATTATCACAGCATTAATGTTTATATTTGCACATCGGGAAGCAACCGGTAGTAACGCGAAAATTTGGTTGTGATAATACGTAAGTACCTATTAATGTTAGCTAATATTAATCATTAATAGTCTTGTCTCTGTCATTAGAAACTTTGTTGTCATATACCGACCTACCATTTGCAGTTCTGTCTCTGCCATCAGAACTCTGCTGTTCTCTTGGGGTGTGGCCAAGATGAGTACAGAGTAGCAGCTTTTCTTATCAGCTCTGCCTTTACAGAACTTTATTAACAGGAAATATTGATATAAACTTCCCTAATAAAAGTTTTTTTATTTTAATTAATTCTTTAAAATATGTATATGGGTAGTATATAAAAATTTCAAGTAGATTTTAAGTTTCCCTGTCAAAGTTACACTTGGAAGTAATACAGTAAAAGAACAGGATGAGCTTCACTAAATCTTCTCATCAAGAGACAACTATCAAAAAAGAAATACAGTCATTACTAACTACTATTCAAGAACTAAATGTCAAAATAGACAAAATAGATATAAAAATTGACAATTTCAAAGAAAAGTGTTCTCACCAAATGGACAGTCTACATGAAGATTTATTGCAACAAAGGAAGCAGATTTCAGGAATGGAAACTGCATTGAGTGATATGGATAACAGAATTCAGGAGAGTGAACATAATGTTGAGTTCCTGTTAAAGCAAAATTCTCTTCTTCAGACAAAGGTTGATGACCTTGAGAACAGGTCCCGTAGGAATAATGTGAGAATTTTTGGCTTACCGGATAACACAGATGGAAATAATATGGAAACATTTTTATCTTCCTGGTTGCCTGAAGTACTTGAACTGCCGGAGGCTCTTTCATATGGTATTGAAAGAGCCCATAGATCAATGGTGACATCTAAAAACACCAAGAGTAATTATACTAAATCTGTTATTGTAAAGTTCCTATCAGCCCATGATAAGGAAATGGTACTAAAGACTGCGTGGGCAAAATCCCCAATCAAACTGAAGGACAATATTATACGCTTTGATAATGACTATTCTTCTTCAGTATTATCAAAAAGGAAAATTTTCTTGCCTTTAGTCAGAGAACTAAAAAAGAATAAAATAAAAACCTATTTGCTTTTTCCTGCAAGACTGAAAATATTTTATCAAGATGGTTTTAAAATTTTTGATGACCTAGACAATGCAATAACTTATATAAAATCTAATAACATACTGGAAAAAGTAGATGAAATGGAGTAGGGCCAGTCCTAGTCTTAAAAGAAATGCTGAGAACAACACTTGGAAAACATCTGACCCTAAAAAAAAAAAATCAAAAGATGAATCATAACAAGTACATATTTGCACTTGATTCACTCAGTTGGGGAAATGAAACCGGACATCCAGGTGAGCTTTTGGTATTATATTTAATGTAATGTAAATTGGTTAACTAAATAGTTGTCTATTTTGTTTTGTAGAATAGTCGTTTGTTGGGATTTTTTTTTCATTTGTACTATTTGTTTAAGATTAATTATTTTAATGTTTATTGGTTTGATTCCCATGAATGCAGTGATTCTCCTGTCTCGGATATCTATGCTTCCGGATGTCTTGTAGTGGTGCTTATCATTAGGGGGCATATTTGTTTATCTTGATTTTGGTTCTTATAGTGGTTGGAAAACTTGTATTTAGTTATAATTGCTGTATTTGTATTTTAGTTGATTTATGGTTAATTGTTTGATAAAGGAATCTTGTATGATGGCCTGATGTATAGTTGCAGAATTGCTGTGCTAGTGATGGTACTTCTGACCCAGGATGTGAGTGGCAGTGTGGCTGGAGTAATGGTATGGCTTCGTTGTCGTTTCCAAGTTGTTGGTGTGTTTATTTGGAGGCTCTGGTTTGGTGCTCTAGCGCTGTAGAGACATGTGTGGTGTTGTTTGGGTTAATTGTATGTTTTGGTGCCTGTGTGCTTTGGTCAGAGATTAACTGGAGAGTCTGGTTGATAGTGTGGTGAAGCTTTGCTTGATAGCTGTCACTGCTTTGTATTGTGTATGCGAGTTTTTTTTTCTCATCTCTCTCGGTATAGAGGGAGTCTCGAGACATTGCCTTACATGTAGTTAAGTAATGTTTTACTTACTATTTCCTGCCGGAACTTTGAAAGCTTTATCTTCATGATGAGCTCGAGACTGTGGTATCTATCACGGCTGGAAAGCTCGGAGCTTTCTTAAAATGTCATCATGAAGGCGTCAGAAGTAAATTGATCTTCTGATCCTCACCGGGAAGCTACTGAATCGAATTTGTTTCCTCATACGCATACGGAAAGAATATATAACTAGATTACTACTTTCAACTTATTGTAAGACATTATATGCAATAATCTCTCAAATAAATAGGGATTATACTACGCATGTAGCCTAAATACATTTTCCTAATCATCATAGGTATTCTTGAGCCTTATGTATTTATATACGAACAGTATTCTCATAAAATATTTGCTTTATGTATGACAAGGGTGCCGATATCTTGATGAGAAATACTAGTTGTGATTTGTGCATTTTTGGAAGATTTAATAACGCTACAAGCTGTTTATATACTTGTGTTACATGCACATTTTTTTATAACTATTGACTTGCTGAGAAAATATTCATGAAGCATTTAACAAAATGTTAAATGTATAGATGTATATAACAGGTTATCTCAGTTATTTTATGAATGCATTTGTGTAATAGGTTGACAGGGATGTACCACATAGGCAGCAATAATATTGCAAGGACAGGTGCATTAAAATAGTTAGATCTGTGTATAAGCTATAAGTGAATAATAAAAAGCTCATTATATTTAAATAAGGCTTTTATATAGTATACAGGAGCTATTTAAGCACCTTGCTTCTTTGAACTAATATGACCTTTTCACTAGTTTTCAGTATGGTGATGGACCCTTTGAGGTAACTCAAATTAATGCAATGAATGGAAGATCAGACTTTTAAGGTTTATTGGTCATTCTTCTATGAGAGGCTGCGGGTCTCGACCGGGGTGTTTGGTTATAAGAAAACTAGCAGGATGTTGTTGGTTTCACTTCTTGATGAGTAATCACTATATTTGGTTTCTGGCAAAGAAATGCAGTGTTCATTTCTTTCAGAACAATCAGTATGTTAGTTGATTGTTAGTAAAATCACTTTTATTAGCATCTTATTTATTAGCTGCCAGTGTTATTGGTTATTGAAGGCCCTTAGGTGATTCATTTACGACTATGTTCCATATAGCTGATCACCTATGGCAGTACTATACATCACACTTCAGCCTTTATTAGCCATATTTCGGTAATAAAAGAATGCCATAGTCTCTTTTTAAGGTTCTTATCAAATGTGATTACTTTAAAACAGAAGATTGAACTAATAGATCATAGTAGTTCTTAATAACTTACTAACTAATGTAAGAAAATTCTGTACTTTATTCCTAAGATGTAGCTGTCATCAATTTACTAATTGACACATTATATCTATATATTTGGTTCATACAAAAAATTGTTTATGATATTGATGAGAAGCCTTATTTTTATAGTTATGACTATAGACATTTAGGCAGGTGCTGACTGGATGCTGCTTTTGATAGGAGGTCGATTCAAGTGACTGATGTCATTTGAGTTAGGAGTTTTAAACTCCAGAGGGGTTCAGGTCAGTTATTTTGTTTCATGTTTATGTTATAAATATTTTTTAATAACTTTTCAGACGTTCATATCTTATGTAGTAGGAAACAACCTTAATTTTAAAAATATGATAATCTTACACTATGTTTGTTTTAAGGATCATAATAGTATTCCTATTAGATATATTCTTGTGTATTTCTTAGATCAGTATGTTTATATTTACATAATTTAATTTTCAATGACTATGCTAAAAGGTATATCAGTTAACATTAATGGTTTAAATAATCCTAATAAAAGGAGGAATTTAACTAGATATCTTAACTTACATAAATCCCAGTTAGTATTTTTACAAGAAACTCACTTAATAACAGAGGATATATTCAGACTTGAATCTAAAACATATAAGATTTTAGTAAGTTCTAAACATACTAAGAAAAAGAGAGGAGTAGCTATCCTATGGAACAGAATAATGTATTTTCCTAAAATAATAGATACATATAAGGATAATAAAGGAATGTTTTGTGCAGTCACCATAGAAATAAACAGTAACATTTTCATATTTATTAATATATACTGGATCCCAGGGATAGGAATAAACACAATGAAACAACATCTAGATCAAATTGTACTATTCTCTAAAGGGAACATTATTTTGGCAGGACATTTCAATTGTATTCTAGATTACAAAGACTCTAGTACTAATGGGAAGAGAATAATATCTACATCATCTAAATTATTAAAAGACTTTTCAGACACTTATTTTTTGAAAGATATAAATTATTTTGCAGATACTACTTCTTTGTTTTACACCTTTTTTTCTCATAGACATAACTCATACTCGAGGATAGATAGAGTTTTTATTTCTAATAATTTAACAGATTCCTTAAACAAATCAGCAGTGATTTCATGTCCTTTATCAGATCATAATTCTATAATTTTTGAAGTGGTAGTCAATCCAAATTTTAATATTCATATAAAAAGGATCCCAGCTTATATCACAAAATTAAAAGATTTTAATGATTTCATTTCTACAGAAGTACAGATTTTTTTAGAACTTAACAATACTAATGATATATCAGAAATTTATATATGGGATGCCCTAAAAGCTCATCTATATGGTAGGATATTGAACTGGTACAACAAAAAAAAGAAAGCTTGGGATAAAGAGCTGCAAGATACACAATGTAAATTAGACACTTTAAAACTTAGTAATATGGGTGATAAAGATATATCAGATAAAAGAAAAGAAATAAATATGTTAAATAATAAATATCTAGAAATATTAAAACATAAAACTATGATCAACATAGAAAAATTCAAGTTTATAAATTTCTCTTCTAACCCTAACTCCTTAAAAATTCTTGCTAATAAAATGAAAAGATTAAATAGATTTAATCATATTAATGAAATATTCTCCCCTAAAAAAGGAAAAATGGTATCGGAAATTCATAATATAGTAACTGAATTTAGAGAGTTTTTTATAAACATCAACCAAACAACTACTGAAATTAACTCAAAAGAGGAAATACATTTATTAATAAATGCACTAAAACAAGAGTTCCTGAGAAACAAGGGATTTCTATTGATAAACAAATATCTTTCAAAGAACTTCAAACTCACATTACCAAATTAAAGCAAAATAAAGCACCAGGTAATGACAGCATCATTCTTGATATTTACAAATTACTACCTATAAATGTTCTAAAATTGCTTTATAAAGTATTTAATCTTGTTCAGGACAAAAACATAATTCCACCTTCTTGGAAATACACTTTTATTTCTAATAAAAATAAAGCTGGAAACAGCGCACTCAAACCGCACTTTATTAAATCCACAACAGAATAATCCTCCAAAGTTTAAACACCAAGGTTATTGTAGCTTTTCAGAAGAATATGAGTGAGTGAATCTCAAATAGGAAGTGGTACTGTTGATATAGTCCAAAAATTCAGTCAATTTTTCACTGCCTCCAGTCCAAAAAATGACGATGTCATCTAGGAAGCGTCTGTATAAGGACCAATATTGTTGAAATTCAGAATTCAGAATATTGTTCAATTCCCAACCTGCTAGAACTATGTTTGCATATGTAGGTGCACACCCCATTGCTACCCCTTTTAGTTGTTGATAAAATTCTCCGTTGAATGTTAGGAAGTTATACTTCAATATCATGTCCATTAGCTCCACTATTGAAACCTTTTCTGAATGTGTGAGAATATTGTCCATGAAGACAATATCCTCAAAAATACTCATCCCTTCATAGTGTGGAATGCAGGTGAAGAGATCTACCACATCTATGGTGACAAAGATCAAGTTCTCGGAAAAGAGATTTGATGTAATGTTTCTTAGTAGGTCCCATGAGTCTTTTAATACATGTTCAAAGTTGTTGCAAATGTGCTTAATCTTGTTATCCTCAAATTTAGCCATAGGGAGAGTTTTTGAACAGTCCGCTGAGACAATAGGTCTCAATGGAGGGTCACTAACATTTTTATGGATCTTAGGAATGCCAAATATGATAGGGATCTTGGGTTTTGGCACAAATAGAAATTTATATGTGTTGTTAGTGATGGTCCCCTCCATAATCATATGGTTAAGTGCTGTATCTATTTTCTGATAAGCCAAATGCACTTCATCCAGAGAAACATTTCTATATTTACTTTCCTCACGAAGGATGTTATTCATTTTTCCTTCGTATATAATGTTTTCCATTATCACCACTCCCCCTCCTTTATCAGGCTTCATAATTCTAATTGAGGTGTTCTTCTTTAATTCTTCCAAAGTTTCATGTTCTTCTTCTGTAAGATTGTACACCATCTGGTGTTGTTTGTATTCCTTCCTAATTTCTTTTTCTATCACCATTTCCAGGTTTTTAATTTGCGGGAGGAGTGGGGGATTATAGATGCTACGTCTAGTTGGAGCAGAGTGTATTTGTACAATATTAGATGAAGAGGTTGGTAAAATGGCTTGCAGGTTCACTTTTCTAAGAAACAGCTTCATGTCTAAAATGGTTTTGACTATGTCCCCTCGGGTATTTGGAATAAATTTAAACCCTTTACTGAGGAGGTCAAAATGCGCCTTGTTTAAGACAATGTTACTGAAATTGTGAATCGAGAAATTGTTGAAAGAATGTGTGGTACCTGTATGTAAAATCTCAGAATCAGTGTGAGAATCTATTTCAGTGAGAATATTATTAGTTGGGGGATACGTGGGGGTGGGGGTGTAGATGATATTTGTCAATACCTTCCTCTCCCCCTTCTTCCTCCCCCTCTCTGAAAATTCTGAGCACCTTGTCCCTTTCTGTATGCGTTATGTTGCAAATCTACATTCTCTAATGGAGGAAAATCAGTATCATAGTCTTCCATAACCCATTCTGCATTCCTCGATGGAACATTGTAATTATTGACTCTCCTGTTGTCAAACTTGTTTCTAACGTTGTATGCATTTCCCTTAAAAGGTGGTGGTGGGTAACTCACCCCATTTTGATAATCATCTAAGTCCCTTTTTAATTTGTTGATTTTTCTTTGTTCTAGTGTTTTACATTTTGTGTCAATATCTACCCTTAAATTGAAGTATTTGTCCCTTTCTTGCTTTATTTCAAAAAACAAGTCCTGTTTAATAAAATTATCAAGCACTAAAATTTCTTCCTCTAATTCTGTTAATAGTTTATTGTTTTCTTTGATAATGCGACCTAAAATTTCCAGACCACATCTATTGAAAATGTCAATTAGATCTTTATAGTATTCAGTGCCAGTTTCAACATTATTGGGAAATTTCCATACCCTGAGCCCTTTAGGTACAATATTGTGCTTGATGCAAGCTGTTAAATAAGAATTCTCTATACACAGCATTTTGTATTTATGCATTGTTTTAAAAAGTTTATCTATTTTTATACTGTAAGAATCACCATCCTGTGGTGTATTATCGTCTCCTGTAATAAAATTAAATCCACGCTGGTTGTTTAACCAGTCTGTTAAATTGTCTTGGTTTAAAGAAATCGGGACAGTACCTGTGGCATTGTTGCCCGGCGCGTTCAAAGTAGTTCCACCACGCCGATTAGTAACCCCTGTATCTGTGTTGTTGTCCGATGTGGAACGAAAACCCAATAACATCGGTGTAATGGCAGGATCGAAGGTGCCACCGTTCGGTTCAGCCTCTTCGTTGGACGTGGAGCCGGAGTCAAGGTTGGATCTCTTCCTCTTCTGTTTGGATCCTCCTAACCTTTCGGTCCCTTCCGGCAAGTGGACTACGTCCGTTGATCTCCTGCTGGTTAAAGTAATGCACATCGGGGTAAGCAGTTCAATCAGCTCGGTGAGCTGTCCGATAAGTTTCCGGGTCTGTCCCAATTCATCACGGTTAGATGAGTGTGGGCTGTGTTCCATGGCTGGGCACCAGACTAAGAAAAACAACCAAGGCGCCCAACTTAGAAATGAAAACCAATAAAAATAAAGCTGGAAACAGCGCACTCAAACCGCACTTTATTAAATCCACAACAGAATAATCCTCCAAAGTTTAAACACCAAGGTTATTGCAGCTTTTCAGAAGAATATGAGTGAGTGAATCTCAAATAGGAAGTGGTACTGTTGATATAGTCCAAAAATTCAGTCAATTTTTCACTGCCTCCAGTCCAAAAAATGACGATGTCATCTAGGAAGCGTCTGTATAAGGACCAATATTGTTGAAATTCAGAATTCAGAATATTGTTCAATTCCCAACCTGCTAGAACTATGTTTGCATATGTAGGTGCACACGCCGCCCCCATTGCTACCCCTTTTAGTTGTTGATAAAATTCTCCGTTGAATGTTAGGAAGTTATACTTCAATATCATGTCCATTAGCTCCACTATTGAAACCTTTTCTGAATGTGTGAGAATATTGTCCATGAAGACAATATCCTCAAAAATACTCATCCCTTCATAGTGTGGAATGCAGGTGAAGAGATCTACCACATCTATGGTGACAAAGATCAAGTTCTCGGAAAAGAGATTTGATGTAATGTTTCTTAGTAGGTCCCATGAGTCTTTTAATACATGTTCAAAGTTGTTGCAAATGTGCTTAATCTTGTTATCCACAAATTTAGCCATAGGGAGAGTTTTTGAACAGTCCGCTGAGACAATAGGTCTCAATGGAGGGTCACTAACATTTTTATGGATCTTAGGAATGCCAAATATGATAGGGATCTTGGGTTTTGGCACAAATAGAAATTTATATGTGTTGTTAGTGATGGTCCTCTCCATAATCATATGGTTAAGTGCTGTATCTATTTTCTGATAAGCCAAATGCACTTCATCCAGAGAAACATTTCTATATTTACTTTCCTCACGAAGGATGTTATTCATTTTTCCTTCGTATATAATGTATTCCATTATCACCACTCCCCCTCCTTTATCAGGCTTCATAATTCTAATTGAGGTGTTCTTCTTTAATTCTTCCAAAGTTTCATGTTCTTCTTCTGTAAGATTGTACACCATCTGGTGTTGTTTGTATTCCTTCCTAATTTCTTTTTCTATCACCATTTCCAGGTTTTTAATTTGCAGGAGGAGTGGGGGATTATAGATGCTACGTCTAGTTGGAGCAGAGTGTATTTGTACAATATTAGATGAAGAGGTTGGTAAAATGGCTTGCAGGTTCACTTTTCTAAGAAACAGCTTCATGTCTAAAATGGTTTTGACTATGTCCCCTCGGGTATTTGGAATACATTTAAACCCTTTACTGAGGAGGTCAAAATGCGCCTTGTTTAAGACAATGTTACTGAAATTGTGAATCGAGAAATTGTTGAAAGAATGTGTGGTACCTGTATGTAAAATCTCAGAATCAGTGTGAGAATCTATTTCAGTGAGAATATTATTAGTTGGGGGATAGGCATGATTATCCTTAGTGTCCTGCGCAATTTTTCTCTCGAAGCTGGCCTTAGACGATTTTATGAGTGCCCGTAGTTTTTTGCTAATACTGATCAGAGATGCCTTCCCTTTTTGGGATTTTGCTCTATCATGTAGTAGCTTCCTCCTTCTATTGTATAATTTATTTATGGCTGGGGTCCACCAGACAGGACGCCTAAATTTGGAGGATTGGGTCTTGGTTTTATTTGGGATTGCAAGATCCATGCATTCCTGAAGGTGTTCATAGAATGCGTTTATAAAGGATTCTGCGGTCTGGGCTGTATTTTCCACAGGCCCGGGGACTTTGAAGGATTCCACCTCAGTTTTGAGGAGTGTGAAATTTGATTTAGAGAAGTTTTTCACTGTGGTTTTCTGGGCAGGGGCTGGGGTCAGGATGTGAATATCTAGTGAGATTAGTTTATGGTCTGATCACCCCATGTTGGTGATGATCAGGTCCAGTATGTTTTCCCCTCTTGTGGGAGTGGCAACAAGTTGTTCCATAGCATTTGAGTTTATAAATTCTAGGAATCTTTGGACTAGGGTGTTGGAGCTAGAGTAATGCTCCCAGTCTATGTTAGGGTAGTTGAAGTCGCCCAATATAATGGTGTTTGGAGAGACCTTCATATTTTCCAGTGTTCTCAGGAAGGCCGAGTGGGGTTCCTGGGTTTGGGAGGGTGGTCTGTAGCAGGCTATAAACTGGAAGGCAGTTTTACCCACTGTTAGTTGCACATGGATAGTCTCTGATGCTTCGTGCTGTGCCACCAACCTGGAGGTGTGGGTATCTTTGACGATTATTGATACTCCCCCTCCTTTTGTGGTTTGGTCCAAGTTTTGGGGCCGAAAAACATGGTATGAGGTATAACCTGGTAGTGCTGGGGTGCTCTCGGGAGCCTTGAACCAGGTTTCTGTTACTGCACAGATAGCGATGTTCTCCATGCTAAGGAGAGTTTCGAATGCATCCATCTTGAGGTTTAGACTTCTGGCATTCAGTAGCATTACTCTTAGTTTCTTATCCCTTGTGATACCTATGGAGGTGGGTTTGCCTTTTGAGCCTTGCCTAAAAAAGGCACTATGGGGGTGGCAAGAGCCTTTGCCAATATCCGAAAGCCCAGGGGTGACAGGTGCAAGCCATCCCTAGCGAAGCATCGTGGCTTGTCGAGCATGTCATCCCAGGCAGACAGGCTTTGGATCCCTTTTGAATAACACCGATACTTAAGCCAATTGTTGAAATTGATCATCTTGTCTTCATATTGTGGCATCATTTTTGGTGAGGGTAAGATGCTACTCAAGGTCAGGGTCATACCGGCCTGGGCTACATGCTCAGAGAGCTCCTCTATGTCTCTTTTCATGTAGTCCAGGGAGGTACGTCTCAAGTCATTCACACCAGCATGGACAATGACTGAGTCATATTTGTACTTGCCTTGGAGTGACCTGAGTGCTTGTGTTATGTGGCGGATCCTATCGCCCGACAGGCAGCTCACCGTAACCTTCTCCTTGTTCAGCCTGGTGAGCGGGACGTCAGTGTGCCTGATGATAGAGTCACCTATTACAAGTGTATCAGGTGTGTTGTTTAGCCTTAAGGGCTGTGACTGTTCGGCACACTGGCTTTGTGAGCTATGTGTTGCACATGTTTTGTTTTGGGGTAGCGGTTGCCTGGGTGTCTGCTTTGGAGGTCTCTGCTGCTTAGGCAGATTTTTATTTAGAGCCTCCGAGTCTGTTTTTGTGTGTTTATGTGTTTGGTTTGCTGTCGTGGTAGGTCTATGTGAGACTGGAATTGTAGTGAGTGTGGTTTCCTTCTCCTCTTGAATGGTTACGCCAGTACTGAGTTGAGAGAGCTTAGCCTCCAGTTTGGCTATATGGTTACATCTCTCACATGTGTTGGAATTTGTTGGGAGGAGGAGAGGGTTGTCTGTGTACATGAGGCAATTGTAACATTGCCTCAAGATTCCCAGATTCACCAGCTGGACCAGAGAGGAGATTGACAACTGACCTTTGGACATGCTAGAATAGTATTGGGCATTCCTTTATAATTGAAATAAAGGGCCAGTGGGGAACAAAGTACTCAAGGGGAGTTTGTGAGGGTGCAGTGCTTTTAATTTTTTAGTGCTGACTTATATAATTGCTTTAGTGAGCAAGTGCCAGGCTTTAGAGTGGGAACAGGGTGTTTATTATGAGAACTAGATCAGTTCTAAGGGAAAAAGTGAAGAGCAGACTTTGTGGAGCCGAGAATGGTTTAAACCCACTTAAGCAACGTTGCCCGATGCTGCACTATGCGCAAAATCGCGCAAA
Organism: Protopterus annectens; assembly: GCF_019279795.1. Taxonomy (NCBI): domain Eukaryota; kingdom Metazoa; phylum Chordata; order Ceratodontiformes; family Protopteridae; genus Protopterus; species Protopterus annectens. The sequence continues at coordinate 1,720,183,643 of NC_056725.1, forward strand.
GCCGCACTAAAGCGGGTTTTATACAGGGGGACTTGAAAGAGCTAGAAATTGGCCCAAAACGGCCAATAGACTACCAGATTCTTGTGCTGGGAACACTCCTCCAGGGATAGATAGGCTGCTCCAAGCTCCCCACTGCCACTGGTGAACAAAGATGCCTCCCTTTATCCAAGAAAGGAAATGGGCAACACAGGAACTTTCCAAAAGTCCAGAATACAGCAAAGCCTGTATTTGGACTACTCTAGGTCAGGAAAGACGTGAAACAAGGATATTTTTTTTTTTTTTTTTTTTTGCAACAAACAGCAGGAAAATGCAATAAATATGTAACACAGGCTAGCGCACTTGAGTGTGTAGCCTCAACAGGTAAAAGCAACAAACAGGACAAACTTTAAAAGTGCAGGTTCAAAAACAACTTTAAACAGTTTAAAACAGTTCAAGAAGCAGAAATACTTGCAGTTTAGCTAGATCGGACAGTTGCCTAGGTAGTAGCAGGAAAACAAACACTTTTATCAGGTTAGCAGTCGCTCTTTTAGCCTCTCTGCTGCTAGCACCACTCTGCAGGACCACGAGGAGCTTGGCTGAGTAGTAACAAGCGCACAAACCGCGCCAAAGCGGGTTTTATACAGGGGGACTTGAAAGAGCTAGAAATTGGCCCAAAACGGCCAATAGACTACCAGAGTCTTGTGCTGGGAACACTCCTCCAGGGATAGATAGGCTGCTCTAAGCTCCCCACTGCCACTGGTGAACAAAGAAGCTTCGCTTTATCCAAGAAAGGAAATGGGCAACACAGGAACTTTCCAAAAGTCCAGAATACAGCAAAGCCTGTATTTGGACTACTCTAGGTCAGGAATGATAGGAAACAAGGATAATTTTTTTTTCTTTTTTTCTTTTTTGCAACAAACAGCAGAAAAATGCAATAAATATGTAACACAGGCTAGCGCACTTGAGTGTGTAGCCTCAACAGGTAAATGCAACAAACAGGACAAACTTTAAATTACAAGTGCAAAAGCACGCTAAAGCTTTCTTTAAAGCAGGGGGGTTAGAAAGAGATAGGAAATGGCCCAAAACGGCCAATAAGCTACAGGTCACTGGGCTGGAACCACTCCTCAAGGGACAGATAGGCTGCTCAGAGCTCCCCATTCTCACTGGTGAACAAAGAAGCTTCCTCCTATCCAAATAAGGATATGGGCAACACAGGAACTATGACACAGCCCAAATATCAGCAATACCTGAAGACTATTCTAGTTCAGTAAAGGCGGGAAACAAGGATTTTTTTTTTTTTTTTTTTTTTTTTTTACAAAGTAGCAGAAATTAGGTACAGAAACACAGTAAATGCTTTAATTCGGCTAGCGCACTTGAGTGTGTAGCCTACCAGTTATCTAATTATCAATTATCTACAATTATCTAAGCTAGAAACAGATGCTCCACTTTTTTATATTGTCCACATATTTTGTTAAATAATAATTTGTAAACAAAGGTAATAGTGCAAAAAACATACTGTACAGCACTAGTCCGAAGACCGAACCTTGTGGCACTCCCAATGTAACAAGAGACCTGTTAGAAAAGCAAGTTTTAACCTTCACTTTCTGGAATCTATTTTTAACCAGAAAGCCACTCAATTAATAATACATGGATTAGTAAATAACTTGACCATAGACTATACCATATGATAACTCCATGTGAGATACTGGTAAAAGCTTTAGATAAATCCATATAAATCAAAGCAACACCCTATCCGAAATGTGTAATTTCACTCTCAGGATCATGAAAATCAACAGGATTTCTTAAGGTTGGCCTTTTCTTAGTGAAGCTGTACCATCTTAAAAATCAACTAACTGGCCTATTTTATCTTTTCTAAAACATTTAGTATTGTTTACTTATATTTGTTGACTGGGGAAGTCCAATTGGACATTTTCCCCTTTTCTGCAGAGGGGCGGGGGGGGGGGGGGGCTGACATTTCTCACATCTTTTACTTAACAATAAAGTAAGATTTATTGCCTATAACTAGTAACAAAGTCCTTTAGTTCCACTTCTGAGAATAGGTACTACAATGGCCCATTTTCACGAATCTGGGGCATAGTATTTAGACAATACAATAGTATACAGAGATGTTAAAGCTGGAACAACACAGTTTGCTGTCATAACAATAAAACATCCAGGAATATAGTCAGGACCAGGACTACAGTCAGAATTTTTAACAGTGTTGCTTTAACCATTACTTCCATAATACTTAAATAACAGTACTTTTTATCTAGTCTCACATCAGCAACTCGACTCATAGAATCTAGCAATCTTTGACAATTCAGGGCCATCATAAAATAAATTACCTTCATTAATAATTGGACACATGCCAAAACTCTCCCTTGGTGTCTATATTTTTTGCCTATGTGAAAAACAATACAATGGTGACAGGTGTGTTTTCTAAATGTTAGGAACATATTTACAACTTCATACAGGATCATAAGAAGTTACTAGGTTATTGACCCTAAAGCCCTTACAAGCCTAGCCAAGAATTTAGCCCATGTTCCAACAAGTCAGCACCCGATGCCCCTGTCCAGCAGAGACACAGGTGGAATCCCAGGCATGTATTTTCTGTTCCTCATCCAGTTATCTAGGTTGTGCTTAAAAAGGGTTAATGAGGTACTCTGTTTCACATGGAGGGGGAGTCTATTCCACAGAAGGGAGAGTCTCTGGGACACAAATTTGTCCCGCCAACAAGTCCTATTTATGTCACAGACCAGGCTGAGGTCACGCGTGCAGGTTACTCGACTGGAGCTTGACTTGTGGATATGCAGCAGTCCTATCAAGGTGAAGTCTAAGATTGCTTTGTATGCCAGACAGAGGTCACCTCTGAGGAGTTTGTATGAGACTGAGTAGAGGGACAAGGCTTTTAGCCTATCTGTCTTGGGTAGATGTTTGAGGCCCTAGATTCCCCTGGTGAGGAACCTCTGTGGTCTCTCCAGCTGCTGCATGTGCTTTGTGAGGTACATGCCATGCTGAAAGGGGAATTGTACTCAACAATGGGTCTTATAAGGGAAGAATACAGGCTTGTTATGACCTCCTTGTCCCTGGATGAGATACCCTTACTAATAAAGTGGGCCATGTAGAAAGCTTTCTGTACAACGGAGGCAACATGGTGATCAAAAGTCAGTCTGCTATCAACCTGGGTGCCCAAGCCCCTCACGACTAATTGCATGCTTAGGACCTTGTTATTAATGTGATAATTTGTGGGGACGTCACTCTCCCCAAACGGGATGATGATGCAATTTTTGGCATTTAGTTTAAGGCCATGTTTCTGGCACCAGTCATTTGTTTGGGTGAGATCCTCTTGGAGGATGTCCACATCACTAGGGAAATTGATGACAGCGCCCAGCTTGCGGTCATCTGCAAACTTGGTCAGCCTCATCCCATTGGTTTTGGCCTGCATGCCAGAAAAGTATATCCCAAACAACAGAGGCCCCAAGACAGATCCCTGGGGTACACCCGCTCATTATAGGTCTACTGCTTGAGGTGGCTTCCCCTATTTTGACTAGGTGGGTTCTATCAGTGAGCCAGTTTGCTACGCATCTGGTAACATACAGACTGATGCTTAGTTGAGAGAGTTTATCTATTATACCAGAGTGAGGAATAGTATCAAAGAATTTGGCCAGGTCAAGGTAACCTGTGTGCAACGTCTTCCCCTTGTCCACGGCTTTGGTGACTGTCTCAAAGAAGTTGACCAAATTTAACAGGCATGACCTCCCCTTGACAAACCTAACTGTGTGGGATTGAGTGTTTGGAGGTTGCCAATGTCCTTGTTAATGAGGTCCATGATAATCCATTCCATGGCCTTGCAGATCAGGCTAGTTTGGCTGATGGGTCTATAATTTCCTGGATTGGTGGATGCTCCACCTTTGTGCAAAGGGATGACAGTGGCTGTCCTCTACTTGGCTGCAACAAAGTCGGCACTCAGGCTTTGGTTGAATAGGGTGCCTAATGGTGCTGCAAGTTCCTGCCTGAGTTCATGTAGAATGCAGCCTGAGGTGTTATCGGGTTTCATGGAGGCTGTATTTTTTGCCTTTTAGAGGGCAGTGATGACTTACTCCCTAGAGATAAGGGGAGGGGGCAGGTGCTGGGGATGTCCTGATTTACTGATGGGGGGACAGAGGGGTGAAGTTTTCACTGAACCTGTCTGCCAGCAGGTTGGTTATATCTACAGCGTTCATGTATGTGGTGTCCTTCACCATCAGTTCTGAACAGATCTGAGTGCTTCCTTTGAGACTGCGGACATATGTGAAGAAGGCCTTATGATTGTCTTTAGTAGATGTGGCCACTTTGGACTCAAAGTTTGCTTTGGAAGATTTCACCAGTGTTCTTCTTTGCTTGCTCAGGCTAAGGAGAGATTCCTTCCAATTAGGCACCTGCTCCTTCTTGGTCCTGGACAGCATTTTTTTTTCCTTTTATTATAGACTTTATTTATTGCAGATGTCCACCAGACAGGTTAACTCTTCCTTGAGGAGGATGACTTTGTTCTGGCAAGTATTCCTGATAACATGCAGCTATATAAATACTCATATACTACTTTGGTGTAGGCTTGGACATATGTGCCAGTTCCTGTGGAGTGGGAGGGGGCTGTGAAGCTGTTTATTCATAGGTTCATAGGGTTATAGGTGTGTACTAGGCTAATGGCCCTGGAGCCTTTACAAGCCTAGCCCCAAAAAAATTTCCCAGGCACTGTGCCATCCGATGTTACTTCACAGTGCCCCTATCCAATAGGGCAAGTGGAATGCTCCCTCGAGTGAACTTTCTGTTACCCATCCACTCGTCAAGATTTCTCTTGAAGAGGGCCAGCGAGGTACTCTGCTTGACATGAATGGGAAGTTTATTCCAGAGTATGGGCAGTCTTTGGGAGATAAACCTGCTCCTCCAGCATGTTCTGTCAATTGTGGTAATGAGGTTGTGATCTCTGGAACATGTGGCGCGGGGGGATTGGGATTTCTTTAGGTGTAGCATTTCAAGTAGGGCTGGGTCAGACATGGCTTTGTAAGTCAAGCAGAGATCACCTCTAAGTAGACGATAGACTGAGAACAACTGAAATTTCTTGAGTTGGTCCATGTAGCACATGTGTTTAAGGCCTAGGATCCTTTTTGTGAGGTACTTTTGTGGCCTCTCTAGCTGCTGTAGGTGTCTGGTCAGGTACATGCCAAATAGGGCATTATATTTGATGACTGGTCTAATGAAGGATGGGTAGAGAGGGATGATGAGCTCTTTCTTTTGGATGTAAAACCTTTGCTTATCAGATGTGCCACATAGAAGGACTTTCTGACCACAGCAGCAATGTGGTGGTCAAAGGTGAGGTGGCTGTCGACCTGGGTGCCCAGATCACTTATGGCCCCTTCAGTGTTCAGTGGGCTCCCATCAATGTGATAATTCATGGGAACTCAGTTTTTTCCAAAGGGGATGATAATGCATTTTTTGGCGTTAAGCTTCAGACCATGGTTCCGACACCAGTCATTGGTCTCAGAGAGGCCCTTTTGTAGGATGTCTGCATCACTTGGGGAGTTGATAATGACTCCTAGCTTGCAGTCATCAGTGAACTTGGTCAGCCAAAGTCCTTCTGTGTTGGCCTGAACTTCTGAGAAGTAGATGCCAAACAGGAGAGGGCCTAGGACTGAGCCCTGAGGGACTCCACTCATGACTGGTCAACAGTCTGACTTGGAATCCGCAACTTTCTCTCTATGGGTCCTGTCTGTGAGCCAAGTTGCAACCTACCTAGTGATGTAAGGATTGATGCCTAGTTTGGTAAGTTTATCAATGATACCTGAGTGGGGAATGGTATCAAACGCCTTGGCCAGGTCAAGGTAGGCTGTATGCACTGCCTTACCCTCATCTACAGCCTTGGTGACTGCCTCAAAGAAGTCAACCAGGTTCAGCAGGCAGGATCTCCCCTTGACAAAGACAAACTGTGTGGAGTCAAGAGTTTGGAGATTGCCTATATCTTTGTTAAGCAGGTCCATGATGATGTGCTCCATAGCTTTGCATATCAGACTCATCTGGCTAATGGGGTGATAGTTCCCAGGGTCTGTGGTTGCTCCCCCTTTATGGAGCGTGATGACTGTAGCAGTCCGCCACTCATTAGGGACATAGCCTGAGGTAAGGCTATGATTGAATAGGGCACACAGATGTGGTGCCAGTTTGTTTTGTAGCTCATGTAGGATGCAGCCAGGGGTATTATCAGGTCCCATGGATGCTGTATTCTTGGCATTGGACAATGCAGCTTTTACCTATGCCGCAGAAATGGTGGGTACAAGGCTTTCTTCTGGTATTGTGATAGGGCCCTTTGGGGGGGTAAAGCTGGCACTGAATCTGTTGGCCAGTATGTTGGCTATATCTGTTGGCTCAGTATAGAAGGTGCCATTGTGCAAGAACTCAGAGCAAATCTGGGTATTGTCTTTGAGGTTTTTGATATAGCTATAGAACGCTTTCTGGTTGTTTTGGGTGTCAGTCCCAATTCTGCCTTCATAGCTGGCTTTAGATGATTTGATAAGGGATCTCAGCTTTTTGTTGAGACTGATAAGGCAGGTTTTCCAGTCTTGTGAATTCATTTTTTTTCTGCAACAATTTCTTCCTTCTATTGTAGAGTTTATTGATGGCTGGGGATCACCACATTGGCTTCCTTTTTTTTGGAGGAGAGGGTCTTAGTTCTATTTGGTATGGCAAGGTCCATGCATTTGTGTACATGCTCATACAGTGCATTGGTGTATAATTCGGCAGTCATGCAGCTATTCTCCATTGGCATGGGTGCCAAGAAGTTAGCCACCTCTGTTTTTAGGAGCCCAACGTTGGCTTTAGAGAAGTTTTTCAGGGTGGTCACCTCAGCTGGGAGTGTAGGTGAGATGGAGATTTCCATGGTGATCAGTTTGTGATCAGATTTAACTAGGGAGGAATTGACTGTAGGTGTGGAGCAACGGTCTCCCATGTTGGTGATAACCAGGTTGAGGATGTTGCTTCCTCTAGTGGGGGTCAGAATGAGCTTGTCCAGGGCATTGGAACTGATAAATTCCAGAAAGCATTGGGCCTGTATATTGGTACTTGAATAGTTTTCCCAGTTGATGAAAGGGTAGTTGAAGTCACCCAGTATGAAAATATTGGGTTGGACCTTGATAGACTCCAGGGTGCTTAGGAACTTGGAATGAGAGTCTAGGGACATGTTTGGGGTTCTTCAACAGGCTATGACTTGTATCGCTGTCTTACCCGGTGTTAGTTGTACCTGAAGTATCTCGGATGCATTGTGCTGGGCTACTAGTCTAGAGGTGTGTGTATCCTTTAAGAATATGGAGACACCACTGCCTTTGGAGCTTCTGGACGTATTCCGGGGCTGAAAGGTATGGAATGAGTTGTAACCTGGAATCGTAGAGGTGCTTTCTGCCTCTTTAAACCAGGTCTCCATTACAGCACAGATGTCGACATTCTCCATTTTGAGCAGAGCTTTGAGCGAGTGCATCTTGAGATTTAGACTTCTAGCACTGAGCAGCATGACCCTCAGATTGCATTTGTTTGTAGCTGTTATGGTGGAATTTTGGTCTTTGGAACACTACCTAAAAAAGGCACTAAGCTAAGAGCCTTAGTTAATACCCAAAATCCCAGGGGTGACAGATGCAGGCCGTCTCTGGCAAAGCATCGAGATCTGTTGATCATGTCGTCCCAGGCAGACAGATACTGGATCCCCTTAGAATAACACCAGAAACTTCCAGTTGTTGAAGTTAATCATTTTCTGCTCATACTGTGGTATCATTCTGGGTGATGGTAACAACGGAACAATTGCGAGCTGTGGATGTCAGTGTAAAAAGAAAAGTGGCAGCTTACACAACACGCTTACTGCCTCCGCTCTCAGCAAACAATCTCAGCTTACACCAGGCAATAAATAATAAAAATCAAAGTACGAACGAAGATCCAAACTTCTTTTAATAAAACAGGTTTAGCGCTTTCACTTGCATGAGGCAAGCTTCATCAGAACACATAATAGATTGAATCAACAGTTTATATATAGAAAAAGGCGCCAAAAACGGACTAATTACAAATAATTACATAAAATTCAAACAATGGTAATAAAATACATATCCATTAAAAAAATGTATATGGAATAAACCATGCTAATCAATACTTAAATGGTAATGAATCTAGTGTATGACCATAAACGTTAAAACATGACAATACTAAAATCAATCAATTGAAAGTAAAGGTTTGATTGAAATATAATCATTTAAACCAGGCAATGTAGTGGCATCTGTGTATACTTGCCACCATAATTCACGATATAACAGATAGTTTTTAACATTGCCACCTCTAGGATTATTCTTAACTGATTCCAAAATCCCAAACTTGAAATTATGTTCAGTACCACAATTTGTTATGTGTCTAAACAGGGCATTTTTAGTGTCCTTCTTCCTTATGGAATACATGTGGGAATAAATTCTTTGTCTAAGCTGTCTCTCTGTTTTGCCAATGTAGAAATACTGGCATACCATACATATTGCAATATATACCAACATGGTAGACCTGCAGTTTCCCTTAGTAAGATATAACCTAGTATGGCATGTGTTGTTGAGACAGATAGTGTTAGGCTCATAAATATTAGAGCACTGATGGCATGTCCCACATTTAGAGGTACTAGTTCCATGATGGGAAAGGTGTAACGATTTCCTTTCCATAATGTATTTCAAGTTTTTGCCCATTTTGAATACAAAGTGTGGTTGGGACCCTACCCTATCAGATAAGTCCTGTGCAGATGTCAAGATGTGCCAATTATTAATCACGATATTTTTAAGCATCCGACTGTGTGGACCGTATTCTATAATGAAAGCGTTGAAAAATGGTTGGGTACATTTCATAGAGGGAATATCAGGAGCACCTGTACT